>NC_142088.1:86798041-87101693 GCF_054644295.1 Miniopterus natalensis
AGAGATCCGGATAGGGTTCCGATTGGACCTAGGGTTAGGGTTATGTTGAGGGCTAGTGTTAGAGATCCGGTTAGGGTTCCGAATGGACCTAGGGTTAGGGTTATGTTGAGGGCTAGGGTTAGATATCCGGTTAGGGTTCCGATTGGACCTATCGTTAGGGTTATGTTGAGGGCTAGGGTTAGAGATCCGGTTAGGGTTCCGATTGGAATAGGGTTAGGGTTACATTTAGGGCTAGGGTTACAGATCCGGTTAGGGTTCCGAATGGACCTAGGATTAGGGTTATATTGAGGGCTAGGGTTAGAGATCTGGTTACTGTTACCATTGGACCTAGGGTTAGGGTTATGTTGAGGGCTAGGTTTAGATCCGGTTAGGGTATGATTTGACCTCGGGTTAGTGTTATGTTGAGGGCTAAGGTTAGAGAGACGGTTAGGGTTACAATTGGACCTAGGGTTAGGGTTATGTTGAGGGATAGGGTTAGAGATACTTTTAGGGTTCCGATTGGACCTAGGGTTAGGGTTATGTTGAGGGCTTGTGTTAGAGATCCCCTCAGGGTTACGATTGGACCTAGGGTGAGGGATATGTTGAGGGATAGGGTTAGAGATCCGTTTACGGTGCTATTGGACGTAGGGTTAGGTTTATGTTGAGGGCTAGTATTAGAGATCAGGTTAGGGTTACGATTGGACTAGGGTTAGGGTTATGTTGAGGGCTAAGGTTAGAGATCCGGTTAGGGTTCCGATTGGACCTAGGTTTAGGGTTATATTGAGGGCTAGGATTAGAGATCCGGTTGGGGTTCCGATTGGACCTAGGGTTAGGGTTATGTTAAGGGCTAGGGTTAGAGATCCGGTTAGGGTTACGATTGGACCTAGGGTTAGGGTTATGTTGAGGGCTAGGGTTAGAGATCCGGTTAGGGTTCCGATTGGACCTAGGGTTAGGGTTATGTTGAGGGCTAGGGTTAGAGATCCGGTTAGGGTTCCGATTGGACCTACGGTTAGGGTTATGTTGAGGGCTAGTGTTAGAGATCCGGTTAGGGTTCCGAATGGACCTAGGGTTAGGGTTATGTTGAGGGCTAGGGTTAGATATCCGGTTAGGGTTTCGATTGGACCTAGGGTTAGGGTTATGTTGAGGGCTAGGGTTAGCGATTCGGTTAGTGTTACGATTGGACCTAGGGTTAGGGTTATGTAGAGGGGTAGTGTTAGAGATCCCGTTAGGGTTACGATTGGACCTCCGGTTAGGGTTATGTTGAGGGCTAGGGTTACAGATCAGGTTAGGGTTCCGATTGGACCTAGGGTTAGGGTTATGTTGAGGGCTATGGTTAGAGATCCGGTCAGGGTTCCGATTGGACCTAGGGTTAGGGTTAGGTTGAGGGCTAGTGTTAGAGATCCAGTTAGGGTTCCGATTGGACCTAGGGTTAGGGTTATGTTGAGGGATAGGGTTAGAGATCCGGTTAGCGTTACTATTGCAAATAGGGTTAGGGTTATGTTGAGGGATAGGGTTAGAGATACTTTTAGGGTTACGATTGGACCTAGGGTTAGCGTTATGTTGATGGCTAGGGATAGAGATCCGGATAGGGTACCAATTGGACCTAGGGTTAGGCTTATGTGTAGAGCTAGGGTTAGAGATCCGGGTAGGGTTCCGATTGGACCTAGTGTTAGGGTTATGTTGAGGGCTAGTGTTAGAGATCCGGTTAGGGTTACGATTGGAACTAGGGTTAGGGATATGTTGAGGGATAGGGTTAGAGATAAGTTTAGGGTTACGATTGGACCTAGGGTTAGGGTTATGTTGAGGGCTAGGGTTAGAGATCCGGTTAGGGTTCCGATTGGACCTAAGGTTAGTGGTATGTTAAGGGCTAGTGTTAGAGATCCAGTTAGGGTTACGATTGGACCTAGGGTTACGGTTCCGTTGAGGGCTAGGGATAGAGATCCGGTTAGGGTTTCGATTGGACCTAGCGTTAGGGTTATGTTGAGGGCTAGGATTCAATATCCGTTTAGGTTTCCGATTGGACCTAGGGTTATGGTTATGTTGAGGGCTAGAGTTAGAGATCCGGTTAGGGTTCTGATTGGACCTAGGGTTATGGTTAGTTTGGGGGTTGGGTTAGAGATCCGGTTAGGGTTCCGATTGAACCTAGGGTTAGGGTTATGTTGAGGGCTAGGGTTACAGATCAGGTTAGGGTTTCGATTGGTCCTAGGGTTAGGGTTATGTTGAGGGCTAGGGTTAGAGAGCCGGTTAGGGTTCCGATTGTACCTAGGGTTAGGGTTATTTTAAGGGCTAGGGTTAGAGATCCGGTTAGGCTTAAGATTGGACCTAGGGTTAGGATCATGTTCCGGGCTAGGGTTAGACATCCGGTTAGGGTTCAGATTGGACCTAGGTTTAGCGTTATGTTGAGAGCGAGGGTTAGAGTTTCGGTTAGGGTTCCGATTGGACCTAGGGTTAGGGTTATGTTGAGGGCTAGTGTTAGAGATCCGGTTAGGGTTCCGAATGGACCTAGGGTTAGGGTTATGTTGAGGGCTAGGGTTAGATATCCGGTTAGGGTTTCGATTGGACCTAGGGTTAGGGTTATGTTGAGGGCTAGGGTTAGCGATTCGGTTAGTGTTACGATTCGACCTAGTGTTAGGGTTATGTAGAGGGGTAGTGTTAGAGATCCCGTTAGGGTTACGATTGGACCTCGGGTTAGGGTTATGTTGAGGGCTAGGGTTAGAGATCCGGTCAGGGTTCCGATTGGACCTAGGGTTAGGGTTAGGTTGAGGGCTAGTGTTAGAGATCCAGTTAGGGTTCCGATTGGACCTAGGGTTAGGGTTATGTTGAGGGATAGGGTTAGAGATCCTTTTAGGGTTTCGATTGGACCTAGGGTTAGGGTTATGCTGAGGGCTAGGGTTAGAGATCCGGTTAGGTTTCCGATTGGACGTAGGGTTAGGGTTATATTGAGGGCTAGGGTTAGAGATCCGGTTATGGTTACGATTGGACCTAGGGTTAGGGTTATGTTGAGGGCTAGGGTTAGAGATCCGGTTAGGGTTCCGATTGTACCTAGGGTTAGGGTAATTTTAAGGGCTAGGGTTAGAGATCCGGTTAGGCTTACGATTGGACCTAGGGTTAGAATTATGTTCCGGGCTAGGGTTAGACATCCGGTTAGGGTTCCGATTGGACCTAGGTTTAGGGTTATGTTGAGAGCGAGGGTTAGAGTTCCGGTTAGGGTTCCGATTGGACCTAGGGTTAGGGTTATGTTGAGGGATAGGGTTAGAGATCCGGTTAGGGTTCCGATTTGACCTAAGGTGAGGGTTTTGTTGAGGGCTAGGCTTAGAGATCCGGTTAGGGTTCCCTTTGGTCCTAGGGTTAGGGTTAGGTTGAGGGCTAGTGTTAGAGATCCAGTTAGGGTTACGATGGGACCTAGGGTTAGGGTTATTTTGAGGGATAGGTTTAGAGATCCTTTTAGGGTTACGATTGGACCTAGGGTTAGGGTTTTGTTGAGGGCTAGGGTTAGAGATCAGGTTAGGGTTACGATTGGACCTAGGGTTAGGGTTATGTTGAAGGCTAGGGTTAGAGATCCTGTTAGGGTTACGATTGGACCTGGGGTTAGGGTTATGTTGACGGCTATGGGTAGAGATCCGGATAGGGTTCCAATTGGACCTAGGGTTAGGCTTATGTGTAGGACTAGTTTTAGAGATCCGGTTAGGGTTACGATTGGACCTAGGGTTAGGGATATATTGAGGGATAGGGTTAGGGATCCGTTTAGGGTTACGATTGGACCTAGGGTTACGGTTATGTTGCGGGCCTGGGTTAGAGATCCGGTTAGGGTTCCGATTGGACCTAGGGTTAGAATTATGTTCCGGGCTAGGGTTAGAGATCAGGTTAGGGTTCCGATTGGACCTAGGGTTAGGGTTATGTTGAGGGCTAGGGTTAGAGATCCGGTTAGGGTTCCGATTGGACCTAGGGTTAGAATTATGTTCCGGGCTAGGGTTAGAGATCAGGTTAGGGTTCCGATTGGACATAGGGTTAGGGTTATGTTGAGGGCTAGGGTTAGAGATCCGGTTAGGGTTCCGAATGGACCTAGGGTTAGGGTTATGTTGAGGGCTAGGGTTAGAGATCCGGTTAGCGTTCCGATTGGACCTAGGGTTAGGGTTTTGTTGAGGGCTAGGGTTAGAGATCAGGTTAGGGTTCCGATTGGACCTAGGGTTAGGGTTATGTTGAGGGCTAGGGTTAGAGATCCGGTTAGGGTTCCGATTGGACCTAGGGTTAGGGTTATGTTGAGGGCTAGGGTTAGAGATCAAGTTAGGGTTCCGATTGGACCTAGACTGAGGGTTATGTTGAGGGCTAGGCTTAGAGATCCGGTTAGGTTTCCCATTGGACCTCTGGTTAGGGTTAGGTTGAGGGCTAGTGTTAGAGATCCTGTTAGGGTTACGATTGGACCTAGGGTTAGGGTTATGTTGACGGCTATGGGTAGAGATCCGGATAGGGTTCCAATTGGACCTAGGGTTAGGCTTATGTGTAGGGCTAGGGTTAGAGATCCGGTTAGGGTTACGATTGGACCTAGGGTTAGGGATATGTTGAGGGATAGGGTTAGGGATCCGTTTAGTGTTACGATTGGACCTAGGGTTAGGGTTATGTTGAGGGCTAGGTTTAGAGATCCAGTTAGGGTTCCGACTGGACCTCGCGTTACGGTTATGTTGAGGGCTAGGGTTACAGGTCAGGTTAGGGTTCCGATTGGACCTAGGGTTAGGGTTAGGTTGAGGGCTAGTGTTAGAGATCCAGTTAGGGTAACGATTGGACCTAGGGTTAGGGTTTTGTTGAGGGATAGGGTTAGAGATCCGGTTAAGGTTCCGATTGGACCTAGGGTTAGGGTTATGTTGAGGGCTAGGGTTAGAGATCCGGTTAGGTTTCCGATTGCACGTAGGGTTAGGATTATATTGAGGGCTAGGGTTAGAGATCCGGTTATGGTTACGATTGGACCTAGGGTTAGGGTTATGTTGAGGGCTAGGGTTAGAGATCCGGTTAGGGTTCCGAATGGACCTAGGGTTAGGCTTATGTTGAGGGCTAGGGTTAGAGATCTTGGTAGGGTTCGGATTGGACCTAGGGTTAGGGTTATGTGGAGGGCTAGGGTTAGAGATCCGGTTAGGGTTCCGATTGGACCTAGGGTTAGGGTTATGTGTAGGGCTAGGGTTAGAGATCCGGGTAGGGTTCCGATTGGACCTAGGGTTAGGGTTATGTTGAGGGATAGGGTTAGAGATCCGTTTAGAGTTACGATTGGACCTAGGGTTAGGGTTATGTTGAGGTCTAGGGTTAGAGATCCGGTTATGGTTACGATTGGACCTAGGGTTAGGGTTATGTTGAGGGCTAGGGTTAGCGATCCGGTTAGTGTTATGATTGGACCTAGGGTTAGGGTTACGTTGAGGGCTAGGGTTATAGATCCGGTTAGGGTTCCGATTGGACCTAGGGTTAGGGTTATGTAGAGGGGTAGTGTTAGAGATCCCGTTAGGGTTACGATTGGACCTAGGGTTAGGGTTATGTTGATGACTAGGTTTAGAGATCCAGTTAGGGTTCCGATTGGACCTCGCGATAGGGTTATGTTGAGGGCTAGGGTTACAGATCAGTTTAGGGTTCCGATTGGACCTAGGGTTAGGGTTATGTTCAGGGCAAGGGTTGGAGATCAGGTTAGGGTTCCGATTGGACCTAGGGTTAGGGTTATGTTGAGGGCTAGGGTTAGATATCCGGTTAGGGTTCCGATTGGACCTAGGGTTAGGGTTATGTTGAGGGCTAGGGTTAGAGATCCGGTTATGGTTCCGATTGGACCTAGGGTTAGGGTTATGTTGAGGGCTAGGGTTAGAGATCCGGTTAGGGTTACGATTGGACCTAGGGTGAGGGTTATGTTGAGGGCTAGGGTTAGAGATCCGGTTAGGGTTCCCTTTGGACCTAGGGTTAGGGTTAGGTTAAGGGCTAGTGTTATAGATCCAGTTAGGGTTACGATTGGACCTAGGGTTAGGGTTATGTTGAGGGCTAGGGTTAGAGATCCGGTTAGGTTTCCGATTGGACGTAGGGATAGGGTTATATTGAGGGCTAGGGTTAGAGATCTGGTTATGGTTACGATGGGACCTAGGGTTAGAGTTATGTTGAGGGCTAGGGTTAGAGATCCGACTAGGGTTCCGAATGGACCTAGGGTTCGGCTTATGTTGAGGACTAGGGTTAGAGATCTGGGTAGGGTTCCTTTTGGACCTAGGTTTAGGGTTATGTTGAGGGCTAGTGTTAGAGATCCGGTTAGGGTTACGATTGGACCTAGGGTTAGGGATATGTTGAGGGATAAGGTTAGAGATCCGTTTAGGGTTACGATTGGACCTAGGGTTAGTGTTATGATGAGGGCTAGGGTTCCAGATCCGGTTAGGGTTACGATTGGAGCTAGGGGTAGGGTTATGTTGAGGGCTAGGGTTAGAGATCCGGTTAGGGTTCCGAATGGACCTAGGGTTAAGCTTATGTTGAGGGCTAGGGTTAGAGATCCGGGTAGGGTTCCGATTGGACCTAGGGTTAGCGTTATGTGGAGAGCTAGGGTTAGAGATCCGGTTAGGGTTCTGATTGGACCTAGGGTTAGGGTTATATGCAGGGCTAGGGTTAGAGATCCGGTTAGGGTTCCGATTGGACCTAGGGTTAGGGTTATGTAGAGGGCTAGGATTAGAGATCCGGTTAGTGTTACGATTGGACCTAGGGTTAGGGTTACGTTGAGGGCTAGGGTTAGAGATCCGGTTAGGGTTCCGAATGGACCTAGGGTTAGGGTTATGTTGAGGGCTAGGTATAGAGATCCAGTTAGGGTTCCGATTGGACCTAGGGTTAGGGTTATGTTGAGGGCTAGGGTTAGCGATCCGGTTAGTGTTATGATTTGACCTAGGGTTAGGGTTACGTTGAGGGCTAGGGTTAGAGATCCGGTTAGGGTTCCGATTGGACCTAGGGTTAGGGTTATGTAGAGGGGTAGTGTTAGAGATCCCGTTAAGGTTACGATTGGACCTAGGGTTAGGGTTATGTTGATGACTAGGTTTAGAGATCCAGTTAGGGTTCCGATTGGACCTCGCGTTAGGGTTATGTTGAGGGCTAGGGTTACAGATCAGTTTAGGGTTCCGATTGGACCTAGGGTTAGGGTTATGTTGAGGGCTAGTGTTAAAGATCCGGTTAGGGTTCCAATTGGACCTAGGGTTAGGGTTATGTTGAGGGCTAGGGTTAGAGATCCGGTTATGGTTCCGATTGGACCTAGGGTTAGGGTTATGTTGAGGGCTAGGGTTAGAGATCCGGTTAGGGTTCCCTTTTGACCTAGGGTTAGGGTTAGGTTAAGGGCTAGTGTTATAGATCCAGTTAGGGTTACGATTGGGCCTATGGTTAGGGTTATGTTGAGGGCTAGGGTTAGAGATCCGGTTAGGGTTCCGATTGGACCTAGGGTTAGGGTTATGTTGAGGGCTAGGGTTAGAGATCCGGTTAGGGTTCCCTTTGGACCTAGGGTTAGGGTTAGGTTAAGGGCTAGTGTTATAGATCCAGTTAGGGTTACGATTGGACCTAGGGTTAGGGTTAGGTTGAGGGCTAGGGTTAGAGATCCAGTTAGGGTTCCGATTGGACCTAGGGTTAGGGTTATGTTCAGGGCTAGGGTTAGAGATCAGGTTAGGGTTCCGATTGGACCTAGGGTTAGGGTTATGTTGAGGGCTAGTGTTAAAGATCCGGTTAGGGTTCCAATTGGACCTAGGGTTAGGGTTATGTTGAGGGCTAGGGTTAGAGATCCGGTTATGGTTCCGATTGGACCTAGGGTTAGGGTTATGTTGAGGGCTAGGGTTAGAGATCCGGTTAGGGTTCCCTTTTGACCTAGGGTTAGGGTTAGGTTAAGGGCTAGTGTTATAGATCCAGTTAGGGTTACGATTGGGCCTATGGTTAGGGTTATGTTGAGGGCTAGGGTTAGAGATCCGGTTAGGGTTCCGATTGGACCTAGGGTTAGGGTTATGTTGAGGGCTAGGGTTAGAGATCCGGTTAGGGTTCCCTTTGGACCTAGGGTTAGGGTTAGGTTAAGGGCTAGTGTTATAGATCCAGTTAGGGTTACGATTGGACCTAGGGTTAGGGTTAGGTTGAGGGCTAGGGTTAGAGATCCAGTTAGGGTTACGATTGGACCTAGGGTTAGGGTTATGTTGAGGGATAGGGTTAGAGATCCTTTTAGGGTTTCGATTGGACCTAGGGTTAGGGTTATGCTGAGGGCTAGATTTGACATCCGGTTAGGTTTCCGATTGGACGTAGTGTTAGGGTTATATTGAGGGTTAGGGTTAGAGATCCGGTTATGGTTACGATTGGACCTAGGGTTAGGGTTATGTTGAGGGCTAGGGTTGGAGTTCTGGTTAGGGTTCCGATTTTAACTAGGGTTAGGGTTATTTTAAGGGCTAGGGTTAGAGATCCGGTTAGGCTTACGATTGGACCTAGGGTTAGGATCATGTTCCGGGCTAGGGTTAGACATCCGGTTAGGGTTCCGATTGGACCTAGGTTTAGGGTTATGTTGAGAGCGAGGTTTAGAGTTCCGGTTAGGGTTCCGATTGGACCTAGGGTTAGGGTTATGTTGTGGGAGAGGGTTAGAGATCCCATTATGGTTACGATTGGACCTAGGGTTAGGGTTATGTTGAGGGCTAGATTTAGAGATCCAGTTAGGGTTCCGATTGGACCTCACGTTAGGGTTATGTTGAGGGCAAGGTTTACAGATCAGGTTAGGGTTCCGATTGGACCTAGGGTTAGGGTTATGTTGAGGGCTAGGGTTAGAGATCCGGTTAGGGTTCCGATTGGACCTAGGGTTAGGGTTATGTTGAGGGCTAGGGTTAGAGATCCAGTTAGGGTTCCGATTGGACATAGGGTGAGGGTTATGTTGAGGGCTAGGGTTAGAGATCCGGTTAGGGTTCCCTTTGGACCTAGGGTTAGGGTTAGGTTAAAGGCTAGTGTTATAGATCCAGTTAGAGTTACGATTGGACCTCGGGTTAGGGTTATGTTGAGGGCTAGGGTTAGAGATCCGGTTAGGTTTCCGATTGGACGTAGGGATAGGGTTATATTGAGGGCTAGGGTTAGAGATCTGGTTATGGTTACGATTGGACCTAGGGTTAGGGTTATGTTGAGGGCTAGTGTTAGAGATCCGGTTAGGGTTACGATTGGACCTAGGGTTAGGGATATGTTGAGGGATAAGGTTAGAGATCCGTTTAGGGTTACGATTGTACCTAGGGTTAGGGTTATGATGAGGGCTAGGGTTCGAGATCCGTTTAGGGTTACGATTGGACCTAGGGTTAGGCTTATGTTGAGGGCTAGGGTTAGAGATCCGGGTAGGGTTCCGATTGGACCTAGGGTTAGGGTTATGTTGAGGGCTAACGTTAGAGATTCGGTTATGGTTCCGAATGGACCTAGGGTGAGGGTTACGTTGAGGTCTAGGTTTAGAGATCCGGTTAGGTTTCCCATTGAACGTAGGGTTAGGGTTATGTTGAGGGCTAACGTTAGAGAGTCGGTTATGGTTCCGATTGGACCTAGGGTGAGGGTTATGTTGAGGTCTAGGTTTAGAGATCCGGTTAGGTTTCCCATTGGACCTAGGGTTAGGTTTATGTTGAGGGCTCGGGTCACAGATCCGGTTAGGGTTCCGATTGGACCTAGGGTTAGGGTTATGTTGAGGGATAGGGTTAGAGATCCCGTTAGGGTTCCGATTTGACCTAAGGTGAGGGTTTTGTTGAGGGCTAGGCTTAGAGATCCGGTTAGGGTTCCCTTTGGTCCTAGGGTTAGGGTTAGGTTGAGGCCTGTGTTAGAGATCCAGTTAGGGTTACGATGGGACTTAGGGTTAGGGTTATTTCGAGGGATAGGTTTAGAGATCCTTTTAGGGTTACGATTGGACCTAGTGTTAGGGTTATGTTGAGGGCTAGGGTTAGAGATCCGGTTATGGTTACGATTGGACCTAGGGTTAGGGTTATGTTGAAGGCTAGGGTTAGAGATCCGGTTAGGGTTCCGAATGGACCTAGGGTTAGGGTTATGTTGCGGGCTAGGGTTAGAGATCCGGTTAGGGTTCCGATTGGACCTAGGGTTAGGGTTTTGTTCAGGGCTAGGGTTAGTGATCAGGTTAGGGTTTCGATTGGACCTAGGGTTAGGGTTATGCTGAGGGCTAGATTTGACATCCGGTTAGGTTTCCGATTGGACGTAGTGTTAGGGTTATATTGAGGGTTAGGGTTAGAGATCCGGTTATGGTTACGATTGGACCTAGGGTTAGGGTTATGTTGAGGGCTAGGGTTGGAGTTCTGGTTAGGGTTCCGATTTTAACTAGGGTTAGGGTTATTTTAAGGGCTAGGGTTAGAGATCCGGTTAGGCTTACGATTGGACCTAGGGTTAGGATCATGTTCCGGGCTAGGGTTAGACATCCGGTTAGGGTTCCGATTGGACCTAGGTTTAGGGTTATGTTGAGAGCGAGGTTTAGAGTTCCGGTTAGGGTTCCGATTGGACCTAGGGTTAGGGTTATGTTGTGGGAGAGGGTTAGAGATCCCATTATGGTTACGATTGGACCTAGGGTTAGGGTTATGTTGAGGGCTAGATTTAGAGATCCAGTTAGGGTTCCGATTGGACCTCACGTTAGGGTTATGTTGAGGGCAAGGTTTACAGATCAGGTTAGGGTTCCGATTGGACCTAGGGTTAGGGTTATGTTGAGGGCTAGGGTTAGAGATCCGGTTAGGGTTCCGATTGGACCTAGGGTTAGGGTTATGTTGAGGGCTAGGGTTAGAGATCCAGTTAGGGTTCCGATTGGACATAGGGTGAGGGTTATGTTGAGGGCTAGGGTTAGAGATCCGGTTAGGGTTCCCTTTGGACCTAGGGTTAGGGTTAGGTTAAAGGCTAGTGTTATAGATCCAGTTAGAGTTACGATTGGACCTCGGGTTAGGGTTATGTTGAGGGCTAGGGTTAGAGATCCGGTTAGGTTTCCGATTGGACGTAGGGATAGGGTTATATTGAGGGCTAGGGTTAGAGATCTGGTTATGGTTACGATTGGACCTAGGGTTAGGGTTATGTTGAGGGCTAGTGTTAGAGATCCGGTTAGGGTTACGATTGGACCTAGGGTTAGGGATATGTTGAGGGATAAGGTTAGAGATCCGTTTAGGGTTACGATTGTACCTAGGGTTAGGGTTATGATGAGGGCTAGGGTTCGAGATCCGTTTAGGGTTACGATTGGACCTAGGGTTAGGCTTATGTTGAGGGCTAGGGTTAGAGATCCGGGTAGGGTTCCGATTGGACCTAGGGTTAGGGTTATGTTGAGGGCTAACGTTAGAGATTCGGTTATGGTTCCGAATGGACCTAGGGTGAGGGTTACGTTGAGGTCTAGGTTTAGAGATCCGGTTAGGTTTCCCATTGAACGTAGGGTTAGGGTTATGTTGAGGGCTAACGTTAGAGAGTCGGTTATGGTTCCGATTGGACCTAGGGTGAGGGTTATGTTGAGGTCTAGGTTTAGAGATCCGGTTAGGTTTCCCATTGGACCTAGGGTTAGGTTTATGTTGAGGGCTCGGGTCACAGATCCGGTTAGGGTTCCGATTGGACCTAGGGTTAGGGTTATGTTGAGGGATAGGGTTAGAGATCCCGTTAGGGTTCCGATTTGACCTAAGGTGAGGGTTTTGTTGAGGGCTAGGCTTAGAGATCCGGTTAGGGTTCCCTTTGGTCCTAGGGTTAGGGTTAGGTTGAGGCCTGTGTTAGAGATCCAGTTAGGGTTACGATGGGACTTAGGGTTAGGGTTATTTCGAGGGATAGGTTTAGAGATCCTTTTAGGGTTACGATTGGACCTAGTGTTAGGGTTATGTTGAGGGCTAGGGTTAGAGATCCGGTTATGGTTACGATTGGACCTAGGGTTAGGGTTATGTTGAAGGCTAGGGTTAGAGATCCGGTTAGGGTTCCGAATGGACCTAGGGTTAGGGTTATGTTGCGGGCTAGGGTTAGAGATCCGGTTAGGGTTCCGATTGGACCTAGGGTTAGGGTTTTGTTCAGGGCTAGGGTTAGTGATCAGGTTAGGGTTCCGATTGGACCTAGGGTTAGGGTTATGTTGAGGGCTAGGTTTAGAGATCCGGTTAGGGTTCCGATTGGACCAATGGTTAGGGTTATGTTGAGGGCTAGGGTTAGAGATTCGGTTAGGGTTCCGATTGGACCTAGGGTTAGGGTTATGTTGAGGGCTAGGGTTAGAGATCCGGTTATGTTTCCGATTGGACCTAGGGTTACGGTTATTTTAAGGGCTAGGGTTAGAGATCAGGTTAGGGTTACGATTGGACGTAAGGTTAGGATCATGTTCAGGGCTAGGGTTAGACATCCGGTTAGGGTTCCGATTTTACCTAGGTTTAGGGTTATGTTGAGAGCGAGGGATAGAGATCCGGTTATAGTTGCGATTGGACCTAGGGTTAGGGTTATGTTGAGGGCTAGGGTTAGAGATCCGGTTAGGGTTCCGATTGGACCTAGGGTTAGGGTCATGTTGAGGGCTAGGGTTAGAGATCCGGTTAGGGTTCCGATTGGACCTAGGCTGAGGGTTATGTTGAGGGCTAGGGTTAGAGATCCGGTTAGGGTTCCCATTGGACATAGGGATAGGGTTAGGTTGAGGGCTAGTGTTAGAGATCCTGTTAGGGTTACGATTGGACCTAGGGTTAGGGTTATGTTGAGGGATAGGGTTAGAGATCCGGTTATGTTTACGATTGGACCTAGGGTTAGGGTTATGTTGAGGGCTAGGGTTAGAGATCCGGTTAGGGTTCCGAGTGGACCTAGGGTTAGGGTTATGTTGAGGGCTAGGGTTAGAGATCCGGTTAGTGTTACGATTGGACCTAGGGTTAGGGTTATGTAGAGGGGTAGTGTTAGAGATCCCGTTAGGGTTACGATTGGACCTCCGGTTAGGGTTATGTTGAGGGCTAGGGTTACAGATCAGGTTAGGGTTCCGATTGGACCTAGGGTTAGGGTTATGTTGAGGGCTATGGTTAGAGATCCGGTCAGGGTTCCGATTGGACCTAGGGTTAGGGTTAGGTTGAGGGCTAGTGTTAGAGATCCAGTTAGGGTTCCGATTGGACCTAGGGTTAGGGTTATGTTGAGGGATAGGGTTAGAGATCCGGTTAGCGTTACTATTGCAAATAGGGTTAGGGTTATGTTGAGGGATAGGGTTAGAGATACTTTTAGGGTTACGATTGGACCTAGGGTTAGCGTTATGTTGATGGCTAGGGATAGAGATCCGGATAGGGTACCAATTGGACCTAGGGTTAGGCTTATGTGTAGAGCTAGGGTTAGAGATCCGGGTAGGGTTCCGATTGGACCTAGTGTTAGGGTTATGTTGAGGGCTAGTGTTAGAGATCCGGTTAGGGTTACGATTGGAACTAGGGTTAGGGATATGTTGAGGGATAGGGTTAGAGATAAGTTTAGGGTTACGATTGGACCTAGGGTTAGGGTTATGTTGAGGGCTAGGGTTAGAGATCCGGTTAGGGTTCCGATTGGACCTAAGGTTAGTGGTATGTTAAGGGCTAGTGTTAGAGATCCAGTTAGGGTTACGATTGGACCTAGGGTTACGTTTCCGTTGAGGGCTAGGGATAGAGATCCGGTTAGGGTTTCGATTGGACCTAGCGTTAGGGTTATGTTGAGGGCTAGGATTCAATATCCGTTTAGGTTTCCGATTGGACCTAGGGTTATGGTTATGTTGAGGGCTAGAGTTAGAGATCCGGTTAGGGTTCTGATTGGACCTAGGGTTATGGTTAGTTTGGGGGTTGGGTTAGAGATCCGGTTAGGGTTCCGATTGAACCTAGGGTTAGGGTTATGTTGAGGGCTAGGGTTACAGATCAGGTTAGGGTTTCGATTGGTCCTAGGGTTAGGGTTATGTTGAGGGCTAGGGTTAGAGAGCCGGTTAGGGTTCCGATTGTACCTAGGGTTAGGGTTATTTTAAGGGCTAGGGTTAGAGATCCGGTTAGGCTTAAGATTGGACCTAGGGTTAGGATCATGTTCCGGGCTAGGGTTAGACATCCGGTTAGGGTTCAGATTGGACCTAGGTTTAGCGTTATGTTGAGAGCGAGGGTTAGAGTTTCGGTTAGGGTTCCGATTGGACCTAGGGTTAGGGTTATGTTGAGGGCTAGTGTTAGAGATCCGGTTAGGGTTCCGAATGGACCTAGGGTTAGGGTTATGTTGAGGGCTAGGGTTAGATATCCGGTTAGGGTTTCGATTGGACCTAGGGTTAGGGTTATGTTGAGGGCTAGGGTTAGCGATTCGGTTAGTGTTACGATTCGACCTAGTGTTAGGGTTATGTAGAGGGGTAGTGTTAGAGATCCCGTTAGGGTTACGATTGGACCT
Organism: Miniopterus natalensis; assembly: GCF_054644295.1. Lineage (NCBI taxonomy): Eukaryota > Metazoa > Chordata > Mammalia > Chiroptera > Miniopteridae > Miniopterus > Miniopterus natalensis. The sequence goes on from NC_142088.1 coordinate 86,812,340, forward strand.
CGGGTTAGGGTTATGTTGAGGGCTAGGGTTAGAGATCCGGTCAGGGTTCCGATTGGACCTAGGGTTAGGGTTAGGTTGAGGGCTAGTGTTAGAGATCCAGTTAGGGTTCCGATTGGACCTAGGGTTAGGGTTATGTTGAGGGATAGGGTTAGAGATCCTTTTAGGGTTTCGATTGGACCTAGGGTTAGGGTTATGCTGAGGGCTAGGGTTAGAGATCCGGTTAGGTTTCCGATTGGACGTAGGGTTAGGGTTATATTGAGGGCTAGGGTTAGAGATCCGGTTATGGTTACGATTGGACCTAGGGTTAGGGTTATGTTGAGGGCTAGGGTTAGAGATCCGGTTAGGGTTCCGATTGTACCTAGGGTTAGGGTAATTTTAAGGGCTAGGGTTAGAGATCCGGTTAGGCTTACGATTGGACCTAGGGTTAGAATTATGTTCCGGGCTAGGGTTAGACATCCGGTTAGGGTTCCGATTGGACCTAGGTTTAGGGTTATGTTGAGAGCGAGGGTTAGAGTTCCGGTTAGGGTTCCGATTGGACCTAGGGTTAGGGTTATGTTGAGGGATAGGGTTAGAGATCCGGTTAGGGTTCCGATTTGACCTAAGGTGAGGGTTTTGTTGAGGGCTAGGCTTAGAGATCCGGTTAGGGTTCCCTTTGGTCCTAGGGTTAGGGTTAGGTTGAGGGCTAGTGTTAGAGATCCAGTTAGGGTTACGATGGGACCTAGGGTTAGGGTTATTTTGAGGGATAGGTTTAGAGATCCTTTTAGGGTTACGATTGGACCTAGGGTTAGGGTTTTGTTGAGGGCTAGGGTTAGAGATCAGGTTAGGGTTACGATTGGACCTAGGGTTAGGGTTATGTTGAAGGCTAGGGTTAGAGATCCTGTTAGGGTTACGATTGGACCTGGGGTTAGGGTTATGTTGACGGCTATGGGTAGAGATCCGGATAGGGTTCCAATTGGACCTAGGGTTAGGCTTATGTGTAGGACTAGTTTTAGAGATCCGGTTAGGGTTACGATTGGACCTAGGGTTAGGGATATATTGAGGGATAGGGTTAGGGATCCGTTTAGGGTTACGATTGGACCTAGGGTTACGGTTATGTTGCGGGCCTGGGTTAGAGATCCGGTTAGGGTTCCGATTGGACCTAGGGTTAGAATTATGTTCCGGGCTAGGGTTAGAGATCAGGTTAGGGTTCCGATTGGACCTAGGGTTAGGGTTATGTTGAGGGCTAGGGTTAGAGATCCGGTTAGGGTTCCGATTGGACCTAGGGTTAGAATTATGTTCCGGGCTAGGGTTAGAGATCAGGTTAGGGTTCCGATTGGACATAGGGTTAGGGTTATGTTGAGGGCTAGGGTTAGAGATCCGGTTAGGGTTCCGAATGGACCTAGGGTTAGGGTTATGTTGAGGGCTAGGGTTAGAGATCCGGTTAGCGTTCCGATTGGACCTAGGGTTAGGGTTTTGTTGAGGGCTAGGGTTAGAGATCAGGTTAGGGTTCCGATTGGACCTAGGGTTAGGGTTATGTTGAGGGCTAGGGTTAGAGATCCGGTTAGGGTTCCGATTGGACCTAGGGTTAGGGTTATGTTGAGGGCTAGGGTTAGAGATCAAGTTAGGGTTCCGATTGGACCTAGACTGAGGGTTATGTTGAGGGCTAGGCTTAGAGATCCGGTTAGGTTTCCCATTGGACCTCTGGTTAGGGTTAGGTTGAGGGCTAGTGTTAGAGATCCTGTTAGGGTTACGATTGGACCTAGGGTTAGGGTTATGTTGACGGCTATGGGTAGAGATCCGGATAGGGTTCCAATTGGACCTAGGGTTAGGCTTATGTGTAGGGCTAGGGTTAGAGATCCGGTTAGGGTTACGATTGGACCTAGGGTTAGGGATATGTTGAGGGATAGGGTTAGGGATCCGTTTAGTGTTACGATTGGACCTAGGGTTAGGGTTATGTTGAGGGCTAGGTTTAGAGATCCAGTTAGGGTTCCGACTGGACCTCGCGTTACGGTTATGTTGAGGGCTAGGGTTACAGGTCAGGTTAGGGTTCCGATTGGACCTAGGGTTAGGGTTAGGTTGAGGGCTAGTGTTAGAGATCCAGTTAGGGTAACGATTGGACCTAGGGTTAGGGTTTTGTTGAGGGATAGGGTTAGAGATCCGGTTAAGGTTCCGATTGGACCTAGGGTTAGGGTTATGTTGAGGGCTAGGGTTAGAGATCCGGTTAGGTTTCCGATTGCACGTAGGGTTAGGATTATATTGAGGGCTAGGGTTAGAGATCCGGTTATGGTTACGATTGGACCTAGGGTTAGGGTTATGTTGAGGGCTAGGGTTAGAGATCCGGTTAGGGTTCCGAATGGACCTAGGGTTAGGCTTATGTTGAGGGCTAGGGTTAGAGATCTTGGTAGGGTTCGGATTGGACCTAGGGTTAGGGTTATGTGGAGGGCTAGGGTTAGAGATCCGGTTAGGGTTCCGATTGGACCTAGGGTTAGGGTTATGTGTAGGGCTAGGGTTAGAGATCCGGGTAGGGTTCCGATTGGACCTAGGGTTAGGGTTATGTTGAGGGATAGGGTTAGAGATCCGTTTAGAGTTACGATTGGACCTAGGGTTAGGGTTATGTTGAGGTCTAGGGTTAGAGATCCGGTTATGGTTACGATTGGACCTAGGGTTAGGGTTATGTTGAGGGCTAGGGTTAGCGATCCGGTTAGTGTTATGATTGGACCTAGGGTTAGGGTTACGTTGAGGGCTAGGGTTATAGATCCGGTTAGGGTTCCGATTGGACCTAGGGTTAGGGTTATGTAGAGGGGTAGTGTTAGAGATCCCGTTAGGGTTACGATTGGACCTAGGGTTAGGGTTATGTTGATGACTAGGTTTAGAGATCCAGTTAGGGTTCCGATTGGACCTCGCGATAGGGTTATGTTGAGGGCTAGGGTTACAGATCAGTTTAGGGTTCCGATTGGACCTAGGGTTAGGGTTATGTTCAGGGCAAGGGTTGGAGATCAGGTTAGGGTTCCGATTGGACCTAGGGTTAGGGTTATGTTGAGGGCTAGGGTTAGATATCCGGTTAGGGTTCCGATTGGACCTAGGGTTAGGGTTATGTTGAGGGCTAGGGTTAGAGATCCGGTTATGGTTCCGATTGGACCTAGGGTTAGGGTTATGTTGAGGGCTAGGGTTAGAGATCCGGTTAGGGTTACGATTGGACCTAGGGTGAGGGTTATGTTGAGGGCTAGGGTTAGAGATCCGGTTAGGGTTCCCTTTGGACCTAGGGTTAGGGTTAGGTTAAGGGCTAGTGTTATAGATCCAGTTAGGGTTACGATTGGACCTAGGGTTAGGGTTATGTTGAGGGCTAGGGTTAGAGATCCGGTTAGGTTTCCGATTGGACGTAGGGATAGGGTTATATTGAGGGCTAGGGTTAGAGATCTGGTTATGGTTACGATGGGACCTAGGGTTAGAGTTATGTTGAGGGCTAGGGTTAGAGATCCGACTAGGGTTCCGAATGGACCTAGGGTTCGGCTTATGTTGAGGACTAGGGTTAGAGATCTGGGTAGGGTTCCTTTTGGACCTAGGTTTAGGGTTATGTTGAGGGCTAGTGTTAGAGATCCGGTTAGGGTTACGATTGGACCTAGGGTTAGGGATATGTTGAGGGATAAGGTTAGAGATCCGTTTAGGGTTACGATTGGACCTAGGGTTAGTGTTATGATGAGGGCTAGGGTTCCAGATCCGGTTAGGGTTACGATTGGAGCTAGGGGTAGGGTTATGTTGAGGGCTAGGGTTAGAGATCCGGTTAGGGTTCCGAATGGACCTAGGGTTAAGCTTATGTTGAGGGCTAGGGTTAGAGATCCGGGTAGGGTTCCGATTGGACCTAGGGTTAGCGTTATGTGGAGAGCTAGGGTTAGAGATCCGGTTAGGGTTCTGATTGGACCTAGGGTTAGGGTTATATGCAGGGCTAGGGTTAGAGATCCGGTTAGGGTTCCGATTGGACCTAGGGTTAGGGTTATGTAGAGGGCTAGGATTAGAGATCCGGTTAGTGTTACGATTGGACCTAGGGTTAGGGTTACGTTGAGGGCTAGGGTTAGAGATCCGGTTAGGGTTCCGAATGGACCTAGGGTTAGGGTTATGTTGAGGGCTAGGTATAGAGATCCAGTTAGGGTTCCGATTGGACCTAGGGTTAGGGTTATGTTGAGGGCTAGGGTTAGCGATCCGGTTAGTGTTATGATTTGACCTAGGGTTAGGGTTACGTTGAGGGCTAGGGTTAGAGATCCGGTTAGGGTTCCGATTGGACCTAGGGTTAGGGTTATGTAGAGGGGTAGTGTTAGAGATCCCGTTAAGGTTACGATTGGACCTAGGGTTAGGGTTATGTTGATGACTAGGTTTAGAGATCCAGTTAGGGTTCCGATTGGACCTCGCGTTAGGGTTATGTTGAGGGCTAGGGTTACAGATCAGTTTAGGGTTCCGATTGGACCTAGGGTTAGGGTTATGTTGAGGGCTAGTGTTAAAGATCCGGTTAGGGTTCCAATTGGACCTAGGGTTAGGGTTATGTTGAGGGCTAGGGTTAGAGATCCGGTTATGGTTCCGATTGGACCTAGGGTTAGGGTTATGTTGAGGGCTAGGGTTAGAGATCCGGTTAGGGTTCCCTTTTGACCTAGGGTTAGGGTTAGGTTAAGGGCTAGTGTTATAGATCCAGTTAGGGTTACGATTGGGCCTATGGTTAGGGTTATGTTGAGGGCTAGGGTTAGAGATCCGGTTAGGGTTCCGATTGGACCTAGGGTTAGGGTTATGTTGAGGGCTAGGGTTAGAGATCCGGTTAGGGTTCCCTTTGGACCTAGGGTTAGGGTTAGGTTAAGGGCTAGTGTTATAGATCCAGTTAGGGTTACGATTGGACCTAGGGTTAGGGTTAGGTTGAGGGCTAGGGTTAGAGATCCAGTTAGGGTTCCGATTGGACCTAGGGTTAGGGTTATGTTCAGGGCTAGGGTTAGAGATCAGGTTAGGGTTCCGATTGGACCTAGGGTTAGGGTTATGTTGAGGGCTAGTGTTAAAGATCCGGTTAGGGTTCCAATTGGACCTAGGGTTAGGGTTATGTTGAGGGCTAGGGTTAGAGATCCGGTTATGGTTCCGATTGGACCTAGGGTTAGGGTTATGTTGAGGGCTAGGGTTAGAGATCCGGTTAGGGTTCCCTTTTGACCTAGGGTTAGGGTTAGGTTAAGGGCTAGTGTTATAGATCCAGTTAGGGTTACGATTGGGCCTATGGTTAGGGTTATGTTGAGGGCTAGGGTTAGAGATCCGGTTAGGGTTCCGATTGGACCTAGGGTTAGGGTTATGTTGAGGGCTAGGGTTAGAGATCCGGTTAGGGTTCCCTTTGGACCTAGGGTTAGGGTTAGGTTAAGGGCTAGTGTTATAGATCCAGTTAGGGTTACGATTGGACCTAGGGTTAGGGTTAGGTTGAGGGCTAGGGTTAGAGATCCAGTTAGGGTTACGATTGGACCTAGGGTTAGGGTTATGTTGAGGGATAGGGTTAGAGATCCTTTTAGGGTTTCGATTGGACCTAGGGTTAGGGTTATGCTGAGGGCTAGATTTGACATCCGGTTAGGTTTCCGATTGGACGTAGTGTTAGGGTTATATTGAGGGTTAGGGTTAGAGATCCGGTTATGGTTACGATTGGACCTAGGGTTAGGGTTATGTTGAGGGCTAGGGTTGGAGTTCTGGTTAGGGTTCCGATTTTAACTAGGGTTAGGGTTATTTTAAGGGCTAGGGTTAGAGATCCGGTTAGGCTTACGATTGGACCTAGGGTTAGGATCATGTTCCGGGCTAGGGTTAGACATCCGGTTAGGGTTCCGATTGGACCTAGGTTTAGGGTTATGTTGAGAGCGAGGTTTAGAGTTCCGGTTAGGGTTCCGATTGGACCTAGGGTTAGGGTTATGTTGTGGGAGAGGGTTAGAGATCCCATTATGGTTACGATTGGACCTAGGGTTAGGGTTATGTTGAGGGCTAGATTTAGAGATCCAGTTAGGGTTCCGATTGGACCTCACGTTAGGGTTATGTTGAGGGCAAGGTTTACAGATCAGGTTAGGGTTCCGATTGGACCTAGGGTTAGGGTTATGTTGAGGGCTAGGGTTAGAGATCCGGTTAGGGTTCCGATTGGACCTAGGGTTAGGGTTATGTTGAGGGCTAGGGTTAGAGATCCAGTTAGGGTTCCGATTGGACATAGGGTGAGGGTTATGTTGAGGGCTAGGGTTAGAGATCCGGTTAGGGTTCCCTTTGGACCTAGGGTTAGGGTTAGGTTAAAGGCTAGTGTTATAGATCCAGTTAGAGTTACGATTGGACCTCGGGTTAGGGTTATGTTGAGGGCTAGGGTTAGAGATCCGGTTAGGTTTCCGATTGGACGTAGGGATAGGGTTATATTGAGGGCTAGGGTTAGAGATCTGGTTATGGTTACGATTGGACCTAGGGTTAGGGTTATGTTGAGGGCTAGTGTTAGAGATCCGGTTAGGGTTACGATTGGACCTAGGGTTAGGGATATGTTGAGGGATAAGGTTAGAGATCCGTTTAGGGTTACGATTGTACCTAGGGTTAGGGTTATGATGAGGGCTAGGGTTCGAGATCCGTTTAGGGTTACGATTGGACCTAGGGTTAGGGTTATGTTGAGGGGTAGGGTTAGAGATCCGGTTAGGGTTCCGAATGGACCTAGGGTTAGGCTTATGTTGAGGGCTAGGGTTAGAGATCCGGGTAGGGTTCCGATTGGACCTAGGGTTAGGGTTATGTTGAGGGCTAACGTTAGAGATTCGGTTATGGTTCCGAATGGACCTAGGGTGAGGGTTACGTTGAGGTCTAGGTTTAGAGATCCGGTTAGGTTTCCCATTGAACGTAGGGTTAGGGTTATGTTGAGGGCTAACGTTAGAGAGTCGGTTATGGTTCCGATTGGACCTAGGGTGAGGGTTATGTTGAGGTCTAGGTTTAGAGATCCGGTTAGGTTTCCCATTGGACCTAGGGTTAGGTTTATGTTGAGGGCTCGGGTCACAGATCCGGTTAGGGTTCCGATTGGACCTAGGGTTAGGGTTATGTTGAGGGATAGGGTTAGAGATCCCGTTAGGGTTCCGATTTGACCTAAGGTGAGGGTTTTGTTGAGGGCTAGGCTTAGAGATCCGGTTAGGGTTCCCTTTGGTCCTAGGGTTAGGGTTAGGTTGAGGCCTGTGTTAGAGATCCAGTTAGGGTTACGATGGGACTTAGGGTTAGGGTTATTTCGAGGGATAGGTTTAGAGATCCTTTTAGGGTTACGATTGGACCTAGTGTTAGGGTTATGTTGAGGGCTAGGGTTAGAGATCCGGTTATGGTTACGATTGGACCTAGGGTTAGGGTTATGTTGAAGGCTAGGGTTAGAGATCCGGTTAGGGTTCCGAATGGACCTAGGGTTAGGGTTATGTTGCGGGCTAGGGTTAGAGATCCGGTTAGGGTTCCGATTGGACCTAGGGTTAGGGTTTTGTTCAGGGCTAGGGTTAGTGATCAGGTTAGGGTTCCGATTGGACCTAGGGTTAGGGTTATGTTGAGGGCTAGGTTTAGAGATCCGGTTAGGGTTCCGATTGGACCAATGGTTAGGGTTATGTTGAGGGCTAGGGTTAGAGATTCGGTTAGGGTTCCGATTGGACCTAGGGTTAGGGTTATGTTGAGGGCTAGGGTTAGAGATCCGGTTATGTTTCCGATTGGACCTAGGGTTACGGTTATTTTAAGGGCTAGGGTTAGAGATCAGGTTAGGGTTACGATTGGACGTAAGGTTAGGATCATGTTCAGGGCTAGGGTTAGACATCCGGTTAGGGTTCCGATTTTACCTAGGTTTAGGGTTATGTTGAGAGCGAGGGATAGAGATCCGGTTATAGTTGCGATTGGACCTAGGGTTAGGGTTATGTTGAGGGCTAGGGTTAGAGATCCGGTTAGGGTTCCGATTGGACCTAGGGTTAGGGTCATGTTGAGGGCTAGGGTTAGAGATCCGGTTAGGGTTCCGATTGGACCTAGGCTGAGGGTTATGTTGAGGGCTAGGGTTAGAGATCCGGTTAGGGTTCCCATTGGACATAGGGATAGGGTTAGGTTGAGGGCTAGTGTTAGAGATCCTGTTAGGGTTACGATTGGACCTAGGGTTAGGGTTATGTTGAGGGATAGGGTTAGAGATCCTTTTAGGGTTACGATTGGACCTAGGGTTAGGGTTATGTTGACGGCTAGGTTTAGAGATCCGGTAAGGTTTCCGATTGGACGTAGGGTTAGGGTTATATTGAGGGCTAGGGTTAGAGATCCGGTTATGTTTACGATTGGACCTAGGGTTAGGGTTATGTTGAGGGCTAGGGTTAGAGATCCGGTTAGGGTTCCGAGTGGACCTAGGGTTAGGGTTATGTTGAGGGCTAGGGTTAGAGATCCGGTTAGGGTTCCGATTGGACCTAGGGTTAGGGTTATGTTGAGGGCTAGGGTTAGAGATCCGGTTAGGGTTCCGATTGGACCTAGGGTTAGGGTTACGTTGAGGGCTAGTGTTAGAGATCCGGTTAGGGTTCCGATTGGACCTAGGGTTAGGGTTATGTTGAGGGCTAGTGTTAGAGATCCTGTTAGGGTTACGATTGGACCTAGGGTTAGGGTTATGTTGACGGCTATGGGTAGAGATCCGGATAGGGTTCCAATTGGACCTAGGGTTAGGCTTATGTGTAGGGCTAGGTTTAGAGATCCGGTTAGGGTTACGATTGGACCTAGGGTTAGGGATATGTTGAGGGATAGGGTTAGGGATCCGTTTAGGGTTCCGATTGGACCTAGGGTTAGGGTTATGTTGAGGGCTAGGGTTAGAGATACGGTTAGGGTTCCGATTGGACCTAGGGTTAGTGGTATGTTAAGGGCTATTGTTAGAGATCCGGTTAGGGTTACGATTGGACCTAGGGTTAGGGTTATGTTGAGGGCTAGGGTTAGAGATCCGGTTAGGGTTCCGATTGTACCTAGGGTTAGGGTTATTTTAAGGGCTAGGGTTAGAGATCCGGTTAGGCTTACGATTGGACCTAGGGTTAGGATCATGTTCCGGGCTAGGGTTAGACATCTGGTTAGGGTTCCGATTGGACCTAGGTTTAGGGTTATGTTGAGAGCGAGGGTTAGAGTTCCGGTTAGGGTTCCGATTGGACCTAGGGTTAGGGTTATGTTGAGGGAGAGGGTTAGAGATCCCATTATGTTCACGATTGGACCTAGGGTTAGGGTTATGTTGAGGGCTACGGTTAGAGATCCGGTTAGGGTTCCGATTGGACCCAGTGTTAGGGTTATGTTGAGGGCTAGGGTTAGTGATCCGGTTAGGGTTCCGAATGGACCTAGGGTTAGGTTTATGTTGAGGGCTAGGTATAGAGATCCAGTTAGGGTTCCGATTGGACCTAGGGTTAGGGTTATGTGGAGGGCTAGGATTAGCGATCCGGTTAGTGTTATGATTGGACCTAGGGTTAGGGTTACGTTGAGGGCTAGGGTTAGAGATCCGGTTAGGGTTCCGATTGGACCTAGGGTTAGGGTTATGTAGAGGGGTAGTGTTAGAGATCCCGTTAGGGTTACGATTGGACCTAGGGTTAGGGTTATGTTGATGGCTAGGTTTAGAGATCCAGTTAGGGTTCCGATTGGACCTCGCGTTAGGGTTATGTTGAGGGCTAGGGTTACAGATCAGGTTAGGGTTCCGATTGGACCTAGGGTTAGGGTTATGTTGAGGGCTAGGGTTAGAGATCCAGTTAGGGTTCCGATTGGACATAGGGTGAGGGTTATGTTGAGGGCTAGGGTTAGAGATCCGGTTAGGGTTCCCTTTGGACCTAGGGTTAGCGTTAGGTTAAGGGCTAGTGTTATAGATCCAGTTAGGGTTCCGATTGGACCTAGGGTTAGGGTTATGTTGAGGGCTAGGCTTAGAGATCCGGTTAGGGTTCAGATTGGACCTAGGGTTAGGGTTATGTTGAGGGATAGGGTTAGAGATCCGGTTAGGGTTCCGATTTGACCTAAGGTGAGGGTTTTGTTGAGGGCTAGGCTTAGAGATCCGGTTAGGGTTCCCTTTGGTCCTAGGGTTAGGGTTAGGTTGAGGGCTAGTGTTAGAGATCCAGTTAGGGTTACGATGGGACCTAGGGTTAGGGTTATTTTGAGGGATAGGTTTAGAGATCCTTTTAGGGTTACGATTGGACCTAGGGTTAGGGTTATGTTGAGGGCTAGGGTTAGAGATCCGGTTAGGGTTCCGATTGGACCTAGGGTTAGGGTTATGTTGAGGGATACGGTTAGAGATACTTTTAGTGTACGATTGGACCTAGGGTTAGGGTTATGTTGACGGCTAGGGTTAGAGATCCGAATAGGGTTCCAGTTGGAGCTAGGGTTAGGGTTATGTGTAGGGCTAGTGTTAGAGATCCGGTTAGGGTTAAGATTGGACCTAGGGTGAGGGATATGTTGAGGGATAGGTTAAGAGATCCAGTTAGGGTTACGATTGGACCTAGGGTTAGGGTTACGTTGAGGACTAGGGTTAGAGATCCGGTTAGGGTTCCAATTGGACCTAGGGTAGGGTTAGGTGTAGGGCTAGGGTTCGAGATCCGGGTATGGTTCTGATTGGATCTAGGGTTAGGGTTATGTTGAGGGCTAGTGTTAGAGATCCCGTTAGGGTTACAATTGGACCTAGGGTTAGGGATATGTTGAGGGATAGGGTTAGAGATCCGTTTAGGGTTACGATTGGACGTAGGGTTAGGTTTATGTTGAGGGCTAGGGTTAGAGATCGGGTTATGGTTACGATTGGACATAGGGTTAGGGTTATGTTGGAGTCTAGGGTTAGAGATCCCGTTAGGTTTCCCATTGGACCTAGGGTTAGGGTTATATTGAGGGCTAGGGTTAAAGATCAGGTTAGGGTTCCGATTGGACCTACGGTTAGGGTTATGTTGAGGGCTAGGGTTAGAGATCCGGTTAGGGTTCCGATTAGACCTAGGGTTAGGGTTTTGTTGAGGGCTAGGGTTAGAGATCCGGTTAGGGTTACGATTGGACCTAGGGTTAGGGTTATGTTGAGGGCTAGGGTTAGAGATTCGCTTACGGTTCCGATTTGACCTAGGGTTAGGGTTATGTAGAGGGCTAGTGTTAGAGATCCCGTTAGGGTTACGTTTCGACCTAGGGTTAGGGTTATGTTGAGGGCTATGGATAGAGATCCGGTTAGGGTTCAGATTGAACCTAGGGTTAGGGTTATGTTGAGGGCTAGGGTTAGAGATCCGGTTACGGTTCCGATTGGACCTAGGGTTAGGGTTATGTAGAGGGCTAGTGTTAGAGATCCAGTTAGGGTTCCGATTGGACCTAGTGTTAGGGTTATGTTGAGAGCTAGGGATAGAGATCCGGTTAGGGTTCCGATTGGACCTAGGGTTAGGGTTCCGTTGAGGGCTAGGGTTAGAGATCCGGTTAGGGTTCCGATTGGACCTAGGGTTAGGGTTATGTAGAGGGCTAGGATTAGAGATCCGGTTAGTGTTACGATTGGACCTAGGGTTAGGGTTTCGTTGAGGGCTAGGGTTAGAGATCCGGTTAGGGTTCCGAATGGACCTAGGGTTAGGGTTATGTTGAGGGCTAGGTATAGAGATCCAGTTAGGGTTCCGATTGGACCTAGGGTTAGGGTTATGTGGAGGGCTAGGATTAGCGATCCGGTTAGTGTTATGATTGGACCTAGGGTTAGGGTTACGTTGAGGGCTAGGGTTAGAGATCCGGTTAGGGTTCCGATTGGACCTAGGGTTAGGGTTATGTAGAGGGGTAGTGTTAGAGATCCCGTTAGGGTTACGATTGGACCTAGGGTTAGGGTTATGTTGATGGCTAGGTTTAGAGATCCAGTTAGGGTTCCGATTGGACCTCGCGTTAGGGTTATGTTGAGGGCTAGGGTTACAGATCAGGTTAGGGTTCCGATTGGACCTAGGGTTAGGGTTATGTTGAGGGCTAGGGTTAGAGATCCAGTTAGGGTTCCGATTGGACATAGGGTGAGGGTTATGTTGAGGGCTAGGGTTAGAGATCCGGTTAGGGTTCCCTTTGGACCTAGGGTTAGCGTTAGGTTAAGGGCTAGTGTTATAGATCCAGTTAGGGTTCCGATTGGACCTAGGGTTAGGGTTATGTTGAGGGCTAGGGTTAGAGATCAGGTTAGGGTTCCGATTGGACCTAGGGTTAGGGTTTTGTTGAGGGCTAGGGTTAGAGATCAGGTTAGGGTTCCGATTGGACCTAGGGTTAGGGTTATGTTTAGGGCTAGGGTTAGATATCCAGTTAGGGTTCCGATTGGACCTAGGGTTAGGGTTATGCTGAGGGCTAGGGTTAGAGATCCGGTTAGGGTTCCGATTGGACCTAGGGTTAGGGTTATTTTGAGAGCTAGGGTTAGAGATCCGGTTAGGGTTCCGACTGGACCTAGACTGAGGGTTATGTTGAGGGCTAGGCTTAGAGATCATGTTAGGGTTCCCATTGGACCTAGGGTTAGGGTTAGGTTGAGGGCTAGTGTTAGAGATCCTGTTAGGGTTACGATTGGACCTAGGGTTAGGGTAATGTTGACGGCTATGGGTAGAGATCCGGATAGGGTTCCAATTGGACCTAGGGTTAGGCTTATGTGTAGGACTAGTTTTAGAGATCCGGTTAGGGTTACGATTGGACCTAGGGTTAGGGATATATTGAGGGATAGGGTTAGGGATCCGTTTAGGGTTACGATTGTACCTCGGGTTAGGGTTATGTTGAGGGCTAGGGTTAGAGATACGGTTAGGGTTCCGATTGGACCTAGGGTTAGTGGTATGTTAAGGGGTAGTGTTAGAGATCCGGTTAGGGTTACGATTGGACCTAGGGTTAGGGTTATGTTGAGGGCTAGGGTTAGAGATCCGGTTAGGGTTCCGATTGTACCTAGGGTTAGTGTTATTTTTAGGGCTAGGGTTAGAGATCTGGTTAGGGTTACGATTGGACCTAGGGTTAGGGTTATGTTGAGGGCTAGGGTTAGAGATCCGGTTAGGGTTTCGATTGGACCTAGGGTTAGGGTTATGTTGAGGGCTAGGGTTAGAGATCCGGTTAGGGTTCCGATTGGACCTAGGGTTAGGGTTATGTTGAGGGCTAGGATTAGAGATCCGGTTAGGGTTCCGATTGGACCCAGGGTTAGGGTTATGTTGAGGGCTAGGGTTAGAGATCCGGTTAGGGTTCCGAATGGACCTAGGGTTACGTTTATGTTGAGGGCTAGGGTTAGATATCCGGTTAGGGTTCCGATTGGACCTAGGGTTAGGGTTATGTTGAGGGCTAGGGTTAGCGATCCGGTTAGTGGTACGATGGGACCTAGGGTTAGGGTTCCGTTGAGGGCTAGGGTTAGAGATCCGGTTAGGGTTCCGATTGGACCTAGGGTTAGGGTTATGTAGAGGGCTAGGATTAGAGATCCGGTTAGTGTTACGATTGGACCTAGGGTTAGGGTTACGTTGAGGGCTAGGGTTAGAGATCCTGTTAGGGTTCCGAATGGACCTAGGGTTAGGGTTATGTTGAGGGCTAGGTATAGAGATCCAGTTAGGGTTCCGATTGGACCTAGGGTTAGGGTTATGTTGAGGGCTAGGGTTAGCGATCCGGTTAGTGTTATGATTGGACCTAGGGTTAGGGTTACGTTGAGGGTTAGGGTTAGAGATCCGGTTAGGGTTCCGATTGGACCTAGGGTTAGGGTGACGTTGAGGGCTAGGGTTAGACAGTCGGTTAGGGTTGCTATTGGACCTAGGGTTAGCGTCATGTTGAGGGCTATGGTTAGAGATCCGGTTAGGGTTACGATTGGACCTAGGGTTAGGGTTATGATGAGGGCTAGGGTTAGAGATCCGGTTACTGTTACGATTGGACCTAGGGTTAGGGTTAAGTTGAGGGCTAGGTTTAGAGATCCGGTTATGGTATGATTTGACCCATTGTTAGGGTTATGTTGCGGGCTAGGGTTAGAGAGACTGTTAGGGTTGTGATTGGACCTAGGGTTAGGGTTATGTTGAGGGCTAGGGTTAGAGACACGGTTAGGGTTACAATTGGAGTTAGGGTTAGGATTATGTTGAGGGCTAGGGTAAGAGATCCGGTAAGGATTACGATTGGACCTAAGGTTAGGGTTATGTTGAGGGCTAGGGTTAGAGATCTGGTTACTGTTACCATTGGACCTAGGGTTAGGGTTATGTTGAGGGCTAGGTTTAGATCCGGTTAGGTTATGATTTGACATAGGGTTAGTGTTATGTTGAGGGCTAAGGTTAGAGAGACGGTTAGGGTTACAATTGGACCTAGGGTTAGGGTTATGTTGAGGGATAGGGTTAGAGATACTTTTAGGGTTACGACTGGACCTAGGGTTAGGATTACGTTGAGGACCAAGGTTAGAGATCCTTTTAGGGTTCCGATTGGACCTAGGGTTAGGGTTATGTGTAGGGCTAGGGTTAGAGATACGGGAAGGGTTCCGATTGAACCTAGGGTTAGAGTTATGTTGAGGGCTAGGGTGAGAGATCCGGTTAGGGTTCCGATTGGACCTAGGGTTAGTGTTACGTTGAGGTCTAGGGTTAGAGATCCTGTTAGTGTTACGATTGGACCTAGGGTTAGGGTCATGTTGAGCGCTAGGGTTAGAGATCCTGTTAGGATTACGATTTGACCTAGGGTTAGGGTCATGTTGAGCGCTAGGGTTAGAGATCCTGTTAGGATTACGATTTGACCTAGGGTTAGGGTTATGTTGAGGGCTAGGGTTAGAGATCCGGTTACTGTTACCATTGGACCTAGGGTTAGGGTTATGTTGAGGTCTAGGGTTAGACATCCGGTTAGGGTTCCGATTGGACCTAGGGTTAGGGTAATGTTGAGGGCTAGGGTTTGAGATCCGGTTATGGTTACGATTGGACCTAGGGTTAGGGTTATGTTGAGGGCTAAGGTTAGAGATCCGGTTAGGGATCCGATTGGACCTAGGGTTAGGATTTTGTTGAGGGCTAGGGTTAGAGATCCGGTTAGGGTTCTGATTGGACCTAGGGTTAGGGTTTTGTTGAGGGCTAGTGTGAGAGATCCGGTTAGGGTTACGATTGGACCTAGGGTTAGGGTTATGTTGAGGGCTAGGGTTAGAGATCCGGTTAGGGTTCCAATTGGACCTAGGGTTAGGGTTATGTTGAGGGCTAAGGTTAGAGATCCGGTTAGGGTTCCGATTGGACATAGGGGTAGGGTTATGTTGAGGGATAGGGTTATAGATACTTTTAGGGATACGACTGGACCTAGGGTTAGGATTACGTTGAGGACTAGGGTTAGAGATCCTGTTAGGGTTCCGATTGGACCTAGGGTTAGGGTTATGTGTAGGGCTAGGGTTAGATATCCGGGTAGGGTTCCGATTGGATCTAGGGTTAGGGTTATGTTGAGGGCTAGTGTTAGAGATCCCGGCAGGGTTACGATTTGACCTAGGGTGAGGGATATGTTGAGGGCTAGGATTAGAGATCCGTTTAGGGTTCCGATTGGACATAGGGTTAGGATTATGTTGAGGGCTAGGGTTAGAGATCCGGTTAGGGTTCCGATTGGACCTAGGGTTAGGGATATGTTGAGGGCTAGGGTTAGAGATCCGGTTAGGGTTCTGATTGGACCTAGGGTTAGGGTTATGTTGAGGGATAGGGTTAGAGATACTTTTAGGGTTACATTTGGACCTAGTGTTAGGGCTATGTTGATGGCTAGGGATAGAGTTCCGGATAGGGTTCCAATTGGACCTAGGGTTAGGCTTATGTGTACGGCTAGGGTTAGAGATCCGGGTAGGCTTCCGATTGGACCCAGGGTTAGGATAATGTTCTGGGCTAGGGTTAGATATCCGGTTAGGGTTCCGATTGGACCTAGGTTTAGGGTTATGTTGAGAGCGAGGGTTAGAGTTCCGGTTAGGGTTCCGATTGGACCTAGGGTTAGGGTTATGTTAAGGGCTAGGTTTAGAGATCCGGTTAGGGTTACGATTGGACCTAGGGTTAGGGTTATGTTGAGGGCTAGGGTTAGAGATCCGGTTAAGGTTCCGATTGGAACTAGGGTTAGGGTTATGTTGACGGCTAGGGTTAGAGATCCGAATAGGGTTCCAGGTGGGGCTAGATATAGGGTTATGTGTAGGGCTAGTGTTAGAGATCCGGTTAGGGTTAAGATTGGACCTAGGGTTAGGGATATGTTGAGGGATAGGTTAAGAGATCCGGTTAGGGTTACGATTGGACCTAGGGTTAGGGTTACGTTGAGGATTAGGGTTAGAGATCCGGTTAGGGTTCCAATTGGACCTAGGGTAGGGTTAGGTGTAGGGCTAGGGTTAGAGATCCGGGTATGGTTCTGATTGGATCTAGGGTTAGGGTTATGTTGAGGGCTAGTGTTAGAGATCCCGTTAGGGTTACGATTGGACCTAGGGTTAGGGATATGTTGAGGGATAGGGTTAGAGATCCGTTTAGGGTTACGATTGGACGTAGGGTTAGGTTTATGTTGAGGGCTAGGGTTAGAGATCGGGTTATGGTTACGATTGGACATAGGGTTAGGGTTATGTTGGAGTCTAGGGTTAGAGATCCCGTTAGGTTTCCCATTGGACCTAGGGTTAGGGTTATGTTGAGGGCTAGGGTTAAAGATCAGGTTAGGGTTCCGATTGGACCTACGGTTAGGGTTATGTTGAGGGCTAGGGTTAGAGATTCGCTTACGGTTCCGATTTGACCTAGGGTTAGGGTTATGTAGAGGGCTAGTGTTAGAGATCCCGTTAGGGTTACGATTCGACCTAGGGTTAGGGTTATGTTGAGGGCTATGGATAGAGATCCGGTTAGGGTTCAGATTGAACCTAGCGTTAGGGTTATGTTGAGGGCTAGGGTTAGAGATCCGGTTACGGTTCCGATTGGACCTAGGGTTAGGGTTATGTAGAGGGCTAGTGTTAGAGATCCAGTTAGGGTTCCGATTGGACCTAGGGTTAGGGTTATGTTGAGAGCTAGGGATAGAGATCCGGTTAGGGTTCCGATTGGACCTAGGGTTAGGGTTATGTTGAGGGCTAGGGTTAGAGATCCGGTTAGCGTTACTATTGCACCTAGGGTTAGGGTCATGTTGAGGGATAGGGTTAGAGATACTTTTAGGGTTACGATTGGACCTAGGGTTAGGGGTATGTTGACGGCTAGAGGTAGAGATCTGGATAGGGTTGCAATTGGGCCTAGGGTTATGCTTATGTGTAGGGCTAGGGTTAGAGATCCGGGTAGGGTTCCGATTGGACCTAGGGCTAGGGGTATGTTGAGGGCTAGTGTTAGAGATCCGGTTAGGGTTTCGATTGGACCTAGGGTTGGGGATATGTTGAGGGATAGAAGTAGAGATCGGTTTAGGGTTACGATTGGACCTAGGGTTAGGGTATGTTGAGGGTTAGGGTTACAGATCCGGTTAGGGTTCTGATTGGACCTAGGTTTAGGGTTATGTTGAGAGCGAGGGTTAGAGTTCCGGTTAGGGTTCCGATTGGACCTAGGCTTAGGGTTATGTTAAGGGCTAGGTTACAGATCCGGTTAGGTTTCCGATTGGACCTAGGGTTAGGGTTATGTTGAGGGCTAGGGTTAGAGATCAGGTTATGGTTACGATTGGACCTAGCCTTAGGGTTATGTTGAGGGCTAGGGTTAGAGATCCGGTTAGGGTTACGATTGGACCTAGGGTTAGGGTTATGTTGAGGGCTAGGGATAGAGATCCAGTTAGCGTTACTATTTCACCTAGGGTTAGGGTCATGTTGAGGGATAGGGTTAGAGATACTTTTAGGATTACGATTGGACCTAGGGTTAGGGTTACGTGGAGGGCTAGGGTAAGAGATCCAGTTAGGGATCCGATTGGACCTAGGGTTAGGGTTATGTTGAGGACTCGGTTTAGAGATCCGGTTAGGGTTGCGATTGCACCTAGCGTTAGGGTTATGTTGAGGGCTGGGGTTAGAGAGACGGTTAGTGTTACGATTGGACCTAGGGTTAGGGTTATGTTGAGGGCTAAGGTTAGAGATCCGGTTAGGGTTCCGATTGGACATAGGGGTAGGGTTATGTTGAGGTAAAGGGTTATAGATACTTTTAGGGTTACGACTGGACCTAGGGTTAGGATTACGTTGAGGACTAGGGTTAGAGATCCTGTTAGGGTTCCGATTGGACCTAGGGTTAGGGTTATGTGTAGGGCTAGGGTTAGATATCCGGGTAGGGTTCCGATTGGACCTAGGCTGAGGGTTATGTTGAGGGCTAGGGTTAGAGATCCGGTTAGGGTTCCCATTGGACATAGGGATAGGGTTAGGTTGAGGGCTAGTGTTAGAGATCCTGTTAGGGTTACCATTGTACATAGGGTTAGGGTTATGTTGAGGGATAGGGTTAGAGATACTTTTAGGGTTACGACTGGACCTAGGGTTAGGATTACGTTGAGGACCAAGATTAGAGATCCTGTTAGGGTTCCGATTGGACCTAGGGTTAGGGTTATGTGTAGGGCTAGGGTTAGAGATACTTGAAGGGTTCCGATTGAACCTAGGGTTAGAGTTATGTTGAGGGCTAGGGTGAGAGATCCGGTTAGGGTTCCGATTGGACCTAGGGTTAGTGTTACGTTGAGGTCTAGGGTTAGAGATCCTGTTAGTGTTACGATTGGACCTAGGGTTAGGGTCATGTTGAGCGCTAGGGTTAGAGATCCTGTTAGGATTACGATTGGACCTAAGGTTAGGGTTATGTTGAGGGCTAGGGTTAGAGATCTGGTTACTGTTACCATTGGACCTAGGGTTAGGGTTATGTTGAGGTCTAGGGTTAGACATCCGGTTAGGGTTCCGATTGGACCTAGGGTTAGGGTAATGTTGAGGGCTAGGGTTTGAGATCCGGTTATGGTTACGATTGGACCTAGGGTTAGGGTTATGTTGAGGGCTAAGGTTAGAGATCCGGTTAGGGATCCGATTGGACCTAGGGTTAGGATTTTGTTGAGGGCTAGGGTTAGAGATCCGGTTAGGGTTCCGATTGGACCTAGGGTTAGGGTTATGTTGAGGGCTAGGGTTAGAGATCCGGTTAGGGTTACGATTGGACCTAGGGTTAGGGTTATGTTGAGGGCTAGGGTTAGAGATCCGGTTAGGGTTCCAATTGGACCTAGGGTTAGGGTTATGTTGAGGGCTAAGGTTAGAGATCCGGTTAGGGTTCCGATTGGACATAGGGGTAGGGTTATGTTGAGGGATAGGGTTATAGATACTTTTAGGGTTACGACTGGACCTAGGGTTAGGATTACGTTGAGGACTAGGGTTAGAGATCCTGTTAGGGTTCCGATTGGACCTAGGGTTAGGGTTATGTGTAGGGCTAGGGTTAGATATCCGGGTAGGGTTCCGATTGGATCTAGGGTTAGGGTTATGTTGAGGGCTAGTGTTAGAGATCCCGGCAGGGTTACGATTTGACCTAGGGTGAGGGATATGTTGAGGGCTAGGATTAGAGATCCGTTTAGGGTTCCGATTGGACATAGGGTTAGGATTATGTTGAGGGCTAGGGTTAGAGATCCGGTTAGGGTTCCGATTGGACCTAGGGTTAGGGATATGTTGAGGGCTAGGGTTAGAGATCAGGTTAGGGTTCCGATTGGACCTAGGGTTAGGGTTATGTTGAGGGCTAGGGTTAGAGATCCGGTTAGGGTTCCGATTGGACCTAGGGTTAGGGTTATGTTGAGGGCTAGGGTTAGAGATCCGGTTAGGGTTCCGATTGGACCTAGGGTTAGGGTTATGTTGAGGGCTAGGGTTAGAGATCCAGTTAGGGTTCCGATTGGACATAGGGTGAGGGTTATGTTGAGGGCTAGGGTTAGAGATCCTGTTAGGGTTCCCTTTGGACCTAGGGTTAGGGTTAGGTTAAGGGCTAGTGTTATAGATCCAGTTAGGGTTACGATTGGACTTAGGGTTAGGGTTATGTTGAGGGCTAGGGCTAGAGATCCGGTTAGGGTTCCGAGTGGACCTAGGGTTAGGGTTATGTTGAGGGCTAGGTTTAGAGATCCAGTTAGGGTTCCGATTGGACCTAGGGTGAGGGTTATGTTGAGGGCTATGGTTAGAGATCCGGTTAGGGTTCCCTTTGGACCTAGGGTTAGGGTTAGGTTAAGGGCTAGTGTTATAGATCCAGTTAGGGTTACGATGGGTCCTAGGGTTAGGGTTATGTTGAGGGCTAGGGTTAGAGATCCAGTTAGGGTTCCGATTGGACCTAGGGTTAGGGTTATGTTGAGGAATAGGGTTAGAGATCCGCTTATGGTTACGATTGGATCTAGGGTTAGGGTTATGTTGAAGGCTAGGGTTAGAGATCCGGTTAGGGTTCCGAATGGACCTAGAGTTAGGGTTATGTTGCGGGCTAGGGTTAGAGATCCGGTTAGGGTTCCGATTGGACCTAGGGTTAGGGTTTTGTTGAGGGCTAGGGTTAGAATCAGGTTAGGGTTCCGATTGGACCTAGGGTTAGGGTTATGTTGAGGGCTACGGTTAGAGATCAGGTTAGGGTTCCGATTGGACCTAGGGTTAGGGTTATGTTGAGGGCTAGGGTTAGAAATCCGGTTAGGGTTCCGATTGGACCTAGGGTTAGGGTTATGTTGAGTGCTAGGGTTAGAGATCCGGTTATGTTTCCGATTGGACCTAGGGTTACGGTTATTTTAAGGGCTAGGGTTAGAGATCAGGTTAGGGTTACGATTGGACCTAGGGTTAGGGTTACGTTGAGGGCTAGGGTTAGAGATCCGGGTATGGTTCTGATTGGATCTAGGGTTAGGGTTATGTTGAGGGCTAGTGTTAGAGATCCCGTTAGGGTTACGATTGGACCTAGGGTTAGGGATATGTTGAGGGATAGGGTTAGAGATCCGTTTAGGGTTACGATTGGATGTAGGGTTAGGGTTATGTTGAGGGCTAGGGTTAGAGATCCGGTTACGGTTCCGATTGGACTTAGGGTTAGGGTTATCTAGAGGGCTAGTGTTAGAGATCCAGTTAGGGTTCCGATTGGAGCTAGGGTTAGGGTTATATTGAGAGCTAGGGATAGAGATCCGGTTAGGGTTACGATTGGACCTAGGGTTAGGGTTATGTTGAGGGCTAGGTTTAGAGATCCGGTTAGGGTTCCAATTGGACCTAGGGTTAGGGTTATGTTGAGGGCTAAGGTTAGAGATCCGGTTAGGGTTCCGATTGGACATAGGGGTAGGGTTAAGTTGAGGGATAGGGTTATAGATACTTTTAGGGTTACGACTGGACCTAGGGTTAGGATTACGTTGAGGACTAGGGTTAGAGATCCTGTTAGGGTTCCGATTGGACCTAGGGTTAGGGTTATGTGTAGGGCTAGGGTTAGATATCCGGGTAGGGTTCCGATTGGATCTAGGGTTAGGGTTATGTTGAGGGCTAGTGTTAGAGATCCCGGCAGGGTTACGATTTGACCTAGGGTGAGGGATATGTTGAGGGCTAGGATTACAGATCCGTTTAGGGTTCCGATTGGACATAGGGTTAGGATTATGTTGAGGGCTAGGGTTAGAGATCCGGTTAGGGTTCCGATTGGACCTAGGGTTAGGGATATGTTGAGGGCTAGGGTTAGAGATCAGGTTAGGGTTCCGATTGGACCTAGGGTTAAGGTTATGTTGAGGGCTAGGGTTAGAGATCCGGTTAGGGTTCCGATTGGACCTAGGGTTAGGGTTATGTTGAGGGCTAGGGTTAGAGATCCGGTTAGGGTTCCGATTGGACCTAGGGTTAGGGTTATGTTGAGGGCTAGGGTTAGAGATCCAGTTAGGGTTCCGATTGGACATAGGGTGAGGGTTATGTTGAGGGCTAGTGTTAGAGATCCTGTTAGGGTTCCCTTTGGACCTAGGGTTAGGGTTAGGTTAAGGGCTAGTGTTATAGATCCAGTTAGGGTTACGATTGGACTTAGGGTTAGGGTTATGTTGAGGGCTAGGGTTAGAAATCCGGTTAGGGTTCCGATTTGACCTAAGGTGAGGGTTTTGTTGAGGGCTAGGCTTAGAGATCCGGTTAGGGTTCCCTTTGGACCTAGGGTTAGGGTTAGGTTGAGGGCTAGTGTTAGAGATCCAGTTAGGGTTACGATGGGTCCTAGGGTTAGGGTTATTTTGAGGGATAGGTTTAGAGATCCTTTTAGGGTTACGATTGGACCTAGGGTTAGGGTTATGTTGAGGAATAGGGTTAGAGATCCGGTAATGGTTACGATTGGACCTAGGGTTAGGATTATGTTGAAGGCTAGGGTTAGAGATCCGGTTAGGGTTCCGAATGGACCTAGGGTTAGGGTTATGTTGCGGGCTAGGGTTAGAGATCCGGTTAGGGTTCCGATTGGACCTAGGGTTAGGGTTTTGTTGAGGGCTAGGGTTAGAGATCAGGTTAATGTTCCGATTGGACCTAGGGTTAGGGTTATGTTGAGGGCTACGGTTAGAGATCCGGTTAGGGTTCCGATTGGAGCTAGGGTTAGGGTTATATTGAGAGCTAGGGATAGAGATCCGGTTAGGGTTACGATTGGACCTAGGGTTAGGGTTATGTTGAGGGCTAGGGTTAGAGATCCGGTTAGGGTTCCAATTGGACCTAGGGTTAGGGTTATGTTGAGGGCTAAGGTTAGAGATCCGGTTAGGGTTCCGATTGGACATAGGGGTAGGGTTATGTTGAGGGATAGGGTTATAGATACTTTTAGGGTTACGACTGGACCTAGGGTTAGGATTACGTTGAGGACTAGGGTTAGAGATCCTGTTAGGGTTCCGATTGGACCTAGGGTTAGGGTTATGTGTAGGGCTAGGGTTAGATATCCGGGTAGGGTTCGGATTGGATCTAGGGTTAGGGTTATGTTGAGGGCTAGTGTTAGAGATCCCGGCAGGGTTACGATTTGACCTAGGGTGAGGGATATGTTGAGGGCTAGGATTACAGATCCGTTTAGGGTTCCGATTGGACATAGGGTTAGGATTATGTTGAGGGCTAGGGTTAGAGATCCGGTTAGGGTTCCGATTGGACCTAGGGTTAGGGATATGTTGAGGGCTAGGGTTAGAGATCAGGTTAGGGTTCCGATTGGACCTAGGGTTAAGGTTATGTTGAGGGCTAGGGTTAGAAATCCGGTTAGGGTTCCGATTGGACCTAGGGTTAGGGTTATGTTGAGTGCTAGGGTTAGAGATCCGGTTATGTTTCCGATTGGACCTAGGGTTACGGTTATTTTAAGGGCTAGGGTTAGAGATCAGGTTAGGGTTACGATTGGACCTAGGGTTAGGTTTACGTTGAGGGCTAGGGTTAGAGATCCGGGTATGGTTCTGATTGGATCTAGGGTTAGGGTTATGTTGAGGGCTAGTGTTAGAGATCCCGTTAGGGTTACGATTGGACCTAGGGTTAGGGATATGTTGAGGGATAGGGTTAGAGATCCGTTTAGGGTTACGATTGGACGTAGGGTTAGGGTTATGTTGAGGGCTAGGGTTAGAGATCCGGTTACGGTACCGATTGGACTTAGGGTTAGGGTTATGTAGAGGGCTAGTGTTAGAGATCCAGTTAGGGTTCCGATTGGAGCTAGGGTTAGGGTTATATTGAGAGCTAGGGATAGAGATCCGGTTAGGGTTCCGATTGGACCTAGGGTTAGGGTTATGTTGAGGGCTAGGGTTAGAGATCCGGTTAGCGTTACTATTGCACCTAGGGTTAGGGTCATGTTGAGGGATAGGGTTAGAGATACTTTTAGGGTTACGATTGGACCTAGGGTTAGGGTTATGTTGAGGGCTAAGGTTAGAGATACGGTTAGGGTTCCGATTGGACCTACGGTTAGGGTTATCTTGAGGGCTAGGCTTAGAGATCCGGTTAGGGTTCCAATTGGACCTAGGGTTAGGGTTATGTTGAGGGCTAGGGTTAGAGATCCGGTTACGGTTCCAATTGGACCTAGGGTTAGGGTTATGTTGAGGGCTAGGGTTAGAGACCCGGTTAGGGTTCCGATTGGACCTAGGGTTAGGGTTATGTTGAGGGATACGGTTAGAGATACTTTTAGGGTACGATTGGACCTAGGGTTAGGGTTATGTTGACGGCTAGGGTTAGAGATCCGAATAGGGTTCCAATTGGACCTAGGGTTAGGGTTATGTGTAGGGCTAGTGTTAGAGATCCGGTTAGGGTTAAGATTGGACCTAGGGTGAGGGATATGTTGAGGGATAGGTTAAGAGATTCGGTTAGGGTTACGATTGGACCTAGGGTTAGGGTTACGTTGAGGACTAGGGTTAGAGATCCGGTTAGGGTTCCAATTGGACCTAGGGTAGGGTTAGGTGTAGGGCTAGGGTTCGAGATCCGGGTATGGTTCTGATTGGATCTAGGGTTAGGGTTATGTTGAGGGCTAGTGTTAGAGGTCCCGTTAGGGTTACGATTGGACCTAGGGTTAGGGATATGTTGAGGGATAGGGTTAGAGATCCGTTTAGGGTTACGATTGGACGTAGGGTTAGGTTTATGTTGAGGGCTAGGGTTAGAGATCGGGTTATGGTTACGATTGGACATAGGGTTAGGGTTATGTTGGAGTCTAGGGTTAGAGATCCCGTTAGGTTTCCCATTGGACCTAGGGTTAGGGTTATGTTGAGGGCTAGGGTTAAAGATCAGGTTAGGGTTCCGATTGGACCTACGGTTAGGGTTATGTTGAGGGCTAGGGTTAGAGATCCGGTTAGGGTTCCGATTAGACCTAGGGTTAGGGTTTTGTTGAGGGCTAGGGTTAGAGATCCGGTTAGGGTTACGATTGGACCTAGGGTTAGGGTTATGTTGAGGGCTAGGGTTAGAGATTCGCTTACGGTTCCGATTTGACCTAGGGTTAGGGTTATCTAGAGGGCTAGTGTTAGAGATCCCGTTAGGGTTACGATTCGACCTAGGGTTAGGGTTATGTTGAGGGCTATGGATAGAGATCCGGTTAGGGTTCAGATTGAACCTAGGGTTAGGGTTATGTTGAGGGCTAGGGTTAGAGATCCGGTTAGCGTTACTATTGCACCTAGGGTTAGGGTCATGTTGAGGGATAGGGTTAGAGATACTTTTAGGGTTACGATTGGACCTAGGGTTAGGGTTATGTTGACGGCTAGAGGTAGAGATCTGGATAGGGTTCCAATTGGACCTAGGGTTATGCTTATGTGTAGGGCTAGGGTTAGAGATCTGGGTAGGGTTCCGATTGGACCTAGGGCTAGGGGTATGTTGAGGGCTATTGTTAGAGATCCGGTTAGGGTTTCGATTGGACCTCGGGTTAGGGATATGTTGAGGGATAGGAGTAGAGATCGGTTTAGGGTTACGATTGGACCTAGGGTTAGGGTTATGTTGAGGGTTAGGGTTAGAGATCCGGTTAGGGTTCTGATTGGACCTAGGTTTAGGGTTATGTTGAGAGAGAGGGTTAGAGTTCCGGTTAGGGTTCCGATTGGACCTAGGGTTAGGGTTATGTTAAGGGCTAGGGTTACAGATCCGGTTAGGTTTCCGATTGGACCTAGGGTTAGGGTTATGTTGAGGGCTAGGGTTAGAGATCAGGTTATGGTTACGATTGGACCTAGCATTAGGGTTATGTTGAGGGCTAGGGTTAGAGATCCGGTTAGGGTTACGATTGGACCTAGGGTTAGGGTTATGTTGAGGGCTAGGGATAGAGATCCAGTTAGCGTTACTATTTCACCTAGGGTTAGGGTCATGTTGAGGGATAGGGTTAGAGATACTTTTAGGGTTACGATTGGACCTAGGGTTAGGGTTACGTGGAGGGCTAGGGTAAGAGATCCGGTTAGGGATCCGATTGGACCTAGGGTTAGGGTTATGTTGAGGACTCGGTTTAGAGATCCGGTTAGGGTTGCGATTGCACCTAGCGTTAGGGTTATGTTGAGGGCTGGGGTTAGAGAGACGGTTAGGGTTACGATTGGACCTAGGGTTAAGGTCATGTTGAGGGCTAGGGTTAGATAGACGGTTAGGGTTACGATTCGACCTAGGCTTAGGCTTATGTTGAGGGCTAAG
This sequence comes from Miniopterus natalensis, assembly GCF_054644295.1. Taxonomy (NCBI): domain Eukaryota; kingdom Metazoa; phylum Chordata; class Mammalia; order Chiroptera; family Miniopteridae; genus Miniopterus; species Miniopterus natalensis. The sequence continues at coordinate 86,838,153 of NC_142088.1, forward strand.
GTTAGAGAACCGGTTAGGGTTAAGATTGGACCTAGGGTAAGGGTTATGTTGAGGGCTAGGTTTAGGATTCCGGTTAGGGTTGCTATTGGACCTAGCGTTAGGGTTACGTTGAGGGTAGGGTTAGAGAGACTGTTAGGGTTACGATTGGACCTAGGGTTAGGGTGACGTTGAGGGCTAGGGTTAGACAGTCGGTTAGGGTTGCTATTGGACCTAGGGTTAGCGTCATGTTGAGGGCTATGGTTAGAGATCCGGTTAGGGTTACGATTGGACCTAGGGTTAGGGTTATGATGAGGGCTAGGGTTAGAGATCCGGTTACTGTTACGATTGGACCTAGGGTTAGGGTTAAGTTGAGGGCTAGGTTTAGAGATCCGGTTATGGTATGATTTGACCTATTGTTAGGGTTATGTTGCGGGCTAGGGTTAGAGAGACTGTTAGGGTTGTGATTGGACCTAGGGTTAGGGTTATGTTGAGGGCTAGGGTTAGAGACACGGTTAGGGTTACAATTGGAGTTAGGGTTAGGATTATGTTGAGGGCTAGGGTAAGAGATCCGGTTAGGGTTGCGAGTGGACCTAGGGTTAGTGTTACGTTGAGGTCTAGGGTTTGAGATCCTGTTAGTGTTACGATTGGACCTAGGGTTAGGATTATGTTGAGGGCTAGGGTTAGAGATCCGGTAAGGATTACGATTGGACCTAAGGTTAGGGTTATGTTGAGGGCTAGGGTTAGAGATCTGGTTACTGTTACCATTGGACCTAGGATTAGGGTTATGTTGAGGGCTAGGTTTAGATCCGGTTAGGTTATGATTTGACCTAGGGTTAGTGTTATGTTGAGGGCTAAGGTTAGAGAGACGGTTAGGGTTACAATTGGACCTAGGGTTAGGGTTATGTTGAGGGATAGGGTTAGAGATACTTTTAGGGTTACGACTGGACCTAGGGTTAGGATTACGTTGAGGACCAAGGTTAGAGATCCTGTTAGGGTTCCGATTGGACCTAGGGTTAGGGTTATGTGTAGGGCTAGGGTTAGAGATACGGGAAGGGTTCCCATTGAACCTAGGGTTAGAGTTATGTTGAGGGCTAGGGTGAGAGATCCGGTTAGGGTTCCGATTGGACCTAGGGTTAGTGTTACGTTGAGGTCTAGGGTTAGAGATCCTGTTAGTGTTACGATTGGACCTAGGGTTAGGGTCATGTTGAGCGCTAGGGTTAGAGATCCTGTTAGGATTACGATTTGACCTAGGGTTAGGGTTATGTTGAGGGCTAGGGTTAGAGATCCGGTTAGGATTACGATTGGACCTAAGGTTAGGGTTATGTTGAGGGCTAGGTTTAGAGATCTGGTTACTGTTACCATTGGACCTAGGGTTAGGGTTATGTTGAGGTCTAGGGTTAGACATCCGGTTAGGGTTCCGATTGGACCTAGGGTTAGGGTAATGTTGAGGGCTAGGGTTTGAGATCCGGTTATGGTTACGATTGGACCTAGGGTTAGGGTTATGTTGAGGGCTAAGGTTAGAGATCCGGTTAGGGATCCGATTGGACCTAGGGTTAGGATTTTGTTGAGGGCTAGGGTTAGAGATCCGGTTAGGGTTCCGATTGGACCTAGGGTTAGGGTTTTGTTGAGGGCTAGGGTGAGAGATCCGGTTAGGGTTGCGATTGGACCTAGGGTTAGGGTTATGTTGAGGGCTAGGGTTAGAGATCCGGTTAGGGTTCCAATTGGACCTAGGGTTAGGGTTATGTTGAGGGCTAAGGTTAGAGATCCGGTTAGGGTTCCGATTGGACATAGGGGTAGGGTTATGTTGAGGGATAGGGTTATAGATACTTTTAGGGTTACGACTGGACCTAGGGTTAGGATTACGTTGAGGACTAGGGTTAGAGATCCTGTTAGGGTTCCGATTGGACCTAGGGTTAGGGTTATGTGTAGGGCTAGGGTTAGATATCCGGGTAGGGTTCCGATTGGATCTAGGGTTAGGGTTATGTTGAGAGCTAGTGTTAGAGATCCCGGCAGGGTTACGATTTGACCTAGGGTGAGGGATATGTTGAGGGCTAGGATTAGAGATCCGTTTAGGGTTCCGATTGGACATAGGGTTAGGATTATGTTGAGGGCTAGGGTTAGAGATCCGGTTAGGGTTCCGATTGGACCTAGGGTTAGGGATATGTTGAGGGCTAGGGTTAGAGATCCGGTTAGGGTTCTGATTGGACCTAGGGTTAGGGTTATGTTGATGGATAGGGTTAGAGATACTTTTAGGGTTACATTTGGACCTAGTGTTAGGGTTATGTTGATGGCTAGGGATAGAGTTCCGGATAGGGTTCCAATTGGACCTAGGGTTAGGCTTATGTGTACGGCTAGGGTTAGAGATCCGGGTAGGCTTCCGATTGGACCCAGGGTTAGGATAATGTTCTGGGCTAGGGTTAGATATCCGGTTAGGGTTCCGATTGGACCTAGGTTTAGGGTTATGTTGAGAGCGAGGGTTAGAGTTCCGGTTAGGGTTCCGTTTGGACCTAGGGTTAGGGTTATGTTAAGGGCTAGGTTTAGAGATCCGGTTAGGGTTACGATTGGACCTAGGGTTAGGGTTATGTTGAGGGCTAGGGTTAGAGATCCTGTTAGGGTTCCGATTGGACCTAGGGTTAGGGTTATGTTGACGGCTAGGGTTAGAGATCCGAATAGGGTTCCAGTTGGAGCTAGGGTTAGGGTTATGTGTAGGGCTAGTGTTAGAGATCCGGTTAGGGTTAAGATTGGACCTAGGGTTAGGGATATGTTGAGGGATAGGTTAAGAGATCCGGTTAGGGTTACGATTGGACCTAGGGTTAGGGTTACGTTGAGGACTAGGGTTAGAGATCCGGTTAGGGTTCCAATTGGACCTAGGGTAGGGTTAGGTGTAGGGCTAGGGTTAGAGATCCGGGTATGGTTCTGATTGGATCTAGGGTTAGGGTTATGTTGAGGGCTAGTGTTAGAGATCCCGTTAGGGTTACGATTGGACCTAGGGTTAGGGATATGTTGAGGGATAGGGTTAGAGATCCGTTTAGGGTTACGATTGGACGTAGGGTTAGGTTTATGTTGAGGGCTAGGGTTAGAGATCGGGTTATGGTTACGATTGGACATAGGGTTAGGGTTATGTTGGAGTCTAGGGTTAGAGATCCCGTTAGGTTTCCCATTGGACCTAGGGTTAGGGTTATGTTGAGGGCTAGGGTTAAAGATCAGGTTAGGGTTCCGCTTGGACCTACGGTTAGGGTTATGTTGAGGGCTAGGGTTAGAGATCCGGTTAGGGTTCCGATTAGACCTAGGGTTAGGGTTCTGTTGAGGGCTAGGCTTAGAGATCCGGTTAGGGTTACGATTGGACCTAGGGTTAGGGTTATGTTGAGGGCTAGGGTTAGAGATTCGCTTACGGTTCCGATTTGACCTAGGGTTAGGGTTATGTAGAGGGCTAGTGTTAGAGATCCCGTTAGGGTTACGATTCGACCTAGGGTTAGGGTTATGTTGAGGGCTATGGATAGAGATCCGGTTAGGGTTCAGATTGAACCTAGCGTTAGGGTTATGTTGAGGGCTAGGGTTAGAGATCCGGTTACGGTTCCGATTGGACCTAGGGTTAGGGTTATGTAGAGGGCTAGTGTTAGAGATCCAGTTAGTGTTCCGATTGGACCTAGGGTTAGGGTTATGTTGAGAGCTAGGGATAGAGATCCGGTTAGGGTTCCGATTGGACCTAGGGTTAGGGTTATGTTGAGGGCTAGGGTTAGAGATCCGGTTAGCGTTACTATTGCACCTAGGGTTAGGGTCATGTTGAAGGATAGGGTTAGAGATACTTTTAGGGTTACGATTGGACCTAGGGTTAGGGGTATGTTGACGGCTAGAGGTAGAGATCTGGATAGGGTTGCAATTGGGCCTAGGGTTATGCTTATGTGTAGGGCTAGGGTTAGAGATCCGGGTAGGGTTCCGATTGGACCTAGGGCTAGGGGTATGTTGAGGGCTAGTGTTAGAGATCCGGTTAGGGTTTCGATTGGACCTAGGGTTAGGGTTATGTTGAGGGTTAGGGTTACAGATCCGGTTAGGGTTCCGATTGGACCTAGGTTTAGGGTTATGTTGAGAGCGAGGGTTAGAGTTCCGTTTAGGGTTCTGATTGGACCTAGGGTTAGGGTTATGTTAAGGGCTAGGTTACAGATCCGGTTAGGTTTCCGATTGGACCTAGGGTTAGGGTTATGTTGAGGGCTAGGGTTAGAGATCAGGTTATGGTTACGATTGGACCTAGCCTTAGGGTTATGTTGAGGGCTAGGGTTAGAGATCCGGTTAGGGTTACGATTGGACCTAGGGTTAGGGTTATGTTGAGGGCTAGGGATAGAGATCCAGTTAGCGTTACTATTTCACCTAGGGTTAGGGTCATGTTGAGGGATAGGGTTAGAGATACTTTTAGGGTTACGATTGGACCTAGGGTTAGGGTTACGTGGAGGGCTAGGGTAAGAGATCCGGTTAGGGATCCGATTGGACCTAGGGTTAGGGTTATGTTGAGGACTCGGTTTAGAGATCCGGTTAGGGTTGCGATTGCACCTAGCGTTAGGGTTATGTTGAGGGCTGGGGTTAGAGAGACGGTTAGTGTTCCGATTGGACCTAGGCTGAGGGTTATGTTGAGGGCTAGGGTTAGAGATCCGGTTAGGGTTCCCATTGGACATAGGGATAGGGTTAGGTTGAGGGCTAGTGTTAGAGATCCTGTTAGGGTTACCATTGGACCTAGGGTTAGGGTTATGTTGAGGGATAGGGTTAGAGATACTTTTAGGGTTACGACTGGACCTAGGGTTAGGATTACGTTGAGGACCAAGGTTAGAGATCCTGTTAGGGTTCCGATTGGACCTAGGGTTAGGGTTATGTGTAGGGCTAGGGTTAGAGATACGGGAAGGGTTCCGATTGAACCTAAGGTTAGAGTTATGTTGAGGGCTAGGGTGAGAGATCCGGTTAGGGTTCCGATTGGACCTAGGGTTAGTGTTACGTTGAGGTCTAGGGTTAGAGATCCTGTTAGTGTTACGATTGGACCTAAGGTTAGGGTCATGTTGAGCGCTAGGGTTAGAGATCCTGTTAGGATTACGATTGGACCTAAGGTTAGGGTTATGTTGAGGGCTAGGGTTAGAGATCTGGTTACTGTTACCATTGGACCTAGGGTTAGGGTTATGTTGAGGTCTAGGGTTAGACATCCGTTTAGGGTTCCGATTGGACCTAGGGTTAGTGTAATGTTGAGGGCTAGGGTTTGAGATCCGGTTATGGTTACGATTGGACCTAGGGTTAGGGTTATGTTGAGGGCTAAGGTTAGAGATCCGGTTAGGGATCCGATTGGACCTAGGGTTAGGATTTTGTTGAGGGCTAGGGTTAGAGATCCGGTTAGGGTTCCGATTGGACCTAGGGTTAGGGTTATGTTGAGGGCTAGGGTGAGAGATCCGGTTAGGGTTACGATTGGACCTAGGGTTAGGGTTATGTTGAGGGCTAGGTTTAGAGATACGGTTAGGGTTCCAATTGGACCTAGGGTTAGGGTTATGTTGAGGGCTAAGGTTAGAGATCCGGTTAGGGTTCCGATTGGACATAGGGGTAGGGTTATGTTGAGGGATAGGGTTATAGATACTTTTAGGGTTACGACTGGACCTAGGGTTAGGATTACGTTGAGGACTAGGGTTAGAGATCCTGTTAGGGTTCCGATTGGACCTAGGGTTAGGGTTATGTGTAGGGCTAGGGTTAGATATCCGGGTAGGTTTCCGATTGGATCTAGGGTTAGGGTTATGTTGAGGGCTAGTGTTAGAGATCCCGGCAGGGTTACGATTTGACCTAGGGTGAGGGATATGTTGAGGGCTAGGATTAGAGATCCGTTTAGGGTTCCGATTGGACATAGGGTTAGGATTATGTTGAGGGCTAGGGTTAGAGATCCGGTTAGGGTTCCGATTGGACCTAGGGTTAGGGATATGTTGAGGGCTAGGGTTAGAGATCCGGTTAGGGTTCTGATTGGACCTAGGGTTAGGGTTATGTTGAGGGATAGGGTTAGAGATACTTTTAGGGTTACATTTGGACCTAGTGTTAGGGTTATGTTGATGGCTAGGGATAGAGTTCCGGATAGGGTTCCAATTGGACCTAGGGTTAGGCTTATGTGTACGGCTAGGGTTAGAGATCCGGGTAGGCTTCCGATTGGACCCAGGGTTAGGATAATGTTCTGGGCTAGGGTTAGATATCCGGTTAGGGTTCCGATTGGACCTAGGTTTAGGGTTATGTTGATAGCGAGGGTTAGAGTTCCGGTTAGGGTTCCGATTGGACCTAGGGTTAGGGTTATGTTAAGGGCTAGGTTTAGAGATCCGGTTAGGGTTACGATTGGACCTAGGGTTAGGGTTATGTTGAGGGCCAGGGTTAGAGATCCGGTTAGGGTTCCGATTGGACCTAGGGTTAGGGTTATGTTGAGGGATACGGTTAGAGATACTTTTAGGGTACGATTGGACCTAGGGTTAGGGTTATGTTGACGGCTAGGGTTAGAGATCCGAATAGGGTTCCAGTTGGAGCTAGGGTTAGGGTTATGTGTAGGGCTAGTGTTAGAGATCCGGTTAGGGTTAAGATTGGACCTAGGGTTAGGGATATGTTGAGGGATAGGTTAAGAGATCCGGTTAGGGTTACGATTGGACCTAGGGTTAGGGTTACGTTGAGGACTAGGGTTAGAGATCCGGTTAGGGTTCCAATTGGACCTAGGGTAGGGTTAGGTATAGGGCTAGGGTTAGAGATCCGGGTATGGTTCTGATTGGATCTAGGGTTAGGGTTATGTTGAGGGCTAGTGTTAGAGATCCCGTTAGGGTTACGATTGGACCTAGGGTTAGGGATATGTTGAGGGATAGGGTTAGAGATCCGTTTAGGGTTACGATTGGACGTAGGGTTAGGTTTATGTTGAGGGCTAGGGTTAGAGATCGGGTTATGGTTACGATTCGACATAGGGTTAGGGTTATGTTGGAGTCTAGGGTTAGAGATCCCGTTAGGTTTCCCATTGGACCTAGGGTTAGGGTTATGTTGAGCTCTGGGGTTAAAGATCAGGTTAGGGTTCCGATTGGACCTACGGTTAGGGTTATGTTGAGGGCTAGGGTTAGAGATCCGGTTAGGGTTCCGATTAGACCTAGGGTTAGGGTTTTGTTGAGGGCTAGGGTTAGAGATCCGGTTAGGGTTACGTTTGGACCTAGGGTTAATGTTATGTTGAGGGCTAGGGTTAGAGATTCGCTTACGGTTCCGATTTGACCTAGGGTTAGGGTTATGTAGAGGGCTAGTGTTAGAGATTCCGTTAGGGTTACGATTCGACCTAGGGTTAGGGTTATGTTGAGGGCTATGGATAGAGATCCGGTTAGGGTTCAGATTGAACCTAGGGTTAGGCTTATGTTGAGGGCTAGGGTTAGAGATCCGGTTAGGGTTCCGATTGGACCTAGGGTTAGGGTTATGTAGAGGGCTAGTGTTAGAGATCCAGTTAGGGTTCCGATTGGACCTAGGGTTAGGGTTATGTTGAGAGCTAGGGATAGAGATCCGGTTAGGGTTCCGATTGGACCTAGGGTTAGGGTTATGTTGAGGGCTAGGGTTAGAGATCCGGTTAGCGTTACTATTGCACCTAGGGTTAGGGTCATGTTGAGGGATAGGGTTAGAGATACTTTTAGGGTTACGATTGGACCTAGGGTTAGGGGTATGTTGACGGCTAGAGGTAGAGATCTGGATAGGGTTGCAATTGGGCCTAGGGTTATGCTTATGTGTAGGGCTAGGGTTAGAGATCCGGGTAGGGTTCCGATTGGACCTAGGGCTAGGGGTATGTTGAGGGCTAGTGTTAGAGATCCGGTTAGGGTTTCGATTGGACCTAGGGTTAGGGATATGTTGAGGGATAGGAGTAGAGATCGGTTTAGGGTTACGATTGGACCTAGGGTTAGGGTTATGTTGAGGGTTAGGGTTACAGATCCGGTTAGGGTTCTGATTGGACCTAGGTTTAGGGTTATGTTGAGAGCGAGGGTTAGAGTTCCGGTTAGGGTTCCGATTGGACCTAGGGTTAGGGTTATGTTAAGGGCTAGGTTACAGATCCGGTTAGGTTTCCGATTGGACCTAGGGTTAGGGTTATGTTGAGGGCTAGGGTTAGAGATCAGGATATGGTTACGATTGGACCTAGCCTTAGGGTTATGTTGAGGGCTAGGGTTAGAGATCCGGTTAGGGTTACGATTGGACCTAGGGTTAGGGTTATGTTGAGGGCTAGGGATAGAGATCCAGTTAGCGTTACTATTTCACCTAGGGTTAGGGTCATGTTGAGGGATAGGGTTAGAGATACTTTTAGGGTTACGATTGGACCTAGGGTTAGGGTTACGTGGAGGGCTAGGGTAAGAGATCCGGTTAGGGATCCGATTGGGCTTAGGGTTAGGGTTATGTTGAGGACTCGGTTTAGAGATCCGGTTATGGTTGCGATTGCACCTAGCGTTAGGGTTATGTTGAGGGCTGGGGTTAGAGAGACGGTTAGTGTTACGATTGGACCTAGGGTTAAGGTCATGTTGAGGGCTAGGGTTAGATAGACGGTTAGGGTTACGATTCGACCTAGACTTAGGCTTATGTTGAGGGCTAAGGTTACAGATCCGGTTAGGGTTAAGATTGGACCTAGGGTAAGGGTTATGTTGAGGGCTAGGTTTAGGATTCCGGTTAAGGTTGCTATTGGACCTAGCGTTAGGGTTACGTTGAGGGTAGGGTTAGAGAGACTGTTAGGGTTACGATTGGACCTAGGGTTAGGGTGACGTTGAGGGCTAGGGTTAGACAGTCGGTTAGGGTTGCTTTGGACCTAGGGTTAGCGTCATGTTGAGGGCTATGGTTAGAGATCCGGTTAGGGTTATGATTGGACCTAGGGTTAGGGTTATGATGAGGGCTAGGGTTAGAGATCCGGTTAATGTTACGATTGGACCTAGGGTTAGGGTTAAGTTGAGGGCTAGGTTTAGAGATCCGGTTATGGTATGATTTGACCTATTGTTAGCGTTATGTGCGGGCTAGGGTTAGAGAGACTGTTAGGGTTGTGATTGGACCTAGGGTTAGGGTTATGTTGAGGGCTAGGGTTAGAGACACGGTTAGGGTTACAATTGGAGTTAGGGTTAGGATTATGTTGAGGGCTAGGGTAAGAGATCCGGTTAGGGTTGCGAGTGGACCTAGGGTTAGTGTTACGTTGAGGTCTAGGGTTAGAGATCCTGTTAGTGTTACGATTGGACCTAGGGTTAGGGTTATGTTGAGGGCTAGGGTTAGAGATCCGGTAAGGATTACGATTGGACCTAAGGTTAGGGTTATGTTGAGGGCTAGGGTTAGAGATCTGGTTACTGTTACCATTGGACCTAGGGTTAGGGTTATGTTGAGGGCTAGGGTTAGACATCCGGTTAGGGTTCCGATTGGACCTAGGGTTAGGGTAATGTTGAGGGCTAGGGTTTGAGATCCGCTTATGGTTACGATTGGACCTAGGGTTAGGGTTATGTTGAGGGCTAGGGTGAGAGATCCGGTTAGGGTTACGATTGGACCTAGGGTTAGGGGTATGTTGAGGGCTAGGGTGAGAGATCCGGTTAGGGTTACGATTGGACCTAGGGTTAGGGTTATGTTGAGGGCTAGGGTTAGAGATCCGGTTAGGGTTCCAATTGGACCTAGGGTTAGGGTTATGTTGAGGGCTAAGCTTAGAGATCCGGTTAGGGTTCCGATTGGACCTAGGGTTAGGGATATGTTGAGGGCTAGAGTTAGAGATCCGGTTAGGCTTCTGATTGGACCTAGGGTTAGGGTTATGTTGAGGGATAGGGTTAGAGATACTTTTAGGGTTACATTTGGACCTAGTGTTAGGGTTATGTTGATGGCTAGGGATAGAGTTCCGGATAGGGTTCCAATTGGACCTAGGGTTAGGCTTATGTGTACGGCTAGGGTTAGAGATCCGGCAAGGCTTCCGATTGGACCCAGGGTTAGGATAATGTTCTGGGCTAGGATTAGATATCCGGTTAGGGTTCCGATTGGACCTAGGTTTAGGGTTATGTTGAGAGCGAGGGTTAGAGTTCCGGTTAGGGTTCCGATTGGACCTAGGGTTAGGGTTATGTTAAGGGCTAGGTTTAGAGATCCGGTTAGGGTTACGATTGGACCTAGAGTTAGGGTTATGTTGAGGGCTAGGGTTAGAGATCCGGTTAGGGATACGATAGGACCTAGGGTTAGGGTTATGTTGAGGGCTAGGGTTAGAGATCCGGTTAGGGTTCCGATTGGACCTAGGTTTAGGGTTATGTTGAGGACTAGGGTTAGAGATCCGGTTAGGGTTCCGATTGGACCTAGGATTAGGGTAATGTTGAGGGCTAGGGTTAGAGATCCGGTTATGGTTCCGATTGGACCTAGCGTTAGGGTTATTTTGAGGGCTAGGGTCAGAGATCAGGTTAGAGTTCCGATTGGACCTAGGGTTAGGGTTATGTTGAGGGCTAGTGTTAGAGATCCGGTTAGGGTTCCGATTGGACCTAGACTGAGGATTATGTTGAGGGCTAGGCTTAGAGATCCGGTTAGGGTTCCCATTGGACCTAGGGTTAGGGTTAGGTTGAGGGCTAGTGTTAGAGATCCTGTTAGGGTTACGATTGGACCTAGGGTTAGGGTTATGTTGACGGCTATGGGTAGAGATCCGGATAGGGTTCCAATTGGACATAGGGTTAGGCTTATGTGTAGGGCTAGGGTTAGAGATCCGGTTAGGGTTACGATTGGACCTAGGGTTAGGGATATGTTGAGGGATAGGGTTAGGGATCCCTTTAGGGTTCCGATTGGACCTAGGGTTAGGGTTATGTTGAGGGCTAGGGTTAGAGATACGGTTAGGGTTCCGATTGGACCTAGGGTTAGTGGTATGTTAAGGGCTAGTGTTAGAGATCCGGTTAGGGTTACGATTGGACCTAGGGTTAGGCTTATGTGTAGGGCTAGGGTGAGAGATCCGGTTAGGGTTGCGATTGGACCTAGGGTTAGGGTTATGTTGAGGGCTAGGGTTAGAGATCCGGTTAGGGTTCCAATTGGACCTAGGGTTAGGGTTATGTTGAGGGCTAAGGTTAGAGATCCGGTTAGGGTTCCGATTGGACATAGGGGTAGGGTTATGTTGAGGGATAGGGTTATAGATACTTTTAGGGTTACGACTGGACCTAGGGTTAGGATTACGTTGAGGACTAGGGTTAGAGATCCTGTTAGGGTTCCGATTGGACCTAGGGTTAGGGTTATGTGTAGGGCTAGGGTTAGATATCCGGGTAGGGTTCCGATTGGATCTAGGGTTAGGGTTATGTTGAGAGCTAGTGTTAGAGATCCCGGCAGGGTTACGATTTGACCTAGGGTGAGGGATATGTTGAGGGCTAGGATTAGAGATCCGTTTAGGGTTCCGATTGGACATAGGGTTAGGATTATGTTGAGGGCTAGGGTTAGAGATCCGGTTAGGGTTCCGATTGGACCTAGGGTTAGGGATATGTTGAGGGCTAGGGTTAGAGATCCGGTTAGGGTTCTGATTGGACCTAGGGTTAGGGTTATGTTGATGGATAGGGTTAGAGATACTTTTAGGGTTACATTTGGACCTAGTGTTAGGGTTATGTTGATGGCTAGGGATAGAGTTCCGGATAGGGTTCCAATTGGACCTAGGGTTAGGCTTATGTGTACGGCTAGGGTTAGAGATCCGGGTAGGCTTCCGATTGGACCCAGGGTTAGGATAATGTTCTGGGCTAGGGTTAGATATCCGGTTAGGGTTCCGATTGGACCTAGGTTTAGGGTTATGTTGAGAGCGAGGGTTAGAGTTCCGGTTAGGGTTCCGTTTGGACCTAGGGTTAGGGTTATGTTAAGGGCTAGGTTTAGAGATCCGGTTAGGGTTACGATTGGACCTAGGGTTAGGGTTATGTTGAGGGCTAGGGTTAGAGATCCTGTTAGGGTTCCGATTGGACCTAGGGTTAGGGTTATGTTGACGGCTAGGGTTAGAGATCCGAATAGGGTTCCAGTTGGAGCTAGGGTTAGGGTTATGTGTAGGGCTAGTGTTAGAGATCCGGTTAGGGTTAAGATTGGACCTAGGGTTAGGGATATGTTGAGGGATAGGTTAAGAGATCCGGTTAGGGTTACGATTGGACCTAGGGTTAGGGTTACGTTGAGGACTAGGGTTAGAGATCCGGTTAGGGTTCCAATTGGACCTAGGGTAGGGTTAGGTGTAGGGCTAGGGTTAGAGATCCGGGTATGGTTCTGATTGGATCTAGGGTTAGGGTTATGTTGAGGGCTAGTGTTAGAGATCCCGTTAGGGTTACGATTGGACCTAGGGTTAGGGATATGTTGAGGGATAGGGTTAGAGATCCGTTTAGGGTTACGATTGGACGTAGGGTTAGGTTTATGTTGAGGGCTAGGGTTAGAGATCGGATTATGGTTACGATTGGACATAGGGTTAGGGTTATGTTGGAGTCTAGGGTTAGAGATCCCGTTAGGTTTCCCATTGGACCTAGGGTTAGGGTTATGTTGAGGGCTAGGGTTAAAGATCAGGTTAGGGTTCCGCTTGGACCTACGGTTAGGGTTATGTTGAGGGCTAGGGTTAGAGATCCGGTTAGGGTTCCGATTAGACCTAGGGTTAGGGTTTTGTTGAGGGCTAGGCTTAGAGATCCGGTTAGGGTTACGATTGGACCTAGGGTTAGGGTTATGTTGAGGGCTAGGGTTAGAGATTCGCTTACGGTTCCGATTTGACCTAGGGTTAGGGTTATGTAGAGGGCTAGTGTTAGAGATCCCGTTAGGGTTACGATTCGACCTAGGGTTAGGGTTATGTTGAGGGCTATGGATAGAGATCCGGTTAGGGTTCAGATTGAACCTAGCGTTAGGGTTATGTTGAGGGCTAGGGTTAGAGATCCGGTTACGGTTCCGATTGGACCTAGGGTTAGGGTTATGTAGAGGGCTAGTGTTAGAGATCCAGTTAGTGTTCCGATTGGACCTAGGGTTAGGGTTATGTTGAGAGCTAGGGATAGAGATCCGGTTAGGGTTCCGATTGGACCTAGGGTTAGGGTTATGTTGAGGGCTAGGGTTAGAGATCCGGTTAGCGTTACTATTGCACCTAGGGTTAGGGTCATGTTGAAGGATAGGGTTAGAGATACTTTTAGGGTTACGATTGGACCTAGGGTTAGGGGTATGTTGACGGCTAGAGGTAGAGATCTGGATAGGGTTGCAATTGGGCCTAGGGTTATGCTTATGTGTAGGGCTAGGGTTAGAGATCCGGGTAGGGTTCCGATTGGACCTAGGGCTAGGGGTATGTTGAGGGCTAGTGTTAGAGATCCGGTTAGGGTTTCGATTGGACCTAGGGTTAGGGTTATGTTGAGGGTTAGGGTTACAGATCCGGTTAGGGTTCCGATTGGACCTAGGTTTAGGGTTATGTTGAGAGCGAGGGTTAGAGTTCCGTTTAGGGTTCTGATTGGACCTAGGGTTAGGGTTATGTTAAGGGCTAGGTTACAGATCCGGTTAGGTTTCCGATTGGACCTAGGGTTAGGGTTATGTTGAGGGCTAGGGTTAGAGATCAGGTTATGGTTACGATTGGACCTAGCCTTAGGGTTATGTTGAGGGCTAGGGTTAGAGATCCGGTTAGGGTTACGATTGGACCTAGGGTTAGGGTTATGTTGAGGGCTAGGGATAGAGATCCAGTTAGCGTTACTATTTCACCTAGGGTTAGGGTCATGTTGAGGGATAGGGTTAGAGATACTTTTAGGGTTACGATTGGACCTAGGGTTAGGGTTACGTGGAGGGCTAGGGTAAGAGATCCGGTTAGGGATCCGATTGGACCTAGCGTTAGGGTTATGTTGAGGGCTGGGGTTAGAGAGACGGTTAGTGTTCCGATTGGACCTAGGCTGAGGGTTATGTTGAGGGCTAGGGTTAGAGATCCGGTTAGGGTTCCCATTGGACATAGGGATAGGGTTAGGTTGAGGGCTAGTGTTAGAGATCCTGTTAGGGTTACCATTGGACCTAGGGTTAGGGTTATGTTGAGGGATAGGGTTAGAGATACTTTTAGGGTTACGACTGGACCTAGGGTTAGGATTACGTTGAGGACCAAGGTTAGAGATCCTGTTAGGGTTCCGATTGGACCTAGGGTTAGGGTTATGTGTAGGGCTAGGGTTAGAGATACGGGAAGGGTTCCGATTGAACCTAGGGTTAGAGTTATGTTGAGGGCTAGGGTGAGAGATCCGGTTAGGGTTCCGATTGGACCTAGGGTTAGTGTTACGTTGAGGTCTAGGGTTAGAGATCCTGTTAGTGTTACGATTGGACCTAAGGTTAGGGTCATGTTGAGCGCTAGGGTTAGAGATCCTGTTAGGATTACGATTGGACCTAAGGTTAGGGTTATGTTGAGGGCTAGGGTTAGAGATCTGGTTACTGTTACCATTGGACCTAGGGTTAGGGTTATGTTGAGGTCTAGGGTTAGACATCCGTTTAGGGTTCCGATTGGACCTAGGGTTAGTGTAATGTTGAGGGCTAGGGTTTGAGATCCGGTTATGGTTACGATTGGACCTAGGGTTAGGGTTATGTTGAGGGCTAAGGTTAGAGATCCGGTTAGGGATCCGATTGGACCTAGGGTTAGGATTTTGTTGAGGGCTAGGGTTAGAGATCCGGTTAGGGTTCCGATTGGACCTAGGGTTAGGGTTATGTTGAGGGCTAGGGTGAGAGATCCGGTTAGGGTTACGATTGGACCTAGGGTTAGGGTTATGTTGAGGGCTAGGTTTAGAGATACGGTTAGGGTTCCAATTGGACCTAGGGTTAGGGTTATGTTGAGGGCTAAGGTTAGAGATCCGGTTAGGGTTCCGATTGGACATAGGGGTAGGGTTATGTTGAGGGATAGGGTTATAGATACTTTTAGGGTTACGACTGGACCTAGGGTTAGGATTACGTTGAGGACTAGGGTTAGAGATCCTGTTAGGGTTCCGATTGGACCTAGGGTTAGGGTTATGTGTAGGGCTAGGGTTAGATATCCGGGTAGGTTTCCGATTGGATCTAGGGTTAGGGTTATGTTGAGGGCTAGTGTTAGAGATCCCGGCAGGGTTACGATTTGACCTAGGGTGAGGGATATGTTGAGGGCTAGGATTAGAGATCCGTTTAGGGTTCCGATTGGACATAGGGTTAGGATTATGTTGAGGGCTAGGGTTAGAGATCCGGTTAGGGTTCCGATTGGACCTAGGGTTAGGGATATGTTGAGGGCTAGGGTTAGAGATCCGGTTAGGGTTCTGATTGGACCTAGGGTTAGGGTTATGTTGAGGGATAGGGTTAGAGATACTTTTAGGGTTACATTTGGACCTAGTGTTAGGGTTATGTTGATGGCTAGGGATAGAGTTCCGGATAGGGTTCCAATTGGACCTAGGGTTAGGCTTATGTGTACGGCTAGGGTTAGAGATCCGGGTAGGCTTCCGATTGGACCCAGGGTTAGGATAATGTTCTGGGCTAGGGTTAGATATCCGGTTAGGGTTCCGATTGGACCTAGGTTTAGGGTTATGTTGATAGCGAGGGTTAGAGTTCCGGTTAGGGTTCCGATTGGACCTAGGGTTAGGGTTATGTTAAGGGCTAGGTTTAGAGATCCGGTTAGGGTTACGATTGGACCTAGGGTTAGGGTTATGTTGAGGGCCAGGGTTAGAGATCCGGTTAGGGTTCCGATTGGACCTAGGGTTAGGGTTATGTTGAGGGATACGGTTAGAGATACTTTTAGGGTACGATTGGACCTAGGGTTAGGGTTATGTTGACGGCTAGGGTTAGAGATCCGAATAGGGTTCCAGTTGGAGCTAGGGTTAGGGTTATGTGTAGGGCTAGTGTTAGAGATCCGGTTAGGGTTAAGATTGGACCTAGGGTTAGGGATATGTTGAGGGATAGGTTAAGAGATCCGGTTAGGGTTACGATTGGACCTAGGGTTAGGGTTACGTTGAGGACTAGGGTTAGAGATCCGGTTAGGGTTCCAATTGGACCTAGGGTAGGGTTAGGTATAGGGCTAGGGTTAGAGATCCGGGTATGGTTCTGATTGGATCTAGGGTTAGGGTTATGTTGAGGGCTAGTGTTAGAGATCCCGTTAGGGTTACGATTGGACCTAGGGTTAGGGATATGTTGAGGGATAGGGTTAGAGATCCGTTTAGGGTTACGATTGGACGTAGGGTTAGGTTTATGTTGAGGGCTAGGGTTAGAGATCGGGTTATGGTTACGATTCGACATAGGGTTAGGGTTATGTTGGAGTCTAGGGTTAGAGATCCCGTTAGGTTTCCCATTGGACCTAGGGTTAGGGTTATGTTGAGCTCTGGGGTTAAAGATCAGGTTAGGGTTCCGATTGGACCTACGGTTAGGGTT
Organism: Miniopterus natalensis; assembly: GCF_054644295.1. Classification (NCBI taxonomy): domain Eukaryota; kingdom Metazoa; phylum Chordata; class Mammalia; order Chiroptera; family Miniopteridae; genus Miniopterus; species Miniopterus natalensis. Next base: position 86,854,440 of record NC_142088.1, read on the forward strand.
ATGTTGAGGGCTAGGGTTAGAGATCCGGTTAGGGTTCCGATTAGACCTAGGGTTAGGGTTTTGTTGAGGGCTAGGGTTAGAGATCCGGTTAGGGTTACGTTTGGACCTAGGGTTAATGTTATGTTGAGGGCTAGGGTTAGAGATTCGCTTACGGTTCCGATTTGACCTAGGGTTAGGGTTATGTAGAGGGCTAGTGTTAGAGATCCCGTTAGGGTTACGATTCGACCTAGGGTTAGGGTTATGTTGAGGGCTATGGATAGAGATCCGGTTAGGGTTCAGATTGAACCTAGGGTTAGGCTTATGTTGAGGGCTAGGGTTAGAGATCCGGTTAGGGTTCCGATTGGACCTAGGGTTAGGGTTATGTAGAGGGCTAGTGTTAGAGATCCAGTTAGGGTTCCGATTGGACCTAGGGTTAGGGTTATGTTGAGAGCTAGGGATAGAGATCCGGTTAGGGTTCCGATTGGACCTAGGGTTAGGGTTATGTTGAGGGCTAGGGTTAGAGATCCGGTTAGCGTTACTATTGCACCTAGGGTTAGGGTCATGTTGAGGGATAGGGTTAGAGATACTTTTAGGGTTACGATTGGACCTAGGGTTAGGGGTATGTTGACGGCTAGAGGTAGAGATCTGGATAGGGTTGCAATTGGGCCTAGGGTTATGCTTATGTGTAGGGCTAGGGTTAGAGATCCGGGTAGGGTTCCGATTGGACCTAGGGCTAGGGGTATGTTGAGGGCTAGTGTTAGAGATCCGGTTAGGGTTTCGATTGGACCTAGGGTTAGGGATATGTTGAGGGATAGGAGTAGAGATCGGTTTAGGGTTACGATTGGACCTAGGGTTAGGGTTATGTTGAGGGTTAGGGTTACAGATCCGGTTAGGGTTCTGATTGGACCTAGGTTTAGGGTTATGTTGAGAGCGAGGGTTAGAGTTCCGGTTAGGGTTCCGATTGGACCTAGGGTTAGGGTTATGTTAAGGGCTAGGTTACAGATCCGGTTAGGTTTCCGATTGGACCTAGGGTTAGGGTTATGTTGAGGGCTAGGGTTAGAGATCAGGATATGGTTACGATTGGACCTAGCCTTAGGGTTATGTTGAGGGCTAGGGTTAGAGATCCGGTTAGGGTTACGATTGGACCTAGGGTTAGGGTTATGTTGAGGGCTAGGGATAGAGATCCAGTTAGCGTTACTATTTCACCTAGGGTTAGGGTCATGTTGAGGGATAGGGTTAGAGATACTTTTAGGGTTACGATTGGACCTAGGGTTAGGGGTATGTTGACGGCTAGAGGTAGAGATCTGGATAGGGTTGCAATTGGGCCTAGGGTTATGCTTATGTGTAGGGCTAGGGTTAGAGATCCGGGTAGGGTTCCGATTGGACCTAGGGCTAGGGGTATGTTGAGGGCTAGTGTTAGAGATCCAGTTAGGGTTCCGATTGGACCTAGGGTTAGGGTTATGTTGAGAGCTAGGGATAGAGATCCGGTTAGGGTTCCGATTGGACCTAGGGTTAGGGTTATGTTGAGGGCTAGGGTTAGAGATCCGGTTAGCGTTACTATTGCACCTAGGGTTAGGGTCATGTTGAGGGATAGGGTTAGAGATACTTTTAGGGTTACGATTGGACCTAGGGTTAGGGGTATGTTGACGGCTAGAGGTAGAGATCTGGATAGGGTTGCAATTGGGCCTAGGGTTATGCTTATGTGTAGGGCTAGGGTTAGAGATCCGGGTAGGGTTCCGATTGGACCTAGGGCTAGGGGTATGTTGAGGGCTAGTGTTAGAGATCCGGTTAGGGTTTCGATTGGACCTAGGGTTAGGGATATGTTGAGGGATAGGAGTAGAGATCGGTTTAGGGTTACGATTGGACCTAGGGTTAGGGTTATGTTGAGGGTTAGGGTTACAGATCCGGTTAGGGTTCTGATTGGACCTAGGTTTAGGGTTATGTTGAGAGCGAGGGTTAGAGTTCCGGTTAGGGTTCCGATTGGACCTAGGGTTAGGGTTATGTTAAGGGCTAGGTTACAGATCCGGTTAGGTTTCCGATTGGACCTAGGGTTAGGGTTATGTTGAGGGCTAGGGTTAGAGATCAGGATATGGTTACGATTGGACCTAGCCTTAGGGTTATGTTGAGGGCTAGGGTTAGAGATCCGGTTAGGGTTACGATTGGACCTAGGGTTAGGGTTATGTTGAGGGCTAGGGATAGAGATCCAGTTAGCGTTACTATTTCACCTAGGGTTAGGGTCATGTTGAGGGATAGGGTTAGAGATACTTTTAGGGTTACGATTGGACCTAGGGTTAGGGTTACGTGGAGGGCTAGGGTAAGAGATCCGGTTAGGGATCCGATTGGGCCTAGGGTTAGGGTTATGTTGAGGACTCGGTTTAGAGATCCGGTTATGGTTGCGATTGCACCTAGCGTTAGGGTTATGTTGAGGGCTGGGGTTAGAGAGACGGTTAGTGTTACGATTGGACCTAGGGTTAAGGTCATGTTGAGGGCTAGGGTTAGATAGACGGTTAGGGTTACGATTCGACCTAGACTTAGGCTTATGTTGAGGGCTAAGGTTACAGATCCGGTTAGGGTTAAGATTGGACCTAGGGTAAGGGTTATGTTGAGGGCTAGGTTTAGGATTCCGGTTAAGGTTGCTATTGGACCTAGCGTTAGGGTTACGTTGAGGGTAGGGTTAGAGAGACTGTTAGGGTTACGATTGGACCTAGGGTTAGGGTGACGTTGAGGGCTAGGGTTAGACAGTCGGTTAGGGTTGCTTTGGACCTAGGGTTAGCGTCATGTTGAGGGCTATGGTTAGAGATCCGGTTAGGGTTATGATTGGACCTAGGGTTAGGGTTATGATGAGGGCTAGGGTTAGAGATCCGGTTAATGTTACGATTGGACCTAGGGTTAGGGTTAAGTTGAGGGCTAGGTTTAGAGATCCGGTTATGGTATGATTTGACCTATTGTTAGCGTTATGTGCGGGCTAGGGTTAGAGAGACTGTTAGGGTTGTGATTGGACCTAGGGTTAGGGTTATGTTGAGGGCTAGGGTTAGAGACACGGTTAGGGTTACAATTGGAGTTAGGGTTAGGATTATGTTGAGGGCTAGGGTAAGAGATCCGGTTAGGGTTGCGAGTGGACCTAGGGTTAGTGTTACGTTGAGGTCTAGGGTTAGAGATCCTGTTAGTGTTACGATTGGACCTAGGGTTAGGGTTATGTTGAGGGCTAGGGTTAGAGATCCGGTAAGGATTACGATTGGACCTAAGGTTAGGGTTATGTTGAGGGCTAGGGTTAGAGATCTGGTTACTGTTACCATTGGACCTAGGGTTAGGGTTATGTTGAGGGCTAGGGTTAGACATCCGGTTAGGGTTCCGATTGGACCTAGGGTTAGGGTAATGTTGAGGGCTAGGGTTTGAGATCCGCTTATGGTTACGATTGGACCTAGGGTTAGGGTTATGATGAGGGCTAGGGTGAGAGATCCGGTTAGGGTTACGATTGGACCTAGGGTTAGGGGTATGTTGAGGGCTAGGGTGAGAGATCCGGTTAGGGTTACGATTGGACCTAGGGTTAGGGTTATGTTGAGGGCTAGGGTTAGAGATCCGGTTAGGGTTCCAATTGGACCTAGGGTTAGGGTTATGTTGAGGGCTAAGCTTAGAGATCCGGTTAGGGTTCCGATTGGACCTAGGGTTAGGGATATGTTGAGGGCTAGAGTTAGAGATCCGGTTAGGCTTCTGATTGGACCTAGGGTTAGGGTTATGTTGAGGGATAGGGTTAGAGATACTTTTAGGGTTACATTTGGACCTAGTGTTAGGGTTATGTTGATGGCTAGGGATAGAGTTCCGGATAGGGTTCCAATTGGACCTAGGGTTAGGCTTATGTGTACGGCTAGGGTTAGAGATCCGGCAAGGCTTCCGATTGGACCCAGGGTTAGGATAATGTTCTGGGCTAGGATTAGATATCCGGTTAGGGTTCCGATTGGACCTAGGTTTAGGGTTATGTTGAGAGCGAGGGTTAGAGTTCCGGTTAGGGTTCCGATTGGACCTAGGGTTAGGGTTATGTTAAGGGCTAGGTTTAGAGATCCGGTTAGGGTTACGATTGGACCTAGAGTTAGGGTTATGTTGAGGGCTAGGGTTAGAGATCCGGTTAGGGATACGATAGGACCTAGGGTTAGGGTTATGTTGAGGGCTAGGGTTAGAGATCCGGTTAGGGTTCCGATTGGACCTAGGTTTAGGGTTATGTTGAGGACTAGGGTTAGAGATCCGGTTAGGGTTCCGATTGGACCTAGGATTAGGGTAATGTTGAGGGCTAGGGTTAGAGATCCGGTTATGGTTCCGATTGGACCTAGCGTTAGGGTTATTTTGAGGGCTAGGGTCAGAGATCAGGTTAGAGTTCCGATTGGACCTAGGGTTAGGGTTATGTTGAGGGCTAGTGTTAGAGATCCGGTTAGGGTTCCGATTGGACCTAGACTGAGGATTATGTTGAGGGCTAGGCTTAGAGATCCGGTTAGGGTTCCCATTGGACCTAGGGTTAGGGTTAGGTTGAGGGCTAGTGTTAGAGGTCCTGTTAGGGTTACGATTGGACCTAGGGTTAGGGTTATGTTGACGGCTATGGGTAGAGATCCGGATAGGGTTCCAATTGGACATAGGGTTAGGCTTATGTGTAGGGCTAGGGTTAGAGATCCGGTTAGGGTTACGATTGGACCTAGGGTTAGGGATATGTTGAGGGATAGGGTTAGGGATCCCTTTAGGGTTCCGATTGGACCTAGGGTTAGGGTTATGTTGAGGGCTAGGGTTAGAGATACGGTTAGGGTTCCGATTGGACCTAGGGTTAGTGGTATGTTAAGGGCTAGTGTTAGAGATCCGGTTAGGGTTACGATTGGACCTAGGGTTAGGGTTATGTTGAGGGCTAGGGTTAGAGATCCGGTTAGGGTTCCGATTGTACCTAGGGTTAGGGTTATTTTAAGGGCTAGGGTTAGAGATCCGGTTAGGCTTACGATTGGACCTAGGGTTAGGATCATGTTCCGGGCTAGGGTTAGACATCCGGTTAGGGTTCCGATTGGACCTAGGTTTAGGGTTATGTTGAGAGAGAGGGTTAGAGTTCCGGTTAGGGTTCCGATTGGCCCTAGGGTTAGGGTTATGTTGAGGGAGAGGGTTAGAGATCCCATTATGTTTACGATTGGACCTAGGGTTAGGGTTATGTTGAGGGCTAGGGTTAGAGATCCGGTTAGGGTTCCGATTGGACCCAGGGTTAGGGTTATGTTGAGGGCTAGGGTTAGACATCCGGTTAGGGTTCCGAATGGACCTAGGGTTAGGTTTATGTTGAGGGCTAGGGTTAGCGATCAGGTTAGTGGTACAATTGGACCTAGGGTTAGGGTTATGTTGAGGGCTAGGGTTAGCGATCAGGTTAGTGGTACAATTGGACCTAGGGTTAGGGTTCCGTTGAGGGCTAGGGTTAGAGATCCGGTTAGGGTTCCGATTGGACCTAGGGTTAGGGTTATGTAGAGGGCTAGGATTAGAGATCCGGTTAGTGTTACGATTGGACCTAGGGTTAGGGTTACGTTGAGGGCTAGGGTTAGAGATCCGGTTAGGGTTCCGAATGGACCTAGGGTTAGGGTTATGTTGAGGGCTAGGTATAGAGATCCAGTTAGGGTTCCGATTGGACCTAGGGTTAGGGTTATGTTGAGGGCTAGGATTAGCGATCCGGTTAGTGTTATGATTGGACCTAGGGTTAGGGTTACGTTGAGGGCTAGGGTTAGAGATCCGGTTAGGGTTCCGATTGGACCTAGGGTTAGGGTTATGTAGAGGGGTAGTGTTAGAGATCCCGTTAGGGTTACGATTGGACCTAGGGTTAGGGTTATGTTGATGGCTAGGTTTAGAGATCCAGTTAGGGTTCCGATTGGACCTCGCGTTAGGGTTATGTTGAGGGCTAGGGTTACAGATCAGGTTAGGGTTCCGATTGGACCTAGGGTTAGGGTTATATTGAGGGCTAGGGTTAGAGATCCAGTTAGGGTTCCGATTGGACATAGGGTGAGGGTTATGTTGAGGGCTAGGGTTAGAGATCCGGTTAGGGTTCCCTTTGGACCTAGGGTTAGCGTTAGGTTAAGGGCTAGTGTTATAGATCCAGTTAGGGTTCCAATTGGACCTAGGGTTAGGGTTATGTTGAGGGCTAGGCTTAGAGATCCGGTTAGGGTTCCGATTGGACCTAGGGTTAGTGTTATGTTGAGGGATAGGGTTAGAGATCCGGTTAGGGTTCCGATTTGACCTAAGGTGAGGGTTTTGTTGAGGGCTAGGCTTAGAGATCCGGTTAGGGTTCCCTTTGGTCCTAGGGTTAGGGTTAGGTTGAGGGCTAGTGTTAGAGATCCAGTTAGGGTTACGATGGGACCTAGGGTTAGGGTTATTTTGAGGGATAGGTTTAGAGATCCTTTTAGGGTTACGATTGGACCTAGGGTTAGGGTTATGTTGAGGGCTAGTCTTAGAGATCCGGTTATGGTTACGATTGGACCTAGGGTTAGGGTTATGTTGTAGGCTAGGGTTAGAGATCCGGTTAGGGTTCCGATTGGACCTAGGGTTAGGGTTTTGTTGAGGGCTAGGGTTAGAGATCAGGTTAGGGTTCCGATTGGACCTAGGGTTAGGGTTATGTTTAGGGCTAGGGTTAGAGATCCGGTTAGGGTTCCGATTGGACCTAGGGTTAGGGTTATGTTGAGGGCTAGGGTTAGAGATCCGGTTAGGGTTCCGATTGGACCTAGGGTTAGGGTTATGTTGAGAGCTAGGGTTAGAGATCCGGTTAGGGTTCCGTTTGGACCTAGACTGAGGGTTATGTTGAGGGCTAGGCTTAGAGATCCGGTTAGGGTTCCCATTGGACCTAGGGTTAGTGTTAGGTTGAGGGCTAGTGTTAGAGATCCTGTTAGGGTTACGATTGGACCTAGGGTTAGGGTTATGTTGACGGCTATGGGTAGAGATCCGGATAGGGTTCCAATTGGACCTAGGGTTAGGCTTATGTGTAGGACTAGGGTTAGAGATCCGGTTAGGGTTACGATTGGACCTAGGGTTAGGGATATATTGAGGGATAGGGTTAGGGATCCGTTTAGGGTTACGATTGGACCTAGGGTTAGGGTTATGTTGAGGGCTAGGGTTAGAGATACGGTTAGGGTTCCGATTGGACCTAGGGTTAGTGGTATGTTAAGGGGTAGTGTTAGAGATCCGGTTAGGGTTACGATTGGAACTAGGGTTAGGGTTATGTTGAGGGCTAGGGTTAGAGATCCGGTTAGGGTTCCGATTGTACCTAGGGTTAGGGTTATTTTTAGGGCTAGGGTTAGAGTTCTGGTTAGGCTTACGATTGGACCTAGGGTTAGGGTTATGTTGAGGGCTAGGGTTAGAGATCCGGTTAGGGTTCCGATTGGACCTAGGGTTAGGGTTATGTTGAGGGCTAGGGTTAGAGATCCGGTTAGGGTTCCGATTGGACCTAGGGTTAGGGTTATGTTGAGGGCTAGGATTAGAGATCCGGTTAGGGTTCCGATTGGACCCAGGGTTAGGGTTATGTTGAGGGCTAGGGTTAGAGATCCGGTTAGGGTTACGAATGGACCTAGGGTTACGTTTATGTTGAGGGCTAGGGTTAGATATCCTGTTAGGGTTCCGATTGGACCTAGGGTTAGGGTTATGTTGAGGGCTAGGATTAGCGATCAGGTTAGTGGTACAATTGGACCTAGGGTTAGGGTTCCGTTGAGGGCTAGGGTTAGCGATCAGGTTAGTGGTACAATTGGACCTAGGGTTAGGGTTCCGTTGAGGGCTAGGGTTAGAGATCCGGTTAGGGTTCCGATTGGACCTAGGGTTAGGGTTATGTAGAGGGCTAGGATTAGAGATCCGGTTAGTGTTACGATTGGACCTAGGGTTAGGGTTACGTTGAGGGCTAGGGTTAGAGATCCGGTTAGGGTTCCGAATGGACCTAGGGTTAGGGTTATGTTGAGGGCTAGGTATAGAGATCCAGTTAGGGTTCCGATTGGACCTAGGGTTAGGGTTATGTTGAGGGCTAGGATTAGCGATCCGGTTAGTGTTATGATTGGACCTAGGGTTAGGGTTACGTTGAGGGCTAGGGTTAGAGATCCGGTTAGGGTTCCGATTGGACCTAGGGTTAGGGTTATGTAGAGGGGTAGTGTTAGAGATCCCGTTAGGGTTACGATTGGACCTAGGGTTAGGGTTATGTTGATGGCTAGGTTTAGAGATCCAGTTAGGGTTCCGATTGGACCTCGCGTTAGGGTTATGTTGAGGGCTAGGGTTACAGATCAGGTTAGGGTTCCGATTGGACCTAGGGTTAGGGTTATATTGAGGGCTAGGGTTAGAGATCCAGTTAGGGTTCCGATTGGACATAGGGTGAGGGTTATGTTGAGGGCTAGGGTTAGAGATCCGGTTAGGGTTCCCTTTGGACCTAGGGTTAGCGTTAGGTTAAGGGCTAGTGTTATAGATCCAGTTAGGGTTCCAATTGGACCTAGGGTTAGGGTTATGTTGAGGGCTAGGCTTAGAGATCCGGTTAGGGTTCCGATTGGACCTAGGGTTAGTGTTATGTTGAGGGATAGGGTTAGAGATCCGGTTAGGGTTCCGATTTGACCTAAGGTGAGGGTTTTGTTGAGGGCTAGGCTTAGAGATCCGGTTAGGGTTCCCTTTGGTCCTAGGGTTAGGGTTAGGTTGAGGGCTAGTGTTAGAGATCCAGTTAGGGTTACGATGGGACCTAGGGTTAGGGTTATTTTGAGGGATAGGTTTAGAGATCCTTTTAGGGTTACGATTGGACCTAGGGTTAGGGTTATGTTGAGGGCTAGTCTTAGAGATCCGGTTATGGTTACGATTGGACCTAGGGTTAGGGTTATGTTGTAGGCTAGGGTTAGAGATCCGGTTAGGGTTCCGATTGGACCTAGGGTTAGGGTTTTGTTGAGGGCTAGGGTTAGAGATCAGGTTAGGGTTCCGATTGGACCTAGGGTTAGGGTTATGTTTAGGGCTAGGGTTAGAGATCCGGTTAGGGTTCCGATTGGACCTAGGGTTAGGGTTATGTTGAGGGCTAGGGTTAGAGATCCGGTTAGGGTTCCGATTGGACCTAGGGTTAGGGTTATGTTGAGAGCTAGGGTTAGAGATCCGGTTAGGGTTCCGTTTGGACCTAGACTGAGGGTTATGTTGAGGGCTAGGCTTAGAGATCCGGTTAGGGTTCCCATTGGACCTAGGGTTAGTGTTAGGTTGAGGGCTAGTGTTAGAGATCCTGTTAGGGTTACGATTGGACCTAGGGTTAGGGTTATGTTGACGGCTATGGGTAGAGATCCGGATAGGGTTCCAATTGGACCTAGGGTTAGGCTTATGTGTAGGACTAGGGTTAGAGATCCGGTTAGGGTTACGATTGGACCTAGGGTTAGGGATATATTGAGGGATAGGGTTAGGGATCCGTTTAGGGTTACGATTGGACCTAGGGTTAGGGTTATGTTGAGGGCTAGGGTTAGAGATACGGTTAGGGTTCCGATTGGACCTAGGGTTAGTGGTATGTTAAGGGGTAGTGTTAGAGATCCGGTTAGGGTTACGATTGGAACTAGGGTTAGGGTTATGTTGAGGGCTAGGGTTAGAGATCCGGTTAGGGTTCCGATTGTACCTAGGGTTAGGGTTATTTTTAGGGCTAGGGTTAGAGTTCTGGTTAGGCTTACGATTGGACCTAGGGTTAGGGTTATGTTGAGGGCTAGGGTTAGAGATCCGGTTAGGGTTCCGATTGGACCTAGGGTTAGGGTTATGTTGAGGGCTAGGGTTAGAGATCCGGTTAGGGTTCCGATTGGACCTAGGGTTAGGGTTATGTTGAGGGCTAGGATTAGAGATCCGGTTAGGGTTCCGATTGGACCCAGGGTTAGGGTTATGTTGAGGGCTAGGGTTAGAGATCCGGTTAGGGTTACGAATGGACCTAGGGTTACGTTTATGTTGAGGGCTAGGGTTAGATATCCTGTTAGGGTTCCGATTGGACCTAGGGTTAGGGTTATGTTGAGGGCTAGGGTTAGCGATCCGGTTAGTGGTACGATGGGACCTAGGGTTAGGGTTCCGTTGAGGGCTAGGGTTAGAGATCCGGTTAGGGTTCCGATTGGACCTAGGGTTAGGGTTATGTAGAGGGCTAGGATTAGAGATCCGGTTAGTGTTACGATTGGACCTAGGGTTAGGGTTACGTTGAGGGCTAGGGTTAGAGATCCGGTTAGGGTTCCGAATGGACCTAGGGTTAGGGTTATGTTGAGGGCTAGGTATAGAGATCCAGTTAGGGTTCCGATTGGACCTAGGGTTAGGGTTATGTTGAGGGCGAGGGTTAGCGATCCGGTTAGTGTTATGATTGGACCTAGGGTTAGGGTTATGTTGAGGGCTAGGGTTAGAGATCCGGTTAGGGTTCCGATTGGACCTAGGGTTAGGGTTATGTTGAGGGCTAGGGTTAGAGATCCGGTTAGGGTTCCGATTGGACCTAGGGTTAGGGTTATGTTGAGGGCTAGGGTTAGAGATCCAGTTAGGGTTCCGATTGGACATAGGGTGAGGGTTATGTTGAGGGCTAGGGTTAGAGATCCTGTTAGGGTTCCCTTTGGACCTAGGGTTAGGGTTAGGTTAAGGGCTAGTGTTATAGATCCAGTTAGGGTTACGATTGGACTTAGGGTTAGGGTTATGTTGAGGGCTAGGGTTAGAGATCCGGTTAGGGTTCCGATTGGACCTAGGGTTAGGGTTATGTTGAGGGCTAGGTTTAGAGATCCAGTTAGGGTTCCGATTGGACCTAGGGTGAGGGTTATGTTGAGGGCTAGGGTTAGAGATCTGGTTAGGGTTCCCTTTGGACCTAGGGTTAGGGTTAGGTTAAGGGCTAGTGTTATAGATCCAGTTAGGGTTACGATTGGACCTAGGGTTAGGGTTATGTTGAGGGCTAGGGTTAGAGATCCGGTTAGGGTTCCGATTTGACCTAAGGTGAGGGTTTTGTTGAGGGCTAGGCTTAGAGATCCGGTTAGGGTTCCCTTTGGACCTAGGGTTAGGGTTAGGTTGAGGGCTAGTGTTAGAGATCCAGTTAGGGTTACGATGGGTCCTAGGGTTAGGGTTATTTTGAGGGATAGGTTTAGAGATCCTTTTAGGGTTACGATTGGACCTAGGGTTAGGGTTATGTTGAGGAATAGGGTTAGAGATCCGGTTATGGTTACGATTGGACCTAGGGTTAGGGTTATGTTGAAGGCTAGGGTTAGAGATCCGGTTAGGGTTCCGAATGGACCTAGGGTTAGGGTTATGTTGCGGGCTAGGGTAAGAGATCCGGTTAGGGTTCCGATTGGACCTAGGGTTAGGGTTTTGTTGAGGGCTAGGGTTAGAGATCAGGTTAGGGTTCCGATTGGACCTAGGGTTAGGGTTATGTTGAGAGCTACGGTTAGAGATCCGGTTAGGGTTCCGATTGGACCTAGGGTTAGGGTTATGTTGAGGGCTAGGGTTAGAAATCCGGTTAGGGTTCCGATTGGACCTAGGCTTAGGGTTATGTTGAGTGCTAGGGTTAGATATCCGGTTATGTTTCCGATTGGACCTAGGGTTACGGTTATTTTAAGGGCTAGGGTTAGAGATCAGGTTAGGGTTACGATTGGACCTAGGGTTAGGGTTACGTTGAGGGCTAGGGTTAGAGATCCGGGTATGGTTCTGATTGGATCTAGGGTTAGGGTTATGTTGAGGGCTAGTGTTAGAGATCCCGTTAGGGTTACGATTGGACCTAGGGTTAGGGATATGTTGAGGGATAGGGTTAGAGATCCGTTTAGGGTTACGATTGGACGTAGGGTTAGGGTTATGTTGAGGGCTAGGGTTAGAGATCCGGTTACGGTTCCGATTGGACCTAGGGTTAGGGTTATGTAGAGGGCTAGTGTTAGAGATCCAGTTAGGGTTCCGATTGGAGCTAGGGTTAGGGTTATGTTGAGAGCTAGGGATAGAGATCCGGTTAGGGTTCCGATTGGACCTAGGGTTAGGGTTATGTTGAGGGCTAGGGTTAGAGATCCGGTTAGCGTTACTATTGCATCTAGGGTTAGGGTCATGTTGAGGGATAGGGTTAGAGATACTTTTAGGGTTACGATTGGACCTAGGGTTAGGGTTATGTTGAGGGCTAAGGTTAGAGATCCGGTTAGGGTTCCGATTGGACATAGGGGTAGGGTTATGTTGAGGGATAGGGTTATAGATACTTTTAGGGTTACGACTGGACCTAGGGTTAGGATTACGTTGAGGACTAGGGTTAGAGATCCTGTTAGGGTTCCGATTGGACCTAGGGTTAGGGTTATGTGTAGGGCTAGGGTTAGATATCCGGGTAGGGTTCCGATTGGATCTAGGGTTAGGGTTATGTTGAGGGCTAGTGTTAGAGATCCCGGCAGGGTTACGATTTGACCTAGGGTGAGGGATATGTTGAGGGCTAGGATTACAGATCCGTTTAGGGTTCCGATTGGACATAGGGTTAGGATTATGTTGAGGGCTAGGGTTAGAGATCCGGTTAGGGTTCCGATTGGACCTAGGGTTAGGGATATGTTGAGGGCTAGGGTTAGAGATCAGGTTAGGGTTCCGATTGGACCTAGGGTTAAGGTTATGTTGAGGGCTAGGGTTAGAGATCCGGTTAGGGTTCCGATTGGACCTAGGGTTAGGGTTATGTTGAGGGCTAGGGTTAGAGATCCGGTTAGGGTTCCGATTGGACCTAGGGTTAGGGTTATGTTGAGGGCTAGGGTTAGAGATCCAGTTAGGGTTCCGATTGGACATAGGGTGAGGGTTATGTTGAGGGCTAGTGTTAGAGATCCTGTTAGGGTTCCCTTTGGACCTAGGGTTAGGGTTAGGTTAAGGGCTAGTGTTATAGATCCAGTTAGGGTTACGATTGGACTTAGGGTTAGGGTTATGTTGAGGGCTAGGGTTAGAAATCCGGTTAGGGTTCCGATTTGACCTAAGGTGAGGGTTTTGTTGAGGGCTAGGCTTAGAGATCCGGTTAGGGTTCCCTTTGGACCTAGGGTTAGGGTTAGGTTGAGGGCTAGTGTTAGAGATCCAGTTAGGGTTACGATGGGTCCTAGGGTTAGGGTTATTTTGAGGGATAGGTTTAGAGATCCTTTTAGGGTTACGATTGGACCTAGGGTTAGGGTTATGTTGAGGAATAGGGTTAGAGATCCGGTTATGGTTACGATTGGACCTAGGGTTAGGATTATGTTGAAGGCTAGGGTTAGAGATCCGGTTAGGGTTCCGAATGGACCTAGGGTTAGGGTTATGTTGCGGGCTAGGGTTAGAGATCCGGTTAGGGTTCCGATTGGACCTAGGGTTAGGGTTTTGTTGAGGGCTAGGGTTAGAGATCAGGTTAATGTTCCGATTGGACCTAGGGTTAGGGTTATGTTGAGGGCTACGGTTAGAGATCCGGTTAGGGTTCCGATTGGAGCTAGAGTTAGGGTTATATTGAGAGCTAGGGATAGAGATCCGGTTAGGGTTACGATTGGACCTAGGGTTAGGGTTATGTTGAGGGCTAGGGTTAGAGATCCGGTTAGGGTTCCAATTGGACCTAGGGTTAGGGTTATGTTGAGGGCTAAGGTTAGAGATCCGGTTAGGGTTCCGATTGGACATAGGGGTAGGGTTATGTTGAGGGATAGGGTTATAGATACTTTTAGGGTTACGACTGGACCTAGGGTTAGGATTACGTTGAGGAATAGGGTTAGAGATCCTGTTAGGGTTCCGATTGGACCTAGGGTTAGGGTTATGTGTAGGGCTAGGGTTAGATATCCGGGTAGGGTTCGGATTGGATCTAGGGTTAGGGTTATGTTGAGGGCTAGTGTTAGAGATCCCGGCAGGGTTACGATTTGACCTAGGGTGAGGGATATGTTGAGGGCTAGGATTACAGATCCGTTTAGGGTTCCGATTGGACATAGGGTTAGGATTATGTTGAGGGCTAGGGTTAGAGATCCGGTTAGGGTTCCGATTGGACCTAGGGTTAGGGATATGTTGAGGGCTAGGGTTAGAGATCAGGTTAGGGTTCCGATTGGACCTAGGGTTAAGGTTATGTTGAGGGCTAGGGTTAGAAATCCGGTTAGGGTTCCGATTGGGCCTAGGGTTAGGGTTATGTTGAGTGCTAGGGTTAGAGATCCGGTTATGTTTCCGATTGGACCTAGGGTTACGGTTATTTTAAGGGCTAGGGTTAGAGATCAGGTTAGGGTTACGATTGGACCTAGGGTTAGGTTTACGTTGAGGGCTAGGGTTAGAGCTCCGGGTATGGTTCTGATTGGATCTAGGGTTAGGGTTATGTTGAGGGCTAGTGTTAGAGATCCCGTTAGGGTTACGATTGGACCTAGGGTTAGGGATATGTTGAGGGATAGGGTTAGAGATCCGTTTAGGGTTACGATTGGACGTAGGGTTAGGGTTATGTTGAGGGCTAGGGTTAGAGATCCGGTTACGGTACCGATTGGACTTAGGGTTAGGGTTATGTAGAGGGCTAGTGTTAGAGATCCAGTTAGGGTTCCGATTGGAGCTAGGGTTAGGGTTATATTGAGAGCTAGGGATAGAGATCCGGTTAGGGTTCCGATTGGACCTAGGGTTAGGGTTATGTTGAGGGCTAGGGTTAGAGATCCGGTTAGCGTTACTATTGCACCTAGGGTTAGGGTCATGTTGAGGGATAGGGTTAGAGATACTTTTAGGGTTACGATTGGACCTAGGGTTAGGGTTATGTTGAGGGCTAAGGTTAGAGATACGGTTAGGGTTCCGATTGGACCTACGGTTAGGGTTATCTTGAGGGCTAGGCTTAGAGATCCGGTTAGGGTTCCAATTGGACCTAGGGTTAGGGTTATGTTGAGGGCTAGGGTTAGAGATCCGGTTACGGTTCCAATTGGACCTAGGGTTAGGGTTATGTTGAGGGCTAGGGTTAGAGACCCGGTTAGGGTTCCGATTGGACCTAGGGTTAGGGTTATGTTGAGGGATACGGTTAGAGATACTTTTAGGGTACGATTGGACCTAGGGTTAGGGTTATGTTGACGGCTAGGGTTAGAGATCCGAATAGGGTTCCAGTTGGAGCTAGGGTTAGGGTTATGTGTAGGGCTAGTGTTAGAGATCCGGTTAGGGTTAAGATTGGACCTAGGGTGAGGGATATGTTGAGGGATAGGTTAAGAGATTCGGTTAGGGTTACGATTGGACCTAGGGTTAGGGTTACGTTGAGGACTAGGGTTAGAGATCCGGTTAGGGTTCCAATTGGACCTAGGGTAGGGTTAGGTGTAGGGCTAGGGTTCGAGATCCGGGTATGGTTCTGATTGGATCTAGGGTTAGGGTTATGTTGAGGGCTAGTGTTAGAGGTCCCGTTAGGGTTACGATTGGACCTAGGGTTAGGGATATGTTGAGGGATAGGGTTAGAGATCCGTTTAGGGTTACGATTGGACGTAGGGTTAGGTTTATGTTGAGGGCTAGGGTTAGAGATCGGGTTATGGTTACGATTGGACATAGGGTTAGGGTTATGTTGGAGTCTAGGGTTAGAGATCCCGTTAGGTTTCCCATTGGACCTAGGGTTAGGGTTATGTTGAGGGCTAGGGTTAAAGATCAGGTTAGGGTTCCGATTGGACCTACGGTTAGGGTTATGTTGAGGGCTAGGGTTAGAGATCCGGTTAGGGTTCCGATTAGACCTAGGGTTAGGGTTTTGTTGAGGGCTAGGGTTAGAGATCCGGTTAGGGTTACGATTGGACCTAGGGTTAGGGTTATGTTGAGGGCTAGGGTTAGAGATTCGCTTACGGTTCCGATTTGACCTAGGGTTAGGGTTATCTAGAGGGCTAGTGTTAGAGATCCCGTTAGGGTTACGATTCGACCTAGGGTTAGGGTTATGTTGAGGGCTATGGATAGAGATCCGGTTAGGGTTCAGATTGAACCTAGGGTTAGGGTTATGTTGAGGGCTAGGGTTAGAGATCCGGTTAGCGTTACTATTGCACCTAGGGTTAGGGTCATGTTGAGGGATAGGGTTAGAGATACTTTTAGGGTTACGATTGGACCTAGGGTTAGGGTTATGTTGACGGCTAGAGGTAGAGATCTGGATAGGGTTCCAATTGGACCTAGGGTTATGCTTATGTGTAGGGCTAGGGTTAGAGATCTGGGTAGGGTTCCGATTGGACCTAGGGCTAGGGGTATGTTGAGGGCTATTGTTAGAGATCCGGTTAGGGTTTCGATTGGACCTCGGGTTAGGGATATGTTGAGGGATAGGAGTAGAGATCGGTTTAGGGTTACGATTGGACCTAGGGTTAGGGTTATGTTGAGGGTTAGGGTTAGAGATCCGGTTAGGGTTCTGATTGGACCTAGGTTTAGGGTTATGTTGAGAGCGAGGGTTAGAGTTCCGGTTAGGGTTCCGATTGGACCTAGGGTTAGGGTTATGTTAAGGGCTAGGGTTACAGATCCGGTTAGGTTTCCGATTGGACCTAGGGTTAGGGTTATGTTGAGGGCTAGGGTTAGAGATCAGGTTATGGTTACGATTGGACCTAGCATTAGGGTTATGTTGAGGGCTAGGGTTAGAGATCCGGTTAGGGTTACGATTGGACCTAGGGTTAGGGTTATGTTGAGGGCTAGGGATAGAGATCCAGTTAGCGTTACTATTTCACCTAGGGTTAGGGTCATGTTGAGGGATAGGGTTAGAGATACTTTTAGGGTTACGATTGGACCTAGGGTTAGGGTTACGTGAAGGGCTAGGGTAAGAGATCCGGTTAGGGATCCGATTGGACCTAGGGTTAGGGTTATGTTGAGGACTCGGTTTAGAGATCCGGTTAGGGTTGCGATTGCACCTAGCGTTAGGGTTATGTTGAGGGCTGTGGTTAGAGAGACGGTTAGGGTTACGATTGGACCTAGGGTTAAGGTCATGTTGAGGGCTAGGGTTAGATAGACGGTTAGGGTTACGATTCGACCTAGGCTTAGGCTTATGTTGAGGGCTAAGGTTAGAGAACCGGTTAGGGTTAAGATTGGACCTAGGGTAAGGGTTATGTTGAGGGCTAGGTTTAGGATTCCGGTTAGGGTTGCTATTGGACCTAGCGTTAGGGTTACGTTGAGGGTAGGGTTAGAGAGACTGTTAGGGTTACGATTGGACCTAGGGTTAGGGTGACGTTGAGGGCTAGGGTTAGACAGTCGGTTAGGGTTGCTATTGGACCTAGGGTTAGCGTCATGTTGAGGGCTATGGTTAGAGATCCGGTTAGGGTTACGATTGGACCTAGGGTTAGGGTTATGATGAGGGCTAGGGTTAGAGATCCGGTTACTGTTACGATTGGACCTAGGGTTAGGGTTAAGTTGAGGGCTAGGTTTAGAGATCCGGTTATGGTATGATTTGACCTATTGTTAGGGTTATGTTGCGGGCTAGGGTTAGAGAGACTGTTAGGGTTGTGATTGGACCTAGGGTTAGGGTTATGTTGAGGGCTAGGGTTAGAGACACGGTTAGGGTTACAATTGGAGTTAGGGTTAGGATTATGTTGAGGGCTAGGGTAAGAGATCCGGTTAGGGTTGCGAGTGGACCTAGGGTTAGTGTTACGTTGAGGTCTAGGGTTTGAGATCCTGTTAGTGTTACGATTGGACCTAGGGTTAGGATTATGTTGAGGGCTAGGGTTAGAGATCCGGTAAGGATTACGATTGGACCTAAGGTTAGGGTTATGTTGAGGGCTAGGGTTAGAGATCTGGTTACTGTTACCATTGGACCTAGGATTAGGGTTATGTTGAGGGCTAGGTTTAGATCCGGTTAGGTTATGATTTGACCTAGGGTTAGTGTTATGTTGAGGGCTAAGGTTAGAGAGACGGTTAGGGTTACAATTGGACCTAGGGTTAGGGTTATGTTGAGGGATAGGGTTAGAGATACTTTTAGGGTTACGACTGGACCTAGGGTTAGGATTACGTTGAGGACCAAGGTTAGAGATCCTGTTAGGGTTCCGATTGGACCTAGGGTTAGGTTTATGTGTAGGGCTAGGGTTAGAGATACGGGAAGGGTTCCCATTGAACCTAGGGTTAGAGTTATGTTGAGGGCTAGGGTGAGAGATCCGGTTAGGGTTCCGATTGGACCTAGGGTTAGTGTTACGTTGAGGTCTAGGGTTAGAGATCCTGTTAGTGTTACGATTGGACCTAGGGTTAGGGTCATGTTGAGCGCTAGGGTTAGAGATCCTGTTAGGATTACGATTTGACCTAGGGTTAGGGTTATGTTGAGGGCTAGGGTTAGAGATCCGGTTAGGATTACGATTGGACCTAAGGTTAGGGTTATGTTGAGGGCTAGGTTTAGAGATCTGGTTACTGTTACCATTG
The DNA here is from genome assembly GCF_054644295.1 of Miniopterus natalensis. Lineage (NCBI taxonomy): Eukaryota > Metazoa > Chordata > Mammalia > Chiroptera > Miniopteridae > Miniopterus > Miniopterus natalensis. The sequence goes on from NC_142088.1 coordinate 86,872,650, forward strand.
GACCTAGGGTTAGGGTTATGTTGAGGTCTAGGGTTAGACATCCGGTTAGGGTTCCGATTGGACCTAGGGTTAGGGTAATGTTGAGGGCTAGGGTTTGAGATCCGGTTATGGTTACGATTGGACCTAGGGTTAGGGTTATGTTGAGGGCTAAGGTTAGAGATCCGGTTAGGGATCCGATTGGACCTAGGGTTAGGATTTTGTTGAGGGCTAGGGTTAGAGATCCGGTTAGGGTTCCGATTGGACCTAGGGTTAGGGTTTTGTTGAGGGCTAGGGTGAGAGATCCGGTTAGGGTTGCGATTGGACCTAGGGTTAGGGTTATGTTGAGGGCTAGGGTTAGAGATCCGGTTAGGGTTCCAATTGGACCTAGGGTTAGGGTTATGTTGAGGGCTAAGGTTAGAGATCCGGTTAGGGTTCCGATTGGACATAGGGGTAGGGTTATGTTGAGGGATAGGGTTATAGATACTTTTAGGGTTACGACTGGACCTAGGGTTAGGATTACGTTGAGGACTAGGGTTAGAGATCCTGTTAGGGTTCCGATTGGACCTAGGGTTAGGGTTATGTGTAGGGCTAGGGTTAGATATCCGGGTAGGGTTCCGATTGGATCTAGGGTTAGGGTTATGTTGAGAGCTAGTGTTAGAGATCCCGGCAGGGTTACGATTTGACCTAGGGTGAGGGATATGTTGAGGGCTAGGATTAGAGATCCGTTTAGGGTTCCGATTGGACATAGGGTTAGGATTATGTTGAGGGCTAGGGTTAGAGATCCGGTTAGGGTTCCGATTGGACCTAGGGTTAGGGATATGTTGAGGGCTAGGGTTAGAGATCCGGTTAGGGTTCTGATTGGACCTAGGGTTAGGGTTATGTTGATGGATAGGGTTAGAGATACTTTTAGGGTTACATTTGGACCTAGTGTTAGGGTTATGTTGATGGCTAGGGATAGAGTTCCGGATAGGGTTCCAATTGGACCTAGGGTTAGGCTTATGTGTACGGCTAGGGTTAGAGATCCGGGTAGGCTTCCGATTGGACCCAGGGTTAGGATAATGTTCTGGGCTAGGGTTAGATATCCGGTTAGGGTTCCGATTGGACCTAGGTTTAGGGTTATGTTGAGAGCGAGGGTTAGAGTTCCGGTTAGGGTTCCGTTTGGACCTAGGGTTAGGGTTATGTTAAGGGCTAGGTTTAGAGAACCGGTTAGGGTTACGATTGGACCTAGGGTTAGGGTTATGTTGAGGGCTAGGGTTAGAGATCCTGTTAGGGTTCCGATTGGACCTAGGGTTAGGGTTATGTTGACGGCTAGGGTTAGAGATCCGAATAGGGTTCCAGTTGGAGCTAGGGTTAGGGTTATGTGTAGGGCTAGTGTTAGAGATCCGGTTAGGGTTAAGATTGGACCTAGGGTTAGGGATATGTTGAGGGATAGGTTAAGAGATCCGGTTAGGGTTACGATTGGACCTAGGGTTAGGGTTACGTTGAGGACTAGGGTTAGAGATCCGGTTAGGGTTCCAATTGGACCTAGGGTAGGGTTAGGTGTAGGGCTAGGGTTAGAGATCCGGTTATGGTTCTGATTGGATCTAGGGTTAGGGTTATGTTGAGGGCTAGTGTTAGAGATCCCGTTAGGGTTACGATTGGACCTAGGGTTAGGGATATGTTGAGGGATAGGGTTAGAGATCCGTTTAGGGTTACGATTGGACGTAGGGTTAGGTTTATGTTGAGGGCTAGGGTTAGAGATCGGGTTATGGTTACGATTGGACATAGGGTTAGGGTTATGTTGGAGTCTAGGGTTAGAGATCCCGTTAGGTTTCCCATTGGACCTAGGGTTAGGGTTATGTTGAGGGCTAGGGTTAAAGATCAGGTTAGGGTTCCGCTTGGACCTACGGTTAGGGTTATGTTGAGGGCTAGGGTTAGAGATCCGGTTAGGGTTCCGATTAGACCTAGGGTTAGGGTTTTGTTGAGGGCTAGGCTTAGAGATCCGGTTAGGGTTACGATTGGACCTAGGGTTAGGGTTATGTTGAGGGCTAGGGTTAGAGATTCGCTTACGGTTCCGATTTGACCTAGGGTTAGGGTTATGTAGAGGGCTAGTGTTAGAGATCCCGTTAGGGTTACGATTCGACCTAGGGTTAGGGTTATGTTGAGGGCTATGGATAGAGATCCGGTTAGGGTTCAGATTGAACCTAGCGTTAGGGTTATGTTGAGGGCTAGGGTTAGAGATCCGGTTACGGTTCCGATTGGACCTAGGGTTAGGGTTATGTAGAGGGCTAGTGTTAGAGATCCAGTTAGTGTTCCGATTGGACCTAGGGTTAGGGTTATGTTGAGAGCTAGGGATAGAGATCCGGTTAGGGTTCCGATTGGACCTAGGGTTAGGGTTATGTTGAGGGCTAGGGTTAGAGATCCGGTTAGCGTTACTATTGCACCTAGGGTTAGGGTCACGTTGAGGGATAGGGTTAGAGATACTTTTAGGGTTACGATTGGACCTAGGGTTAGGGGTATGTTGACGGCTAGAGGTAGAGATCTGGATAGGGTTGCAATTGGGCCTAGGGTTATGCTTATGTGTAGGGCTAGGGTTAGAGATCCGGGTAGGGTTCCGATTGGACCTAGGGCTAGGGGTATGTTGAGGGCTAGTGTTAGAGATCCGGTTAGGGTTTCGATTGGACCTAGGGTTAGGGTTATGTTGAGGGTTAGGGTTACAGATCCGGTTAGGGTTCCGATTGGACCTAGGTTTAGGGTTATGTTGAGAGCGAGGGTTAGAGTTCCGTTTAGGGTTCTGATTGGACCTAGGGTTAGGGTTATGTTAAGGGCTAGGTTACAGATCCGGTTAGGTTTCCGATTGGACCTAGGGTTAGGGTTATGTTGAGGGCTAGGGTTAGAGATCAGGTTATGGTTACGATTGGACCTAGCCTTAGGGTTATGTTGAGGGCTAGGGTTAGAGATCCGGTTAGGGTTACGATTGGACCTAGGGTTAGGGTTATGTTGAGGGCTAGGGATAGAGATCCAGTTAGCGTTACTATTTCACCTAGGGTTAGGGTCATGTTGAGGGATAGGGTTAGAGATACTTTTAGGGTTACGATTGGACCTAGGGTTAGGGTTACGTGGAGGGCTAGGGTAAGAGATCCGGTTAGGGATCCGATTGGACCTAGGGTTAGGGTTATGTTGAGGACTCGGTTTAGAGATCCGGTTAGGGTTGCGATTGCACCTAGCGTTAGGGTTATGTTGAGGGCTGGGGTTAGAGAGACGGTTAGTGTTCCGATTGGACCTAGGCTGAGGGTTATGTTGAGGGCTAGGGTTAGAGATCCGGTTAGGGTTCCCATTGGACATAGGGATAGGGTTAGGTTGAGGGCTAGTGTTAGAGATCCTGTTAGGGTTACCATTGGACCTAGGGTTAGGGTTATGTTGAGGGATAGGGTTAGAGATACTTTTAGGGTTACGACTGGACCTAGGGTTAGGATTACGTTGAGGACCAAGGTTAGAGATCCTGTTAGGGTTCCGATTGGACCTAGGGTTAGGGTTATGTGTAGGGCTAGGGTTAGAGATACGGGAAGGGTTCCGATTGAACCTAGGGTTAGAGTTATGTTGAGGGCTAGGGTGAGAGATCCGGTTAGGGTTCCGATTGGACCTAGGGTTAGTGTTACGTTGAGGTCTAGGGTTAGAGATCCTGTTAGTGTTACGATTGGACCTAAGGTTAGGGTCATGTTGAGCGCTAGGGTTAGAGATCCTGTTAGGATTACGATTGGACCTAAGGTTAGGGTTATGTTGAGGGCTAGGGTTAGAGATCTGGTTACTGTTACCATTGGACCTAGGGTTAGGGTTATGTTGAGGTCTAGGGTTAGACATCCGTTTAGGGTTCCGATTGGACCTAGGGTTAGTGTAATGTTGAGGGCTAGGGTTTGAGATCCGGTTATGGTTACGATTGGACCTAGGGTTAGGGTTATGTTGAGGGCTAAGGTTAGAGATCCGGTTAGGGATCCGATTGGACCTAGGGTTAGGATTTTGTTGAGGGCTAGGGTTAGAGATCCGGTTAGGGTTCCGATTGGACCTAGGGTTAGGGTTATGTTGAGGGCTAGGGTGAGAGATCCGGTTAGGGTTACGATTGGACCTAGGGTTAGGGTTATGTTGAGGGCTAGGTTTAGAGATACGGTTAGGGTTCCAATTGGACCTAGGGTTAGGGTTATGTTGAGGGCTAAGGTTAGAGATCCGGTTAGGGTTCCGATTGGACATAGGGGTAGGGTTATGTTGAGGGATAGGGTTATAGATACTTTTAGGGTTACGACTGGACCTAGGGTTAGGATTACGTTGAGGACTAGGGTTAGAGATCCTGTTAGGGTTCCGATTGGACCTAGGGTTAGGGTTATGTGTAGGGCTAGGGTTAGATATCCGGGTAGGTTTCCGATTGGATCTAGGGTTAGGGTTATGTTGAGGGCTAGTGTTAGAGATCCCGGCAGGGTTACGATTTGACCTAGGGTGAGGGATATGTTGAGGGCTAGGATTAGAGATCCGTTTAGGGTTCCGATTGGACATAGGGTTAGGATTATGTTGAGGGCTAGGGTTAGAGATCCGGTTAGGGTTCCGATTGGACCTAGGGTTAGGGATATGTTGAGGGCTAGGGTTAGAGATCCGGTTAGGGTTCTGATTGGACCTAGGGTTAGGGTTATGTTGAGGGATAGGGTTAGAGATACTTTTAGGGTTACATTTGGACCTAGTGTTAGGGTTATGTTGATGGCTAGGGATAGAGTTCCGGATAGGGTTCCAATTGGACCTAGGGTTAGGCTTATGTGTACGGCTAGGGTTATGATCCGGGTAGGCTTCCGATTGGACCCAGGGTTAGGATAATGTTCTGGGCTAGGGTTAGATATCCGGTTAGGGTTCCGATTGGACCTAGGTTTAGGGTTATGTTGATAGCGAGGGTTAGAGTTCCGGTTAGGGTTCCGATTGGACCTAGGGTTAGGGTTATGTTAAGGGCTAGGTTTAGAGATCCGGTTAGGGTTACGATTGGACCTAGGGTTAGGGTTATGTTGAGGGCCAGGGTTAGAGATCCGGTTAGGGTTCCGATTGGACCTAGGGTTAGGGTTATGTTGAGGGATACGGTTAGAGATACTTTTAGGGTACGATTGGACCTAGGGTTAGGGTTATGTTGACGGCTAGGGTTAGAGATCCGAATAGGGTTCCAGTTGGAGCTAGGGTTAGGGTTATGTGTAGGGCTAGTGTTAGAGATCCGGTTAGGGTTAAGATTGGACCTAGGGTTAGGGATATGTTGAGGGATAGGTTAAGAGATCCGGTTAGGGTTACGATTGGACCTAGGGTTAGGGTTACGTTGAGGACTAGGGTTAGAGATCCGGTTAGGGTTCCAATTGGACCTAGGGTAGGGTTAGGTATAGGGCTAGGGTTAGAGATCCGGGTATGGTTCTGATTGGATCTAGGGTTAGGGTTATGTTGAGGGCTAGTGTTAGAGATCCCGTTAGGGTTACGATTGGACCTAGGGTTAGGGATATGTTGAGGGATAGGGTTAGAGATCCGTTTAGGGTTACGATTGGACGTAGGGTTAGGTTTATGTTGAGGGCTAGGGTTAGAGATCGGGTTATGGTTACGATTCGACATAGGGTTAGGGTTATGTTTGAGTCTAGGGTTAGAGATCCCGTTAGGTTTCCCATTGGACCTAGGGTTAGGGTTATGTTGAGCTCTGGGGTTAAAGATCAGGTTAGGGTTCCGATTGGACCTACGGTTAGGGTTATGTTGAGGGCTAGGGTTAGAGATCCGGTTAGGGTTCCGATTAGACCTAGGGTTAGGGTTTTGTTGAGGGCTAGGGTTAGAGATCCGGTTAGGGTTACGTTTGGACCTAGGGTTAATGTTATGTTGAGGGCTAGGGTTAGAGATTCGCTTACGGTTCCGATTTGACCTAGGGTTAGGGTTATGTAGAGGGCTAGTGTTAGAGATCCCGTTAGGGTTACGATTCGACCTAGGGTTAGGGTTATGTTGAGGGCTATGGATAGAGATCCGGTTAGGGTTCAGATTGAACCTAGGGTTAGGCTTATGTTGAGGGCTAGGGTTAGAGATCCGGTTAGGGTTCCGATTGGACCTAGGGTTAGGGTTATGTAGAGGGCTAGTGTTAGAGATCCAGTTAGGGTTCCGATTGGACCTAGGGTTAGGGTTATGTTGAGAGCTAGGGATAGAGATCCGGTTAGGGTTCCGATTGGACCTAGGGTTAGGGTTATGTTGAGGGCTAGGGTTAGAGATCCGGTTAGCGTTACTATTGCACCTAGGGTTAGGGTCATGTTGAGGGATAGGGTTAGAGATACTTTTAGGGTTACGATTGGACCTAGGGTTAGGGGTATGTTGACGGCTAGAGGTAGAGATCTGGATAGGGTTGCAATTGGGCCTAGGGTTATGCTTATGTGTAGGGCTAGGGTTAGAGATCCGGGTAGGGTTCCGATTGGACCTAGGGCTAGGGGTATGTTGAGGGCTAGTGTTAGAGATCCGGTTAGGGTTTCGATTGGACCTAGGGTTAGGGATATGTTGAGGGATAGGAGTAGAGATCGGTTTAGGGTTACGATTGGACCTAGGGTTAGGGTTATGTTGAGGGTTAGGGTTACAGATCCGGTTAGGGTTCTGATTGGACCTAGGTTTAGGGTTATGTTGAGAGCGAGGGTTAGAGTTCCGGTTAGGGTTCCGATTGGACCTAGGGTTAGGGTTATGTTAAGGGCTAGGTTACAGATCCGGTTAGGTTTCCGATTGGACCTAGGGTTAGGGTTATGTTGAGGGCTAGGGTTAGAGATCAGGATATGGTTACGATTGGACCTAGCCTTAGGGTTATGTTGAGGGCTAGGGTTAGAGATCCGGTTAGGGTTACGATTGGACCTAGGGTTAGGGTTATGTTGAGGGCTAGGGATAGAGATCCAGTTAGCGTTACTATTTCACCTAGGGTTAGGGTCATGTTGAGGGATAGGGTTAGAGATACTTTTAGGGTTACGATTGGACCTAGGGTTAGGGTTACGTGGAGGGCTAGGGTAAGAGATCCGGTTAGGGATCCGATTGGGCCTAGGGTTAGGGTTATGTTGAGGACTCGGTTTAGAGATCCGGTTATGGTTGCGATTGCACCTAGCGTTAGGGTTATGTTGAGGGCTGGGGTTAGAGAGACGGTTAGTGTTACGATTGGACCTAGGGTTAAGGTCATGTTGAGGGCTAGGGTTAGATAGACGGTTAGGGTTACGATTCGACCTAGGCTTAGGCTTATGTTGAGGGCTAAGGTTACAGATCCGGTTAGGGTTAAGATTGGACCTAGGGTAAGGGTTATGTTGAGGGCTAGGTTTAGGATTCCGGTTAAGGTTGCTATTGGACCTAGCGTTAGGGTTACGTTGAGGGTAGGGTTAGAGAGACTGTTAGGGTTACGATTGGACCTAGGGTTAGGGTGACGTTGAGGGCTAGGGTTAGACAGTCGGTTAGGGTTGCTTTGGACCTAGGGTTAGCGTCATGTTGAGGGCTATGGTTAGAGATCCGGTTAGGGTTATGATTGGACCTAGGGTTAGGGTTATGATGAGGGCTAGGGTTAGAGATCCGGTTAATGTTACGATTGGACCTAGGGTTAGGGTTAAGTTGAGGGCTAGGTTTAGAGATCCGGTTATGGTATGATTTGACCTATTGTTAGCGTTATGTGCGGGCTAGGGTTAGAGAGACTGTTAGGGTTGTGATTGGACCTAGGGTTAGGGTTATGTTGAGGGCTAGGGTTAGAGACACGGTTAGGGTTACAATTGGAGTTAGGGTTAGGATTATGTTGAGGGCTAGGGTAAGAGATCCGGTTAGGGTTGCGAGTGGACCTAGGGTTAGTGTTACGTTGAGGTCTAGGGTTAGAGATCCTGTTAGTGTTACGATTGGACCTAGGGTTAGGGTTATGTTGAGGGCTAGGGTTAGAGATCCGGTAAGGATTACGATTGGACCTAAGGTTAGGGTTATGTTGAGGGCTAGGGTTAGAGATCTGGTTACTGTTACCATTGGACCTAGGGTTAGGGTTATGTTGAGGGCTAGGGTTAGACATCCGGTTAGGGTTCCGATTGGACCTAGGGTTAGGGTAATGTTGAGGGCTAGGGTTTGAGATCCGCTTATGGTTACGATTGGACCTAGGGTTAGGGTTATGTTGAGGGCTAGGGTGAGAGATCCGGTTAGGGTTACGATTGGACCTAGGGTTAGGGGTATGTTGAGGGCTAGGGTGAGAGATCCGGTTAGGGTTATGATTGGACCTAGGGTTAGGGTTATGTTGAGGGCTAGGGTTAGAGATCCGGTTAGGGTTCCAATTGGACCTAGGGTTAGGGTTATGTTGAGGGCTAAGCTTAGAGATCCGGTTAGGGTTCCGATTGGACCTAGGGTTAGGGATATGTTGAGGGCTAGAGTTAGAGATCCGGTTAGGCTTCTGATTGGACCTAGGGTTAGGGTTATGTTGAGGGATAGGGTTAGAGATACTTTTAGGGTTACATTTGGACCTAGTGTTAGGGTTATGTTGATGGCTAGGGATAGAGTTCCGGATAGGGTTCCAATTGGACCTAGGGTTAGGCTTATGTGTACGGCTAGGGTTAGAGATCCGGCAAGGCTTCCGATTGGACCCAGGGTTAGGATAATGTTCTGGGCTAGGATTAGATATCCGGTTAGGGTTCCGATTGGACCTAGGTTTAGGGTTATGTTGAGAGCGAGGGTTAGAGTTCCGGTTAGGGTTCCGATTGGACCTAGGGTTAGGGTTATGTTGAGGACTAGGGTTAGAGTTCCGGTTAGGGTTCCGATTGGACCTAGGGTTAGGGTTATGTTAAGGGCTAGGTTTAGAGATCCGGTTAGGGTTACGATTGGACCTAGGGTTAGGGTTATGTTGAGGGCTAGGGTTAGAGATCCGGTTAGGGATACGATAGGACCTAGGGTTAGGGTTATGTTGAGGGCTAGGGTTAGAGATCCGGTTAGGGTTCCGATTGGACCTAGGTTTAGGGTTATGTTGAGGACTAGGGTTAGAGATCCGGTTAGGGTTCCGATTGGACCTAGGATTAGGGTAATGTTGAGGGCTAGGGTTAGAGATCCGGTTATGGTTCCGATTGGACCTAGCGTTAGGGTTATTTTGAGGGCTAGGGTCAGAGATCAGGTTAGAGTTCCGATTGGACCTAGGGTTAGGGTTATGTTGAGGGCTAGTGTTAGAGATCCGGTTAGGGTTCCGATTGGACCTAGACTGAGGATTATGTTGAGGGTAGGCTTAGAGATCCGGTTAGGGTTCCCATTGGACCTAGGGTTAGGGTTAGGTTGAGGGCTAGTGTTAGAGATCCTGTTAGGGTTACGATTGGACCTAGGGTTAGGGTTATGTTGACGGCTATGGGTAGAGATCCGGATAGGGTTCCAATTGGACATAGGGTTAGGCTTATGTGTAGGGCTAGGGTTAGAGATCCGGTTAGGGTTACGATTGGACCTAGGGTTAGGGATATGTTGAGGGATAGGGTTAGGGATCCCTTTAGGGTTCCGATTGGACCTAGGGTTAGGGTTATGTTGAGGGCTAGGGTTAGAGATACGGTTAGGGTTCCGATTGGACCTAGGGTTAGTGGTATGTTAAGGGCTAGTGTTAGAGATCCGGTTAGGGTTACGATTGGACCTAGGGTTAGGGTTATGTTGAGGGCTAGGGTTAGAGATCCGGTTAGGGTTCCGATTGTACCTAGGGTTAGGGTTATTTTAAGGGCTAGGGTTAGAGATCCGGTTAGGCTTACGATTGGACCTAGGGTTAGGATCATGTTCCGGGCTAGGGTTAGACATCCGGTTAGGGTTCCGATTGGACCTAGGTTTAGGGTTATGTTGAGAGCGAGGGTTAGAGTTCCGGTTAGGGTTCCGATTGGCCCTAGGGTTAGGGTTATGTTGAGGGAGAGGGTTAGAGATCCCATTATGTTTACGATTGGACCTAGGGTTAGGGTTATGTTGAGGGCTAGGGTTAGAGATCCGGTTAGGGTTCCGAATGGACCTAGGGTTAGGTTTATGTTGAGGGCTAGGGTTAGCGATCAGGTTAGTGGTACAATTGGACCTAGGGTTAGGGTTATGTTGAGGGCTAGGGTTAGCGATCAGGTTAGTGGTACAATTGGACCTAGGGTTAGGGTTCCGTTGAGGGCTAGGGTTAGAGATCCGGTTAGGGTTCCGATTGGACCTAGGGTTAGGGTTATGTAGAGGGCTAGGATTAGAGATCCGGTTAGTGTTACGATTGGACCTAGGGTTAGGGTTACGTTGAGGGCTAGGGTTAGAGATCCGGTTAGGGTTCCGAATGGACCTAGGGTTAGGGTTATGTTGAGGGCTAGGTATAGAGATCCAGTTAGGGTTCCGATTGGACCTAGGGTTAGGGTTATGTTGAGGGCTAGGATTAGCGATCCGGTTAGTGTTATGATTGGACCTAGGGTTAGGGTTACGTTGAGGGCTAGGGTTAGAGATCCGGTTAGGGTTCCGATTGGACCTAGGGTTAGGGTTATGTAGAGGGGTAGTGTTAGAGATCCCGTTAGGGTTACGATTGGACCTAGGGTTAGGGTTATGTTGATGGCTAGGTTTAGAGATCCAGTTAGGGTTCCGATTGGACCTCGCGTTAGGGTTATGTTGAGGGCTAGGGTTACAGATCAGGTTAGGGTTCCGATTGGACCTAGGGTTAGGGTTATATTGAGGGCTAGGGTTAGAGATCCAGTTAGGGTTCCGATTGGACATAGGGTGAGGGTTATGTTGAGGGCTAGGGTTAGAGATCCGGTTAGGGTTCCCTTTGGACCTAGGGTTAGCGTTAGGTTAAGGGCTAGTGTTATAGATCCAGTTAGGGTTCCAATTGGACCTAGGGTTAGGGTTATGTTGAGGGCTAGGCTTAGAGATCCGGTTAGGGTTCCGATTGGACCTAGGGTTAGTGTTATGTTGAGGGATAGGGTTAGAGATCCGGTTAGGGTTCCGATTTGACCTAAGGTGAGGGTTTTGTTGAGGGCTAGGCTTAGAGATCCGGTTAGGGTTCCCTTTGGTCCTAGGGTTAGGGTTAGGTTGAGGGCTAGTGTTAGAGATCCAGTTAGGGTTACGATGGGACCTAGGGTTAGGGTTATTTTGAGGGATAGGTTTAGAGATCCTTTTAGGGTTACGATTGGACCTAGGGTTAGGGTTATGTTGAGGGCTAGTCTTAGAGATCCGGTTATGGTTACGATTGGACCTAGGGTTAGGGTTATGTTGTAGGCTAGGGTTAGAGATCCGGTTAGGGTTCCGATTGGACCTAGGGTTAGGGTTTTGTTGAGGGCTAGGGTTAGAGATCAGGTTAGGGTTCCGATTGGACCTAGGGTTAGGGTTATGTTTAGGGCTAGGGTTAGAGATCCGGTTAGGGTTCCGATTGGACCTAGGGTTAGGGTTATGTTGAGGGCTAGGGTTAGAGATCCGGTTAGGGTTCCGATTGGACCTAGGGTTAGGGTTATGTTGAGAGCTAGGGTTAGAGATCCGGTTAGGGTTCCGTTTGGACCTAGACTGAGGGTTATGTTGAGGGCTAGGCTTAGAGATCCGGTTAGGGTTCCCATTGGACCTAGGGTTAGTGTTAGGTTGAGGGCTAGTGTTAGAGATCCTGTTAGGGTTACGATTGGACCTAGGGTTAGGGTTATGTTGACGGCTATGGGTAGAGATCCGGATAGGGTTCCAATTGGACCTAGGGTTAGGCTTATGTGTAGGACTAGGGTTAGAGATCCGGTTAGGGTTACGATTGGACCTAGGGTTAGGGATATATTGAGGGATAGGGTTAGGGATCCGTTTAGGGTTACGATTGGACCTAGGGTTAGGGTTATGTTGAGGGCTAGGGTTAGAGATACGGTTAGGGTTCCGATTGGACCTAGGGTTAGTGGTATGTTAAGGGGTAGTGTTAGAGATCCGGTTAGGGTTACGATTGGAACTAGGGTTAGGGTTATGTTGAGGGCTAGGGTTAGAGATCCGGTTAGGGTTCCGATTGTACCTAGGGTTAGGGTTATTTTTAGGGCTAGGGTTAGAGTTCTGGTTAGGCTTACGATTGGACCTAGGGTTAGGGTTATGTTGAGGGCTAGGGTTAGAGATCCGGTTAGGGTTCCGATTGGACCTAGGGTTAGGGTTATGTTGAGGGCTAGGGTTAGAGATCCGGTTAGGGTTCCGATTGGACCTAGGGTTAGGGTTATGTTGAGGGCTAGGATTAGAGATCCGGTTAGGGTTCCGATTGGACCCAGGGTTAGGGTTATGTTGAGGGCTAGGGTTAGAGATCCGGTTAGGGTTCCGAATGGACCTAGGGTTACGTTTATGTTGAGGGCTAGGGTTAGATATCCTGTTAGGGTTCCGATTGGACCTAGGGTTAGGGTTATGTTGAGGGCTAGGGTTAGCGATCCGGTTAGTGGTACGATGGGACCTAGGGTTAGGGTTCCGTTGAGGGCTAGGGTTAGAGATCCGGTTAGGGTTCCGATTGGACCTAGGGTTAGGGTTATGTAGAGGGCTAGGATTAGAGATCCGGTTAGTGTTACGATTGGACCTAGGGTTAGGGTTACGTTGAGGGCTAGGGTTAGAGATCCGGTTAGGGTTCCGAATGGACCTAGGGTTAGGGTTATGTTGAGGGCTAGGTATAGAGATCCAGTTAGGGTTCCGATTGGACCTAGGGTTAGGGTTATGTTGAGGGCGAGGGTTAGCGATCCGGTTAGTGTTATGATTGGACCTAGGGTTAGGGTTATGTTGAGGGCTAGGGTTAGAGATCCGGTTAGGGTTCCGATTGGACCTAGGGTTAGGGTTATGTTGAGGGCTAGGGTTAGAGATCCGGTTAGGGTTCCGATTGGACCTAGGGTTAGGGTTATGTTGAGGGCTAGGGTTAGAGATCCAGTTAGGGTTCCGATTGGACATAGGGTGAGGGTTATGTTGAGGGCTAGGGTTAGAGATCCTGTTAGGGTTCCCTTTGGACCTAGGGTTAGGGTTAGGTTAAGGGCTAGTGTTATAGATCCAGTTAGGGTTACGATTGGACTTAGGGTTAGGGTTATGTTGAGGGCTAGGGTTAGAGATCCGGTTAGGGTTCCGATTGGACCTAGGGTTAGGGTTATGTTGAGGGCTAGGTTTAGAGATCCAGTTAGGGTTCCGATTGGACCTAGGGTGAGGGTTATGTTGAGGGCTAGGGTTAGAGATCTGGTTAGGGTTCCCTTTGGACCTAGGGTTAGGGTTAGGTTAAGGGCTAGTGTTATAGATCCAGTTAGGGTTACGATTGGACCTAGGGTTAGGGTTATGTTGAGGGCTAGGGTTAGAGATCCGGTTAGGGTTCCGATTTGACCTAAGGTGAGGGTTTTGTTGAGGGCTAGGCTTAGAGATCCGGTTAGGGTTCCCTTTGGACCTAGGGTTAGGGTTAGGTTGAGGGCTAGTGTTAGAGATCCAGTTAGGGTTACGATGGGTCCTAGGGTTAGGGTTATTTTGAGGGATAGGTTTAGAGATCCTTTTAGGGTTACGATTGGACCTAGGGTTAGGGTTATGTTGAGGAATAGGGTTAGAGATCCGGTTATGGTTACGATTGGACCTAGGGTTAGGGTTATGTTGAAGGCTAGGGTTAGAGATCCGGTTAGGGTTCCGAATGGACCTAGGGTTAGGGTTATGTTGCGGGCTAGGGTAAGAGATCCGGTTAGGGTTCCGATTGGACCTAGGGTTAGGGTTTTGTTGAGGGCTAGGGTTAGAGATCAGGTTAGGGTTCCGATTGGACCTAGGGTTAGGGTTATGTTGAGAGCTACGGTTAGAGATCCGGTTAGGGTTCCGATTGGACCTAGGGTTAGGGTTATGTTGAGGGCTAGGGTTAGAAATCCGGTTAGGGTTCCGATTGGACCTAGGCTTAGGGTTATGTTGAGTGCTAGGGTTAGATATCCGGTTATGTTTCCGATTGGACCTAGGGTTACGGTTATTTTAAGGGCTAGGGTTAGAGATCAGGTTAGGGTTACGATTGGACCTAGGGTTAGGGTTACGTTGAGGGCTAGGGTTAGAGATCCGGGTATGGTTCTGATTGGATCTAGGGTTAGGGTTATGTTGAGGGCTAGTGTTAGAGATCCCGTTAGGGTTACGATTGGACCTAGGGTTAGGGATATGTTGAGGGATAGGGTTAGAGATCCGTTTAGGGTTACGATTGGACGTAGGGTTAGGGTTATGTTGAGGGCTAGGGTTAGAGATCCGGTTAGGGTTCCGATTGGACCTAGGGTTAGGGTTATGTAGAGGGCTAGTGTTAGAGATCCAGTTAGGGTTCCGATTGGAGCTAGGGTTAGGGTTATGTTGAGAGCTATGGATAGAGATCCGGTTAGGGTTCCGATTGGACCTAGGGTTAGGGTTATGTTGAGGGCTAGGGTTAGAGATCCGGTTAGCGTTACTATTGCATCTAGGGTTAGGGTCATGTTGAGGGATAGGGTTAGAGATACTTTTAGGGTTACGATTGGACCTAGGGTTAGGGTTATGTTGAGGGCTAAGGTTAGAGATACGGTTAGGGTTCCGATTGGACCTACGGTTAGGGTTATGTTGAGGGCTAGGCTTAGAGATCCGGTTAGGGTTCCAATTGGACCTAGGGTTAGGGTTATGTTGAGGGCTAGGGTTAGAGATCCGGTTACAGTTCCAATTGGACCTAGGGTTAGGGTTATGTTGAGGGCTAGGGTTAGAGATCCGGTTAGGGTTCCGATTGGACCTAGGGTTAGGGTTATGTTGAGGGATACGGTTAGAGATACTTTTAGGGTACGATTGGACCTAGGGTTAGGGTTATGTTGACGGCTAGGGTTAGAGATCCGAATAGGGTTCCAGTTGGAGCTAGGGTTAGGGTTATGTGTAGGGCTAGTGTTAGAGATCCGGTTAGGGTTAAGATTGGACCTAGGGTTAGGGATATGTTGAGGGATAGGTTAAGAGATCCGGTTAGGGTTACGATTGGACCTAGGGTTAGGGTTACGTTGAGGACTAGGGTTAGAGATCCATTTAGGGTTCCGATTGGACCTAGGGTTAGGGTTATGTTGAGGGCTAGGGTTAGAGATCCTGTTAAGGTTCCGAATGGACCTAGGGTTAGGGTTATGTTGAGGGCTAGGTATAGAGATCCAGTTAGGGTTCCGATTGGACCTAGGGTTAGGGTTATGTTGAGGGCTAGGATTAGCGATCCGGTTAGTGTTATGATTGGACCTAGGGTTAGGGTTACGTTGAGGGCTAGGGTTAGAGATCCGGTTAGGGTTCCGATTGGACCTAGGGTTAGGGTTATGTAGAGGGGTAGTGTTAGAGATCCCGTTAGGGTTACGATTGGACCTAGGGTTAGGGTTATGTTGATGGCTAGGTTTAGAGATCCAGTTAGGGTTCCGATTGGACCTCGCGTTAGGGTTATGTTGAGGGCTAGGGTTACAGATCAGGTTAGGGTTCCGATTGGACCTAGGGTTAGGGTTATATTGAGGGCTAGGGTTAGAGATCCAGTTAGGGTTCCGATTGGACATAGGGTGAGGGTTATGTTGAGGGCTAGGGTTAGAGATCCGGTTAGGGTTCCCTTTGGACCTAGGGTTAGCGTTAGGTTAAGGGCTAGTGTTATAGATCCAGTTAGGGTTCCAATTGGACCTAGGGTTAGGGTTATGTTGAGGGCTAGGCTTAGAGATCCGGTTAGGGTTCCGATTGGACCTAGGGTTAGTGTTATGTTGAGGGATAGGGTTAGAGATCCGGTTAGGGTTCCGATTTGACCTAAGGTGAGGGTTTTGTTGAGGGCTAGGCTTAGAGATCCGGTTAGGGTTCCCTTTGGTCCTAGGGTTAGGGTTAGGTTGAGGGCTAGTGTTAGAGATCCAGTTAGGGTTACGATGGGACCTAGGGTTAGGGTTATTTTGAGGGATAGGTTTAGAGATCCTTTTAGGGTTACGATTGGACCTAGGGTTAGGGTTATGTTGAGGGCTAGTCTTAGAGATCCGGTTATGGTTACGATTGAACCTAGGGTTAGGGTTATGTTGTAGGCTAGGGTTAGAGATCCGGTTAGGGTTCCGATTGGACCTAGGGTTAGGGTTTTGTTGAGGGCTAGGGTTAGAGATCAGGTTAGGGTTCCGTTGGACCTAGGGTTAGGGTTATGTTTAGGGCTAGGGTTAGAGATCCGGTTAGGGTTCCGTTGGACCTAGGGTTAGGGTTATGTTTAGGGCTAGGCTTAGAGATCCGGTTAGGGTTCCCATTGGACCTAGGGTTAATGTTAGGTTGAGGGCTAGTGTTAGAGATCCTGTTAGGGTTACGATTGGATCTAGGGTTAGGGTTATGTTGACGGCTATGGGTAGAGATCCGGATAGGGTTCCAATTGGACCTAGGGTTAGGCTTATGTGTAGGACTAGGGTTAGAGATCCGGTTAGGGTTACGATTGGACCTAGGGTTAGGGATATATTGAGGGATAGGGTTAGGGATCCGTTTAGGGTTACTATTGGACCTAGGGTTAGGGTTATGTTGAGGGCTAGGGTTAGAGATACGGTTAGGGTTCCGATTGGACCTAGGGTTAGTGGTATGTTAAGGGGTAGTGTTAGAGATCCGGTTAGGGTTACGATTGGAACTAGGGTTAGGGTTATGTTGAGGGCTAGGGTTAGAGATCCGGTTAGGGTTCCGATTGTACCTAGGGTTAGGGTTATTTTGAGGGCTAGGGTTAGAGTTCTGGTTAGGCTTACGATTGGACCTAGGGTTAGGGTTATGTTGAGGGCTAGGGTTAGAGATCCGGTAAGGGTTCCGATTGGACCTAGGGTTAGGGTTATGTTGAGGGCTAGGGTTAGAGATCCGGTTAGGGTTCCGATTGGACCTAGGGTTAGGGTTATGTTGAGGGCTAGGATTAGAGATCCGGTTAGGGTTCCGATTGGACCCAGGGTTAGGGTTATGTTGAGGGCTATGGTTAGAGATCCGGTTAGGGTTCCGAATGGACCTAGGGTTACGTTTATGTTGAGGGCTAGGGTTAGATATCCTGTTAGGGTTCCGATTGGACCTAGGGTTAGGGTTATGTTGAGGGCTAGGGTTAGCGATCCGGTTAGTGGTACGATGGGACCTAGGGTTAGGGTTCCGTTGAGGGCTAGGGTTAGAGATCCGGTTAGGGTTCCGATTGGACCTAGGGTTAGGGTTATGTAGAGGGCTAGGATTAGAGATCCGGTTAGTGTTACGATTGGACCTAGGGTTAGGGTTACGTTGAGGGCTAGGGTTAGAGATCCAGTTAGGGTTCCGATTGGACATAGGGTGAGGGTTATGTTGAGGGCTAGGGTTAGAGATCCTGTTAGGGTTCCCTTTGGACCTAGGGTTAGGGTTAGGTTAAGGGCTAGTGTTATAGATCCAGTTAGGGTTACGATTGGACTTAGGGTTAGGGTTATGTTGAGGGCTAGGGTTAGAGATCCAGTTAGGGTTCCGATTGGACCTAGGGTTAGGGTTATGTTGAGGGCTAGGTTTAGAGATCCAGTTAGGGTTCCGATTGGACCTAGGGTGAGGGTTATGTTGAGGGCTAGGGTTAGAGATCTGGTTAGGGTTCCCTTTGGACCTAGGGTTAGGGTTAGGTTAAGGGCTAGTGTTATAGATCCAGTTAGGGTTACGATTGGACCTAGGGTTAGGGTTATGTTGAGGGCTAGGGTTAGAGATCCGGTTAGGGTTCCGATTTGACCTAAGGTGAGGGTTTTGTTGAGGGCTAGGCTTAGAGATCCGGTTAGGGTTCCCTTTGGACCTAGGGTTAGGGTTAGGTTGAGGGCTAGTGTTAGAGATCCAGTTAGGGTTACGATGGGTCCTAGGGTTAGGGTTATTTTGAGGGATAGGTTTAGAGATCCTTTTAGGGTTACGATTGGACCTAGGGTTAGGGTTATGTTGAGGAATAGGGTTAGAGATCCGGTTATGGTTACGATTGGACCTAGGGTTAGGGTTATGTTGAAGGCTAGGGTTAGAGATCCGGTTAGGGTTCCGAATGGACCTAGGGTTAGGGTTATGTTGCGGGCTAGGGTAAGAGATCCGGTTAGGGTTCCGATTGGACCTAGGGTTAGGGTTTTGTTGAGGGCTAGGGTTAGAGATCAGGTTAGGGTTCCGATTGGACCTAGGGTTAGGGTTATGTTGAGAGCTACGGTTAGAGATCCGGTTAGGGTTCCGATTGGACCTAGGGTTAGGGTTATGTTGAGGGCTAGGGTTAGAAATCCGGTTAGGGTTCCGATTGGACCTAGGCTTAGGGTTATGTTGAGTGCTAGGGTTAGATATCCGGTTATGTTTCCGATTGGACCTAGGGTTACGGTTATTTTAAGGGCTAGGGTTAGAGATCAGGTTAGGGTTACGATTGGACCTAGGGTTAGGGTTACGTTGAGGGCTAGGGTTAGAGATCCGGGTATGGTTCTGATTGGATCTAGGGTTAGGGTTATGTTGAGGGCTAGTGTTAGAGATCCCGTTAGGGTTACGATTGGACCTAGGGTTAGGGATATGTTGAGGGATAGGGTTAGAGATCCGTTTAGGGTTACGATTGGACGTAGGGTTAGGGTTATGTTGAGGGCTAGGGTTAGAGATCCGGTTACGGTTCCGATTGGACCTAGGGTTAGGGTTATGTAGAGGGCTAGTGTTAGAGATCCAGTTAGGGTGCCGATTGGAGCTAGGGTTAGGGTTATGTTGAGAGCTAGGGATAGAGATCCGGTTAGGGTTCCGATTGGACCTAGGGTTAGGGTTATGTTGAGGGCTAGGGTTAGAGATCCGGTTAGCGTTACTATTGCATCTAGGGTTAGGGTCATGTTGAGGGATAGGGTTAGAGATACTTTTAGGGTTACGATTGGACCTAGGGTTAGGGTTATGTTGAGGGCTAAGGTTAGAGATACGGTTAGGGTTCCGATTGGACCTACGGTTAGGGTTATGTTGAGGGCTAGGCTTAGAGATCCGGTTAGGGTTCCAATTGGACCTAGGGTTAGGGTTATGTTGAGGGCTAGGGTTAGAGATCCGGTTACAGTTCCAATTGGACCTAGGGTTAGGGTTATGTTGAGGGCTAGGGTTAGAGATCCGGTTAGGGTTCCGATTGGACCTAGGGTTAGGGTTATGTTGAGGGATACGGTTAGAGATACTTTTAGGGTACGATTGGACCTAGGGTTAGGGTTATGTTGAGGGCTAGGGTTAGAAATCCGGTTAGGGTTCCGATTGGACCTAGGCTTAGGGTTATGTTGAGTGCTAGGGTTAGATATCCGGTTATGTTTCCGATTGGACCTAGGGTTACGGTTATTTTAAGGGCTAGGGTTAGAGATCAGGTTAGGGTTACGATTGGACCTAGGGTTAGGGTTACGTTGAGGGCTAGGGTTAGAGATCCGGGTATGGTTCTGATTGGATCTAGGGTTAGGGTTATGTTGAGGGCTAGTGTTAGAGATCCCGTTAGGGTTACGATTGGACCTAGGGTTAGGGATATGTTGAGGGATAGGGTTAGAGATCCGTTTAGGGTTACGATTGGACGTAGGGTTAGGGTTATGTTGAGGGCTAGGGTTAGAGATCCGGTTACGGTTCCGATTGGACCTAGGGTTAGGGTTATGTAGAGGGCTAGTGTTAGAGATCCAGTTAGGCTTCCGATTGGAGCTAGGGTTAGGGTTATGTTGAGAGCTAGGGATAGAGATCCGGTTAGGGTTCCGATTGGACCTAGGGTTAGGGTTATGTTGAGGGCTAGGGTTAGAGATCCGGTTAGCGTTACTATTGCATCTAGGGTTAGGGTCATGTTGAGGGATAGGGTTAGAGATACTTTTAGGGTTACGATTGGACCTAGGGTTAGGGTTATGTTGAGGGCTAAGGTTAGAGATACGGTTAGGGTTCCGATTGGACCTACGGTTAGGGTTATGTTGAGGGCTAGGCTTAGAGATCCGGTTAGGGTTCCAATTGGACCTAGGGTTAGGGTTATGTTGAGGGCTAGGGTTAGAGATCCGGTTACAGTTCCAATTGGACCTAAGGTTAGGGTTATGTTGAGGGCTAGGGTTAGAGATCCGGTTAGGGTTCCGATTGGACCTAGGGTTAGGGTTATGTTGAGGGATACGGTTAGAGATACTTTTAGGGTACGATTGGACCTAGGGTTAGGGTTATGTTGACGGCTAGGGTTAGAGATCCGAATAGGGTTCCAGTTGGAGCTAGGGTTAGGGTTATGTGTAGGGCTAGTGTTAGAGATCCGGTTAGGGTTAAGATTGGACCTAGGGTTAGGGATATGTTGAGGGATAGGTTAAGAGATCCGGTTAGGGTTACGATTGGACCTAGGGTTAGGGTTACGTTGAGGAATAGGGTTAGAGATCCGGTTAGGGTTCCAATTGGACCTAGGGTAGGGTTAGGTGTAGGGCTAGGGTTCGAGATCCGGGTATGGTTCTGATTGGATCTAGGGTTAGGGTTATGTTGAGGGCTAGTGTTAGAGATCCCGTTAGGGTTACGATTGGACCTAGGGTTAGGGATATGTTGAGGGATAGGGTTAGAGATCCGTTTAGGGTTACGATTGGACGTAGGGTTAGGTTTATGTTGAGGGCTAGGGTTAGAGATCGGGTTATGGTTACGATTGGACATAGGGTTAGGGTTATGTTGGAGTCTAGGGTTAGAGATCCCGTTAGGTTTCCCATAGGACCTAGGGTTAGGGTTATGTGGAGGGCTAGGGTTAAAGATCAGGTTAGGGTTCCGATTGGACCTACGGTTAGGGTTATGTTGAGGGCTAGGGTTAGAGATCCGGTTAGGGTTCCGATTAGACCTAGGGTTAGGGTTTTGTTGAGGGCTAGGGTTAGAGATCCGGTTAGGGTTACGATTGGACCTAGGGTTAGGGTTATGTTGAGGGCTAGGGTTAGAGATTCGCTTACGGTTCCGATTGACCTAGGGTTAGGGTTATGTAGAGGGCTAGTGTTAGAGATCCCGTTAGGGTTACGATTCGACCTAGGGTTAGGGTTATGTTGAGGGCTATGGATAGAGATCCGGTTAGGGTTCAGATTGAACCTAGGGTTAGGGTTATGTTGAGGGCTAGTGTTAGAGATCCGGTTACGGTTCCGATTGGACCTAGGGTTAGGGTTATGTAGAGGGCTAGTGTTAGAGATCCAGTTAGGGTACCGATTGGACCTAGGGTTAGGGTTATGTTGAGAGCTAGGGATAGAGATCCGGTTAGGGTTCCGATTGGACCTAGGGTTAGGGTTATGTTGAGGGCTAGGGTTATAGATACTTTTAGGGTTACGACTGGACCTAGGGTTAGGATTACGTTGAGGACTAGGGTTAGAGATCCTGTTAGGGTCCCGATTGGACCTAGGGTTAGGGTTATGTGTAGGGCTAGGGTTAGATATCCGGGTAGGGTTCCGATTGGATCTAGGGTTAGGGTTATGTTGAGGGCTAGTGTTAGAGATCCCGGCAGGGTTACGATTTGACCTAGGGTGAGGGATATGTTGAGGGCTAGGATTAGAGATCCGTTTAGGGTTCCGATTGGACATAGGGTGAGGATTATGTTGAGGGCTAGGGTTAGAGATCCGGTTAGGGTTCTGATTGGACCTAGGGTTAGGGTTATGTTGAGGGATAGGGTTAGAGATACTTTTAGGGTTACATTTGGACCTATTGTTAGGGTAATGTTGATGGCTAGGGACAGAGTTCCGGATAGGGTTCCAATTGGACCTAGGGTTAGGCTTATGTGTACGGCTAGGGTTAGAGATTCGGGTAGGCTTCCGATTGGACCCAGGGTTAGGATAATGTTCTGGGCTAGGGTTAGATATCCGGTTAGGGTTCCGATTGGACCTAGGTTTAGGGTTATGTTGAGAGCGAGGGTTAGAGTTCCGGATAGGGTTCCGATTGGACCTAGGGTTAGGGTTATGTTAAGGGCTAGGTTTAGAGATCCGGTTAGGGTTACGATTGGACCTAGGGTTAGGGTTATGTTGAGGGCTAGGGTTAGAGATCCGGTTAGGGTTCCGATTGGACCTAGGGTTAGGGTTATGTTGAGGGATACGGTTAGAGATACTTTTAGGGTACGATTGGACCTAGGGTTAGGGTTATGTTGACGGCTAGGGTTAGAGATCCGAATAGGGTTCCAGTTGGAGCTAGGGTTAGGGTTATGTGTAGGGCTAGTGTTAGAGATCCGGTTAGGGTTAAGATTGTACCTAGGGTTAGGGATATGTTGAGGGATAGGTTAAGAGATCCGGTTAGGGTTACGATTGGACCTAGGGTTAGGGTTACGTTGAGGACTAGGGTTAGAGATCCGGTTAGGGTTCCAATTGGACCTAGGGTAGGGTTAGGTGTAGGGCTAGGGTTAGAGATCCGGGTATGGTTCTGATTGGATCTAGGGTTAGGGTTATGTTGAGGGCTAGTGTTAGAGATCCCGTTAGGGTTACGATTGGACCTAGGGTTAGGGATATGTTGAGGGATAGGGTTAGAGATCCGTTTAGGGTTACGATTGGACGTAGGGTTAGGTTTATGTTGAGGGCCAGAGTTAGAGATCGGGTTATGGTTACGATTGGACATAGGGTTAGGGTTATGTTGGAGTCTAGGGTTAGAGATCCCGTTAGGTTTCCCATTGGACCTAGGGTTAGGGTTATGTTGAGGGCTAGGGTTAGAGATCCGGTTAGGGTTCCGATTAGACCTAGGGTTAGGGTTTTGTTGAGGGCTCTGGTTAGAGATCCGGTTAGGGTTACGATTGGACCTAGGGTTAGGGTTATGTTGAGGGCTAGGGTTAGAGATTCGCTTACGGTTCCGATTTGACCTAGGGTTATGGTTATGTAGAGGGCTAGTGTTAGAGATCCCGTTAGGGTTACGATTCGACCTAGGGTTAGGGTTATGTTGAGGGCTATGGATAGAGATCCGGTTAGGGTTCAGATTGAACCTAGGGTTAGGGTTATGTTGAGGGCTAGGGTTAGAGATCCGGTTACGGTTCTGATTGGACCTAGGGTTAGGGTTATGTAGAGGGCTAGTGTTAGAGATCCAGTTAGGGTTCCGATTGGACCTAGGGTTAGGGTTATATTGAGAGCTAGTGTTAGAGATCCGGTTAGGGTTTCGATTGGACCTAGGGTTAGGGATATGTTGAGGGATAGGAGTAGAGATCGGTTTAGGGTTACGATTGGACCTAGGGTTAGGGTTACGTGGAGGGCTAGGGTAAGAGATCCGGTTAGGGATCCGATTGGACCTAGGGTTAGGGTTATGTTGAGGACTCGGTTTAGAGATCCGGTTAGGGTTGCGATTGCACCTAGCGTTAGGGTTATGTTGAGGGCTGGGGTTAGAGAGACGGTTAGTGTTACGATTGGACCTAGGGTTAAGGTCATGTTGAGGGCTAGGGTTAGATAGACGGTTAGGGTTACGATTCGACCTAGGCTTAGGCTTATGTTGAGGGCTAAGGTTAGAGATCCGGTTAGGGTTAAGATTGGACCTAGGGTAAGGGTTATGTTGAGGGCTAGGTTTAGGATTCCGGTTAAGGTTGCTATTGGACCTAGCGTTAGGGTTACGTTGAGGGTAGGGTTAGAGAGACTGTTAGGGTTACGATTGGACCTAGGGTAAGGGTGACGTTGAGGGCTAGGGTTAGACAGTCGGTTAGGGTTGCTATTGGACCTAGGGTTAGCGTCATGTTGAGGGCTATGGTTAGAGATCCGGTTAGGGTTACGATTGGACCTAGGGTTAGGGTTATGATGAGGGCTAGGGTTAGAGATCCGGTTACTGTTACGATTGGACCTAGGGTTAGGGTTAAGTTGAGGGCTAGGTTTAGAGATCCGGTTATGGTATGATTTGACCTATTGTTAGGGTTATGTTGCGGGCTAGGGTTAGAGAGACTGTTAGGGTTGTGATTGGACCTAGGGTTAGGGTTACGTTGAGGGCTAGGGTTAGAGACACGGTTAGGGTTACAATTGGAGTTAGGGTTAGGATTATGTTGAGGGCTAGGGTAAGAGATCCGGTTAGGGTTGCGAGTGGACCTAGGGTTAGTGTTACGTTGAGGTCTAGGGTTAGAGATCCTGTTAGTGTTACGATTGGACCTAGGGTTAGGGTTATGTTGAGGGCTAGGGTTAGAGATCCGGTAAGGATTACGATTGGACCTAAGGTTAGGGTTATGTTGAGGGCTAGGGTTAGAGATCTGGTTACTGTTACCATTGGACCTAGGGTTAGGGTTATGTTGAGGGCTAGGGTTAGACATCCGGTTAGGGTTCCGATTGGACCTAGGGTTAGGGTAATGTTGAGGGCTAGGGTTTGAGATCCGCTTATGGTTACGATTGGTCCTAGGGTTAGGGTTATGTTGAGGGCTAGGGTGAGAGATCCGGTTAGGGTTACGATTGGACCTAGGGTTAGGGTTATGTTGAGGGCTAGGGTGAGAGATCCGGTTAGGGTTACGATTGGACCTAGGGTTAGGGTTATGTTGAGGGCTAGGTTAGAGATCCGGTTAGGGTTCCAATTGGACCTAGGGTTAGGGTTATGTTGAGGGCTAAGGTTAGAGATCCGGTTAGGGTTCCGATTGGACATAGGGGTAGGGTTATGTTGAGGTATAGGGTTATAGATACTTTTAGGGTTACGACTGGACCTAGGGTTAGGATTACGTTGAGGACTAGGGTTAGAGATCCTGTTAGGGTTCCGATTGGACCTAGGGTTAGGGTTATGTGTAGGGCTAGGGTTAGATATCCGGGTAGGGTTCCGATTGGATCTAGGGTTAGGGTTATGTTGAGGGCTAGTGTTAAAGATCCCGGCAGGGTTACGATTTGACCTAGGGTGTGGGATATGTTGAGGGCTAGGATTAGAGATCCGTTTAGGGTTCCGATTGGCATTGGGTTAGGATTATGTTGAGGGCTAGGGTTAGAGATCCGGTTAGGGTTCCGATTGGACCTAGGGTTAGGGATATGTTGAGGGCTAGGGTTAGAGATCCGGTTAGGGTTCTGATTGGACCTAGGGTTAGGGTTATGTTGAGGGATAGGGTTAGAGATACTTTTAGGGTTACATTTGGACCTAGTGTTAGGGTTATGTTGATGGCTAGGGATAGAGTTCCGGATAGGGTTCCAATTGGAACTAGGGTTAGGCTTATGTGTACGGCTAGGGTTAGAGATCCGGGTAGGCTTCCGATTGGACCCAGGGTTAGGATAATGTTCTGGGCTACGGTTAGATATCCGGTTAGGGTTCCGATTGGACCTAGGTTTAGGGTTATGTTGAGAGCGAGGGTTAGAGTTCCGGTTAGGGTTCCGATTGGACCTAGGGTTAGGGTTATGTTAAGGGCTAGGTTTAGAGATCCGGTTAGGGTTACGATTGGACCTAGGGTTAGGGTTATGTTGAGGGCTAGGTTTAGAGATCCGGTTAGGGATACGATTGGACCTAGGGTTATGGTTATGTTGAGGGCTAGGGTTAGAGATCCGGTTAGGGTTCCGATTGGACCTAGGGTTAGGGATATGTTGAGGACTAGGGTTAGAGATCCGGTTAGGGTTCCGATTGGACCTAGGATTAGGGTAATGTTGAGGGCTAGGGTTAGAGATCCGGTTATGGTTCCGATTGGACCTAGCGTTAGGGTTATTTTGAGGGCTAGGGTCAGAGATCAGGTTAGAGTTCCGATTGGACCTAGGGTTAGGGTTATGTTGAGGGCTAGTGTTAGAGATCCGGTTAGGGTTCCGATTGGACCTAGGGTTAGGGTTATGTTGAGGGCTAGGGTTAGAGATCCGGTTAGGGTTCCGATTGAACCTAGGGTTAGGGTTATGTAGAGGGCTAGGTTTAGAGATCCAGTTAGGGCTCCGATTATACCTAGGGTTAGGGTTATGTTGAGGGCTAGGGTTACACATCCGGTTAGGGTTCCGATTCGACCTAGGGTTAGTGTTACGTTGAGGTCTAGTGTTAGAGATCCTGTTAGTGTTACGACTGGACCTAGGGTTAGGGTCATGTTGAGGGCTAGAGTTAGAGATCCGGTTATGGTTACGATTGGACCTAGCGTTAGGGTTATTTTGAGGGCTAGGGTCAGAGATCCGGTTAGAGTTCCGATTGGACCTAGGCTTAGGGTTATGTTGAGGGCTAGTGTTAGAGATCCGGTTAGGGTTCCGATTGGACCTAGGGTTAGGGTTATGTTGAGGGCTAGGGTTAGAGATCCGGTTAGGGTTCCGAATGGACCTAGGGTTATGGTAATGTTGAGGGCTAGGGTTAGAGATCCGGTTATGGTTCCGATTGGACCTAGCGTTAGGGTTATTTTGAGGGCTAGGGTTAAGATCCGGTTAGGGTTCCGATTGGACCTAGGGTTAGGGTTATGTTGAGGGCTAGGGTTAGAGATCCGGTTAGGGTTGCGATTGGACCTAGGGTTAGGGTTATGTTGAGGGATAGGGTTAGAGATACTTTTAGGGTTACGATTGGACTTAGGGTTAGGGTTATTTTGACGGCTAGGGTTAGAGATCCGGTAAGGATTACGATTGGACCTAAGGTTAGGGTTATGTTGAGGGCTAGGGTTAGAGATCTGGTTACTGTTACCATTGGACCTAGGGTTAGGGTTATGTTGAGGGCTAGGTTTAGATCCGGTTAGGTTATGATTTGACCTAGGGTTAGTGTTATGTTGAGGGCTAAGGTTAGAGAGAGGGTTAGGGTTACAATTGGACCTAGGGTTAGGGTTATGTTGAGGGATAGGGTTAGAGATACTTTTAGGGTTACGACTGGACCTAGGGTTAGGATTACGTTGAGGATTAGGGTTAGAGATCCTGTTAGGGTTCCGATTGGACCTAGGGTTAGGGTTATGTGT
The DNA here is from genome assembly GCF_054644295.1 of Miniopterus natalensis. Classification (NCBI taxonomy): domain Eukaryota; kingdom Metazoa; phylum Chordata; class Mammalia; order Chiroptera; family Miniopteridae; genus Miniopterus; species Miniopterus natalensis. The sequence goes on from NC_142088.1 coordinate 86,899,225, forward strand.
AGGGCTAGGGTGAAAGATCCGGGAAGGGTTCCGATTGAACCTAGGGTTAGAGTTATGTTGAGGGCTAGGGTGAGAGATCCGGTTAGGGTTCCGATTGGACCTAGGGTTTGTGTTACGTTGAGGTCTAGGGTTAGAGATCCTGTTCGTGTTAGGATTGGACCTAGGGTTAGGGTCATGTTGAGAGATAGGGTTAGAGATCCTGTTAGGATTACGATTGGACCTAGCGTTAGGTTTATGTTGAGGGCTAGGGTTAGAGATCCGGTTAGGATTACGATTGGACCTAAGGTTAGGGTTATGTTGAGGGCTAGGTTTAGATCCGGTTAGGGTATGATTTGACCTAGGGTTAGTGTTATGTTGAGGGCTAAGGTTAGAGAGACGGTTAGGGTTACAATTGGACCTAGGGTTAGATTTACATGGAGGGCTAAGGTAAGAGATCCCATTAGGGTTGCAATTGGACCTAGGGTTAGGGTTATGTTGAGGGCTAGGGTTAGAGATCCGGTTAGGGTTCCGATTGGACGTACGGTTAGGGTTTTGTTGAGGGCTAGGGTTAGAGATCCGGTTAGGGTTCCGATTGGACCTAGGCTTAGGGTTATGTTGAGGGCTAGGGATAGAGTTCCGGATAGGGTTCCAATTGGACCTAGGGTTAGGGTTATGTTGAGAGCGAGGGTTAGAGTTCCGGTTAGGGTTCCGATTGGACCTAGGGTTAGGGTAATGTTGAGGGCTAGGGTTATAGATCCGGTTATAGTTACGATTGGACCTAGGGTTAGGGTTATGTTGAGGGCTACGGTTAGAGATCCGGTTTGGGTTCCGATTGGACCTAGGGTTAGGGTTATGTTGAGGGCTAGGGTTAGAGATACTTTTAGGGTTACGATTCGACCTAGGGTTAGGGTTACGTTGAGGACTAGGGTTAGAGATCCGGTTAGGGTTCCGATTGGACCTAGGGTTAGGGTTATGTTGAGGGCTAGGTTTAGAGATCCGGTTATGGTTACGATTGGACCTAGGGTTAGGGTTATGTTGGGGGCTAGTGTTAGAGATCCGGTTAGGGTTCCGATTGGACCTAGGGTTAGGGTTATGTTGAGGGCTATGGTTAGAGATCCGGTTAGGGTTCCGTTGGACGTAGGGTTAGGGTTATGTTGAGGGCTAGGATTAGAGATCCGTTTAGGTTTCCGATTGGACCTAGGGTTAGGGTTATGTTGAGGGCTAGGTTTAGAGATCCGGTTAGGGTTCCGATTGGACCTAGGGTTAGGGTTATGTTGAGGGCTAGGTTTAGAGATCCGGTTAGGGTTCGGATTGGACCTAGGGTTAGGGTTATGTTGAGGGCTAGGATTAGAGATGCGGTTAGGGTTCCGATTGGACCTAGGGTTAGGGTTATGTTGAGGGCTAGGATTAGAGATCCGGTTAGGGTTCCGATTGGACATAGGGTTAGGGTTATGTTGAGGGGTAGGGTTAGAGATCCTGTTAGGGTTCCGATTGGACCTAGTGTTAGGGTTATGTTGTGGGCTAGGGTTAGAGATCCGGTTAGGGTTCTGATTGGACCTAGGGTTAGGGTTATGTTGAGGGCTAGGGTTAGAGATCCGGTTAGGGTTCCGATTTGACCTAGGGTTAGGGCTATGTTGAGCGATAGGTTTAGAGATACTTTTAGGGTTACATTTGGACCTAGGGTTAGGGTTATGTTGACGGCTAGGGATAGAGTTCCGGATAGGGTTCCAATTGGACCTAGGGTTAGGCTTATGTGTAGGGCTAGGGTTAGAGATCCGGGTAGGTTTCCGATTGGACCCAGGGTTAGGGTTATGTTGAGGGCTAGTGTTACAGATCCGGATAGGGTTACGATTGGACCTAGGGTTAGGGATATGTTGAGGGATAGGGTTAGAGATCCGTTTAGGGTTACGATTGGACCTACCGTTAGGGTTATGTTGAGGGCTAGGGTTAGAGATCCGGTTAGTGTTCCGATTGTACCTAGGGTAGTGGTATGTTAAGGGCTAGTGTTAGAGATCCGGTTAGGGTTACGATTGGACCTAGGCTTAGGATCATGTTCAGGGCTAGGGGTAGATATCCGGTTAGGGTTCCGATTGGACCTAGGTTTAGGGTTATGTTGAGAGCGAGGGTTATAGTTCCGGTTAGGGTTCCGATTGGACCTAGGGTTAGAGTTTTGTTAAGGGCTAGGGTTAGAGATCCGGTTAGGGTTCCGATTGGACATAGGGTTAGGGTTATGTTGAGGGCTAGTGTTAGAGATCCGGTTAGGGTTCCGATTGGACCTAGGGTTAGGATTATGTTGAGGGCTAGGGTTAGAGATCCGGTTAGCGTTACTATTGCACCTAGGGTTAGGGTTATGTTGAGGGATAGGGTTAGAGATACATTTGGGGTTACGATTGGACCTAGGGTTAGGGTTATGTTGACGGCTAGGGATAGAGATCCGGATAGGGTTCCAATTGGACCTAGGGTTAGGCTTATGTCTAGGGCTAGGGTTAGAGATCCGGTTAGGGTTCCGATTGGACCTAGGGTTAGTGTTATGTTGAGGGCTAGTGTTAGAGATCCGGTTAGGGTTACGATTGGACCTAGGGTTAGGGATATGTTGAGGGATAGGGTTAGAGATCCGTTTAGGGTTACGATTGGACCTAGGGTTAGGGTTATGTTGAGGGCTAGGGTTAGAGATCCGGTTAGGGTTCCGATTGGACATAGGGTTAGGATTATGTTGAGGGCTAGGGTTAGAGATCCGGGTAGGGTTCCGATTGGACCCAGGGTTAGGGTTAGGTTGAGGGCCAGTGTTAGAGATCCGGTCAGGGTTACGATTGGACCTAGGGTTAGGGATATGTTGAGGGATTGGGTTAGAGATCCGTTTAGGGTTACGATTGGACCTAGCGTTAGGGTTATGTTGAGGGCTAGGGTTAGAGATCCGGTTAGTGTTCCGATTGTACCTAGGGTAGTGGTATGTTAAGGGCTAGTGTTCGAGATCCGGATAGGGTTACGATTGGACCTAGGGTTAGGATCATGTTCAGGGCTAGGGTTAGATATCCGGTTAGGGTTCCGATTGGACCTAGGTTTAGGGTTATGCTGAGAGCGAGGGTTAGAGTTCCGGTTAGGGTTGCGATTGGACCTATGGTTAGGGTTATGTTGAGGGCTAGGGTTAGAGATCCGGTTAGGGATACGATTGGACCTAGGTTTAGGGTTATGTTGAGGGCTAGGGTTAGAGATCCGGTTTGGGTTACGATTGGACCTAGGGTTAGGGTTATGTTGAGGGCTAGGGTTAGAGATCCGGTTAGGGATACGATTGGACCTAGGGTTAGGGTTATGTTGAGGGCTAGGGTTAGAGATCCAGTTAGGGTTCCGATTTTACCTAGGGTTAGGGTTATGTTGAGGGCTAGGGTTACAGATCCGGTTAGGGTTCCGATTCGACCTAGGGTTAGTGTTACGTTGAGGTCTAGTGTTAGAGATCCTGTTAGTGTTACGATTTGACCTAGGGTTAGGGTCACGTTGAGGGGTAGGGTTACAGATCCGGTTAGGGTTCCGATTCGACCTAGGGTTAGTGTTACGTTGAGGTCTAGTGTTAGAGATCCTGTTAGTGTTACGATTGGACCAAGGGTTAGGGTTATGTTGAGGGTTAGGGTTAGAGATCTGGTTACTGTTACCATTGGACCTAGGGTTAGGGTTATGTTGAGGGCTAGGTTTAGATCCGGTTAGGGTATGATATGACCTAGGGTTAGTGTTATGTTGAGGGCTAAGGTTAGAGAGACGGTTAGGGTTACAATTGGACCTAGGGTTAGATTTACATGGAGGGCTAAGGTAAGAGATCCCGTTAGGGTTGCAATTGGACCTAGGGTTAGGGTTATGTTGAGGGCTAGGGTTAGAGATCCGGTTTGGGTTACGATTGGACGTACGGTTAGGGTTTTGTTGAGGGCTAGGGTTAGAGATCCGGTTAGGGTTCCGATTGGACCTAGGGTTAGGGTTATGTTGAGGGCTAGGGATAGAGTTCCGGATAGGGTTCCAATTGGACCTAGGGTTAGGGTTATGTTGAGAGCGAGGGTTAGAGTTCCGGTTAGGGTTCCGATTGGACCTAGGGTTAGGGTAATGTTGAGGGCTAGGGTTATAGATCCGGTTATAGTTACGATTGGACCTAGGGTTAGGGTTATGTTGAGGGCTACGGTTAGAGATCCGGTTTGGGTTCCGATTGGACCTAGGGTTAGGGTTATGTTGAGGGCTAGGGTTAGAGATCCGGTTATGGTTCCGATTGGACCTAGGGTTAGGGTTATGTTGAGAGCGAGGGTTAGAGTTCCGGTTAGGGTTCCGATTGGACCTAGGGTTAGGGTTATGTTAAGGGCTAGGGTTAGAGATCCGGTTAGGGATACGATTGGACCTAGGGTTAGGGTTATGTTGAGGGCTAGGGTTAGAGATCTGGTTAGGGTTCCGATTGGACCTAGGGTTAGGGTTATGTTGAGGGATAGGCTTAGAGATACTTTTAGGGTTACGATTCGACCTAGGGTTAGGGTTACGTTGAGGACTAGGGTTAGAGATCCGGTTAGGGTTCCGATTCGACCTAGGGTTTAGGGTTATGTTGAGGGCTAGGTTTAGAGATCCGGTTAGGGTTCCGATTGGACCTAGGGTTAGGGTTATGTTGAGGGCTAGGTTTAGAGATCCGGTTAGGGTTCCGATTGGACCTAGGGTTAGGGTTATGTTGAGGGCTAGGATTAGAGATGCGGTTAGGGTTCCGATTGGACCTAGGTTTAGGGTTATGTTGAGGGCTAGGATTAGAGATCCGGTTAGGGTTCCGATTGGACATAGGGTTAGGGTTATGTTGAGGGGTAGGGTTAGAGATCCTGTTAGGGTTCCGATTGGACCTAGTGTTAGGGTTATGTTGAGGGCTAGGATTAGAGATCCGTTTAGGGCTCCGATTGGACCTAGGGTTAGGGTTATGTTGAGGGCTAGGGTTAGAGATCCGGTTAGGGTTCCGATTGGACCTAGGGTTAGGGTTATGTTGAGGGCTAGGGTTAGAGATCCGTTTAGGGTTCCGATTGGACCTAGGGTTAGGGTTATGTTGAGGGCTAGGGTTAGAGATCCGGTTAGGGTTCCGATTGGACCTAGGGTTAGGGCTATGTTGAGGGATAGGTTTAGAGATACTTTTAGGGTTACATTTGGACCTAGGGTTAGGGTTATGTTGACGGCTAGGGATAGAGTTCCGGATAGGGTTCCAATTGGACCTAGGGTTAGGCTTATGTGTAGGGCTAGGGTTAGAGATCCGGGTAGGTTTCCGATTGGACCCAGGGTTAGGGTTATGTTGAGGGCTAGTGTTAGAGATCCGGATAGGGTTACTATTGGACCTAGGGTTAGGGATATGTTGAGGGATAGGGTTAGAGATCCGTTTAGGGTTACGATTGGACCTACCGTTAGGGTTATGTTGAGGGCTAGGGTTCGAGATCCGGTTAGTGTTCCGATTGTACCTAGGGTAGTGGTATGTTAAGGGCTAGTGTTAGAGATCCGGTTAGGGTTATGATTGGACCTAGGCTTAGGATCATGTTCAGGGCTAGGGTTAGATATCCGGTTAGGGTTCCGATTGGACCTAGGTTTAGGGTTACGTTGAGAGCGAGGGTTAGAGTTCCGGTTAGGGTTCCGATTGGACCTAGGGTTAGAGTTATGTTAAGGGCTAGGGTTAGAGATCCGGTTAGGGTTCCGATTGGACATAGGGTTAGTGTTATGTTGAGAGCTAGGGTTAGAGATCCGGTTAGGGTTCCGATTGGACCTAGGGTTAGGATTATGTTGAGGGCTAGGGTTAGAGATCCGGTTAGCGTTACTATTGCACCTAGGGTTAGGGTTATGTTGAGGGATAGGGTTAGAGATACATTTAGGATTACGATTGGACCTAGGGTTAGGGTTATGTTGACGGCTAGGGATAGAGTTCCGGGTAGGGTTCCAATTGGACCTAGGGTTAGGCTTATGTCTAGGGCTAGGGTTAGAGATCCGGTTAGGGTTCCGATTGGACCTAGGGTTAGGGTTATGTTGGGGGCTAGTGTTAGAGATCCGGTTAGGGTTACGATTGGACCTAGGGTTAGGGATATGTTGAGGGATAGGGTTAGAGATCCGTTTAGGGTTACGATTGGACCTAGGGTTAGGGTTATGTTGAGGGCTCGGGTTAGAGATCCGGTTAGGGTTCCGATTGGACATAGGGTTAGGATTATGTTGAGGGCTAGGGTTAGAGATCCGGGTAGGGTTCCGATTGGACCCAGGGTTAGGGTTAGGGTGAGGGCCAGTGTTAGAGATCCGGTCAGGGTTACAATTGGACCTAGGGTTAGGGATATGTTGAGGGATTGGGTTAGAGATCCGTTTAGGGTTACGATTGGACCTAGCGTTAGGGTTATGTTGAGGGCAAGGGTTAGAGATCCGGTTAGTGTTCCGATTGTACCTAGGGTAGTGGTATGTTAAGGGCTAGTGTTAGAGATCCGGATAGGGTTACGATTGGACCTAGGGTTAGGATCATGTTCAGGGCTAGGGTTAGATATCCGGTTAGGGTTCCGATTGGACCTAGGTTTAGGGTTATGCTGAGAGCGAGGGTTAGAGTTCCGGTTAGGGTTGCGATTGGACCTATGGTTAGGGTTATGTTGAGGGCTAGGGTTAGAGATCCGGTTAGGGATACGATTGGACCTAGGTTTAGGGTTATGTTGAGGGCTAGGGTTAGAGATCCGGTTTGGGTTTCGATTGGAACTAGGGTTAGGGTTATGTTGAGGGCTAGGGTTAGAGATCCGGTTAGGGATACGATTGGACCTAGGGTTAGGGTTATGTTGAGGGCTAGGGTTAGAGATCCGGTTAGAGTTCCCATTGGACCTAGGGTTAGGGTTATGTTGAGGGCTAGCTTTAGAGATCCGGTTAGGGTTCCGATTGGACCTAGGGTTAGGGTTATGTTGAGGGCTAGGTTTAGAGATCCGGTTAGGGTTCCGATTGGACCTAGGGTTAGGGTTATGTTGAGGGCTAGGTTTAGAGATCCGGTTAGGGTTCCGATTGGACCTAGGGTTAGGGTTATGTTGAGGGCTAGGATTAGAGATCCGTTTAGGGTTCCGATTGGACCTAGGGTTAGGGTTATGTTGAGGGCTAGGGTTAGAGATCCGGTTAGGGTTCCGATTGGACATAGGGTTAGGGTTATGTTGAGGGGTAGGGTTAGAGATCCTGTTAGGGTTCCGATTTGACCTAGTGTTAGGGTTATGTTGAGGGCTAGGATTAGAGATCCGTTTAGGGCTCCGATTGGACCTAGGGTTAGGGTTATGTTGAGGGCTAGGGTTAGAGATCCGGTTAGGGTTCCGATTGGACCTAGGGTTAGGGTTATGTTGAGGGCTAGGGTTAGAGATCCGTTTAGGGTTCCGATTGGACCTAGGGTTAGGGTTATGTTGAGGGCTAGGGTTAGAGATCCGGTTAGGGTTCCGATTGGACCTAGGGTTAGGGCTATGTTGAGGGATAGGTTTAGAGATACTTTTAGGGTTACATTTGGACCTAGGGTTAGGGTTATGTTGACGGCTAGGGATAGAGTTCCGGATAGGGTTCCGATTGGACCTAGGGTTAGGCTTATGTGTAGGGCTAGGGTTAGAGATCCGCGTAGGTTTCCGATTGGACCCAGGGTTAGGGTTATGTTGAGGGCTAGTGTTAGAGATCCGGATAGGGTTACGATTGGACCTAGGGTTAGGGATATGTTGAGGGATAGGGTTAGAGATCCGTTTAGGGTTACGATTGGACCTACCGTTAGGGTTATGTTGAGGGCTAGGGTTAGAGATCCGGTTAGTGTTCCGATTGTACCTAGTGTAGTGGTATGTTAAGGGCTAGTGTTAGAGATCCGGTTAGGGTTATGATTGGACCTAGGCTTAGGATCATGTTCAGGGCTAGGGTTAGATATCCGGTTAGGGTTCCGATTGGACCTAGGTTTAGGGTTATGTTGAGAGCGAGGGTTAGAGTTCCGGTTAGGGTTCCGATTGGACCTAGGGTTAGAGTTATGTTAAGGGCTAGGGTTAGATATCCGGTTAGGGTTCCGATTGGACATAGGGTTAGAGTTATGTTGAGAGCTAGGGTTAGATATCCGGTTAGGGTTCCGATTGGACCTAGGGTTAGGATTATGTTGAGGGCTAGGGTTAGAGATCCGGTTAGCGTTACTATTGCACCTAGGGTTAGGGTTATGTTGAGGGATAGGGTTAGAGATACATTTAGGGTTACGATTGGACCTAGGGTTAGGGTTATGTTGAGGGATAGGGTTAGAGATACATTTAGGATTACGATTGGACCTAGGGTTAGGGTTATGTTGACGGCTAGGGATAGAGATCCGGGTAGGGTTCCAATTGGACCTAGGGTTAGGCTTATGTCTAGGGCTAGGGTTAGAGATCCGGTTAGGGTTCCGATTGGACCTAGGGTTAGGGTTATGTTGAGGGCTAGGGTTAGAGATCCGGTTAGGGTTACGATTGGACCTAGGGTTAGGGATATGTTGAGGGATTGGGTTAGAGATCCGTTTAGGGTTACGATTGGACCTAGCGTTAGGGTTATGTTGAGGGCTAGGGTTAGAGATCCGGTTAGTGTTCCGATTGTACCTAGGGTAGTGGTATGTTAAGGGCTAGTGTTAGAGATCCGGATAGGGTTACGATTGGACCTAGGGTTAGGATCATGTTCAGGGCTAGGGTTAGATATCCGGTTAGGGTTCCGATAGGACCTAGGTTTAGGGTTATGCTGAGAGCGAGGGTTAGAGTTCCCGTTAGGGTTGCGATTGGACCTATGGTTAGGGTTATGTTGAGGGCTAGGGTTAGAGATCCGGTTAGGGTACGATTGGACCTAGGTTTAGGGTTATGTTGAGGGCTAGGGTTAGAGATCCGGTTTGGGTTACGATTGGAACTAGGGTTAGGGTTATGTTGAGGGCTAGGGTTAGAGATCCGGTTAGGGATACGATTGGACCTAGGGTTAGGGTTATGTTGAGGGCTAGGGTTAGAGATCCGGTTAGAGTTCCCATTGGACCTAGGGTTAGGGTTATGTTGAGGGCTAGGTTTAGAGATCCGGTTAGGGTTCCGATTGGACCTAGGTTTAGGGTTATGTTGAGAGCGAGGGTTAGAGTTCCGGTTAGGGTTCCCATTGGACCTAGGGTTAGAGTTATGTTAAGGGCTAGGGTTAGAGATCCGGTTAGGGTTCCGATTGGACATAGGGTTAGTGTTATGTTGAGAGCTAGGGTTAGAGATCCGGTTAGGGTTCCGATTGGACCTAGGGTTAGGATTATGTTGAGGGCTAGGGTTAGAGATCCGGTTAGCGTTACTATTGCACCTAGGGTTAGGGTTATGTTGAGGGATAGGGTTAGAGATACATTTAGGATTTCGATTGGACCTAGGGTTAGGGTTATGTTGACGGCTAGGGATAGAGATCCGGGTAGGGTTCCAATTGGACCTAGGGTTAGGCTTATGTCTAGGGCTAGGGTTAGAGATCCGGTTAGGGTTCCGATTGGATCTAGGGTTAGGGTTATGTTGAGGGCTAGTGTTAGAGATCCGGTTAGGGTTACGATTGGACCTAGGGTTAGGGATATGTTGAGGGATAGGGTTAGAGATCCGTTTAGGGTTACGATTGGACCTAGGGTTAGGGTTATGTTGAGGGCTAGGGTTAGAGATCCGGTTAGGGTTCCGATTGGACATAGGGTTAGGATTATGTTGAGGGCTAGGGTTAGAGATCCGGGTAGGGTTCCGATTGGACCCAGGGTTAGGGTTAGGTTGAGGGCCAGTGTTAGAGATCCGGTCAGGGTTACAATTGGACCTAGGGTTAGGGATATGTTGAGGGATTGGGTTAGAGATCCGTTTAGGGTTACGATTGGACCTAGCGTTAGGGTTATGTTGAGGGCTAGGGTTAGAGATCCGGTTAGTGTTCCGATTGTACCTAGGGTAGTGGTATGTTAAGGGCTAGTGTTAGAGATCCGGATAGGGTTACGATTGGACCTAGGGTTAGGATCATGTTCAGGGCTAGGGTTAGATATCCGGTTAGGGTTCCGATTGGACCTAGGTTTAGGGTTATGCTGAGAGCGAGGGTTAGAGTTCCCGTTAGGGTTGCGATTGGACCTATGGTTAGGGTTATGTTGAGGGCTAGGGTTAGAGATCCGGTTAGGGTACGATTGGACCTAGGTTTAGGGTTATGTTGAGGGCTAGGGTTAGAGATCCGGTTTGGGTTACGATTGGAACTAGGGTTAGGGTTATGTTGAGGGCTAGGGTTAGAGATCCGGTTAGGGATACGATTGGACCTAGGGTTAGGGTTATGTTGAGGGCTAGGGTTAGAGATCCGGTTAGAGTTCCCATTGGACCTAGGGTTAGGGTTATGTTGAGGGCTAGGTTTAGAGATCCGGTTAGGGTTCCGATTGGACCTAGGGTTAGGGTTATGTTGAGGGCTAGGTTTAGAGATCCGGTTAGGGTTCCGATTGGACCTAGGGTTAGGGTTATGTTGAGGGCTAGGGTTAGAGATCCGGTTAGGGTTCCGATTGGACCTAGGGTTAGGGCTATGTTGAGGGATAGGTTTAGAGATACTTTTAGGGTTACATTTGGACCTAGGGTTAGGGTTATGTTGACGGCTATGGATAGAGTTCCGGATAGGGTTCCAATTGGACCTAGGGTTAGGCTTATGTGTAGGGCTAGGGTTAGAGATCCGGGTAGGTTTCCGATTGGACCCAGGGTTAGGGTTATGTTGAGGGCTAGTGTTAGAGATCCGGATAGGGTTACGATTGGACCTAGGGTTAGGGATATGTTGAGGGATAGGGTTAGAGATCTGTTTAGGGTTACGATTGGACCTACCGTTAGGGTTATGTTGAGGGCTAGGGTTAGAGATCCGGTTAGTGTTCCGATTGTACCTAGGGTAGTGGTATGTTAAGGGCTAGTGTTAGAGATCCGGTTAGGGTTATGATTGGACCTAGGCTTAGGATCATGTTCAGGGCTAGGGTTAGATATCCGGTTAGGGTTCCGATTGGACCTAGGTTTAGGGTTATGTTGAGAGCGAGGGTTAGAGTTCCGGTTAGGGTTCCGATTGGACCTAGGGTTAGAGTTATGTTAAGGGCTAGGGTTAGAGATCCGGTTAGGGTTCCGATTGGACATAGGTTTAGGGTTATGTTGAGAGCTAGGGTTAGATATCCGGTTAGGGTTCCGATTGGACCTAGGGTTAGGATTATGTTGAGGGCTAGGGTTAGAGATCCGGTTAGCGTTACTATTGCACCTAGGGTTAGGGTTATGTTGAGGGATAGGGTTAGAGATACATTTAGGGTTACGATTGGACCTAGGGTTAGGGTTATGTTGACGGCTAGGGATAGAGATCCGGATAGGGTTACGATTGGACCTAGGGTTAGGGATATGTTGAGGGATAGGGTTAGAGATACTTTTAGGGTTACGATTGGACCTAGCGTTAGGGTTATTTTGAGGGCTAGGGTTAGAGATCCGGATAGGGTTCCGATTGGACCTAGGGTTAGGGTTATGTTGAGGGCTCGGGTTAGAGATCCGGTTAGGGTTCCGATTGGACCTACGGTTAGGGTTATGTTGAGGGCTAGGGTTCGAGATCCGGTTAGGGTTACGATTGGACCTAGGGTTACCGTTATGTTGAGGGCTAGGGTTAGAGATCCGGTTAGGGTTCCGATTGGACCTAGGGTTAGGGTTATGTTGAGGGCTACGGTTAGAGATCCGGTTAGGGTTCCAATTGGACCTAAGGGTAGGGTTATGTTGAGGGCTAGGGTTAGAGATCCGGTTAGGGTTCCGATTGGCCTAGGGTTAGGGTTATGTTGAGGGCTAGGGTTAGAGATCCGGTTAGGATTACGATTGGACCTAAGGTTAGGGTTATGTTGAGGGCTAGGTTTAGATCCGGTTAGGGTATGATTTGACCTAGGGTTAGTGTTATGTTGAGGGCTAAGTTTAGAGAGACGGTTAGGGTTACAATTGGACCTAGGGTTAGATTTACATGGAGGGCTAAGGTAAGAGATCCCGTTAGGGTTGCAATTGGACCTAGGGTTAGGGTTATGTTGAGGGCTAGGGTTAGAGATCCGGTTAGGGTTCCGATTGGACGTACGGTTAGGGTTTTGTTGAGGGCTAGGGTTAGAGATCCGGTTAGGGTTCCGATTGGACCTAGGGTTAGGGTTATGTTGAGGGCTAGGGATAGAGTTCCGGATAGGGTTCCAATTGGACCTAGGGTTAGGGTTATGTTGAGAGCGAGGGTTAGAGTTCCGGTTAGGGTTCCGATTGGACCTAGGGTTAGGGTAATGTTGAGGGCTAGGGTTATAGATCCGGTTATAGTTACGATTGGACCTAGGGTTAGGGTTATGTTGAGGGCTACGGTTAGAGATCCGGTTTGGGTTCCGATTGGACCTAGGGTTAGGGTTATGTTGAGGGCTAGGGTTAGAGATCCGGTTATGGTTCCGATTGGACCTAGGTTTAGGGTTATGTTGAGAGCGAGGGTTAGAGTTCCGGTTAGGGTTCCGATTGGACCTAGGGTTAGGGTTATGTTAAGGGCTAGGGTTAGAGATCCGGTTAGGGATACGATTGGACCTAGGGTTAGGGTTATGTTGAGGGCTAGGGTTAGAGATCTGGTTAGGGTTCCGATTCGACCTAGGGTTAGGGTTATGTTGAGGGATAGGCTTAGAGATACTTTTAGGGTTACGATTCGACCTAGGGTTAGGGTTACGTTGAGGACTAGGGTTAGAGATCCGGTTAGGGTTCCGATTGGACCTAGGGTTAGGGTTATGTTGAGGGCTAGGTTTAGAGATCCGGTTATGGTTACGATTGGACCTAGGGTTAGGGTTATGTTGGGGGCTAGTGTTAGAGATCCGGTTAGGGTTCCGATTGGACCTAGGGTTAGGGTTATGTTGAGGGCTATGGTTAGAGATCCGGTTAGGGTTCCGTTGGACGTAGGGTTAGGGTTATGTTGAGGGCTAGGATTAGAGATCCGTTTAGGTTTCCGATTGGACCTAGGGTTAGGGTTATGTTGAGGGCTAGGTTTAGAGATCCGGTTAGGGTTCCGATTGGACCTAGGGTTAGGGTTATGTTGAGGGCTAGGTTTAGAGATCCGGTTAGGGTTCGGATTGGACCTAGGGTTAGGGTTATGTTGAGGGCTAGGATTAGAGATGCGGTTAGGGTTCCGATTGGACCTAGGGTTAGGGTTATGTTGAGGGCTAGGATTAGAGATCCGGTTAGGGTTCCGATTGGACATAGGGTTAGGGTTATGTTGAGGGGTAGGGTTAGAGATCCTGTTAGGGTTCCGATTGGACCTAGTGTTAGGGTTATGTTGTGGGCTAGGGTTAGAGATCCGGTTAGGGTTCCGATTGGACCTAGGGTTAGGGTTATGTTGAGGGCTAGGGTTAGAGATCCGGTTAGGGTTCCGATTTGACCTAGGGTTAGGGCTATGTTGAGCGATAGGTTTAGAGATACTTTTAGGGTTACATTTGGACCTAGGGTTAGGGTTATGTTGACGGCTAGGGATAGAGTTCCGGATAGGGTTCCAATTGGACCTAGGGTTAGGCTTATGTGTAGGGCTAGGGTTAGAGATCCGGGTAGGTTTCCGATTGGACCCAGGGTTAGGGTTATGTTGAGGGCTAGTGTTACAGATCCGGATAGGGTTACGATTGGACCTAGGGTTAGGGATATGTTGAGGGATAGGGTTAGAGATCCGTTTAGGGTTACGATTGGACCTACCGTTAGGGTTATGTTGAGGGCTAGGGTTAGAGATCCGGTTAGTGTTCCGATTGTACCTAGGGTAGTGGTATGTTAAGGGCTAGTGTTAGAGATCCGGTTAGGGTTACGATTGGACCTAGGCTTAGGATCATGTTCAGGGCTAGGGGTAGATATCCGGTTAGGGTTCCGATTGGACCTAGGTTTAGGGTTATGTTGAGAGCGAGGGTTATAGTTCCGGTTAGGGTTCCGATTGGACCTAGGGTTAGAGTTTTGTTAAGGGCTAGGGTTAGAGATCCGGTTAGGGTTCCGATTGGACATAGGGTTAGGGTTATGTTGAGGGCTAGTGTTAGAGATCCGGTTAGGGTTCCGATTGGACCTAGGGTTAGGATTATGTTGAGGGCTAGGGTTAGAGATCCGGTTAGCGTTACTATTGCACCTAGGGTTAGGGTTATGTTGAGGGATAGGGTTAGAGATACATTTAGGGTTACGATTGGACCTAGGGTTAGGGTTATGTTGACGGCTAGGGATAGAGATCCGGATAGGGTTCCAATTGGACCTAGGGTTAGGCTTATGTCTAGGGCTAGGGTTAGAGATCCGGTTAGGGTTCCGATTGGACCTAGGGTTAGTGTTATGTTGAGGGCTAGTGTTAGAGATCCGGTTAGGGTTACGATTGGACCTAGGGTTAGGGATATGTTGAGGGATAGGGTTAGAGATCCGTTTAGGGTTACGATTGGACCTAGGGTTAGGGTTATGTTGAGGGCTAGGGTTAGAGATCCGGTTAGGGTTCCGATTGGACATAGGGTTAGGATTATGTTGAGGGCTAGGGTTAGAGATCCGGGTAGGGTTCCGATTGGACCCAGGGTTAGGGTTAGGTTGAGGGCCAGTGTTAGAGATCCGGTCAGGGTTACGATTGGACCTAGGGTTAGGGATATGTTGAGGGATTGGGTTAGAGATCCGTTTAGGGTTACGATTGGACCTAGCGTTAGGGTTATGTTGAGGGCTAGGGTTAGAGATCCGGTTAGTGTTCCGATTGTACCTAGGGTAGTGGTATGTTAAGGGCTAGTGTTCGAGATCCGGATAGGGTTACGATTGGACCTAGGGTTAGGATCATGTTCAGGGCTAGGGTTAGATATCCGGTTAGGGTTCCGATTGGACCTAGGTTTAGGGTTATGCTGAGAGCGAGGGTTAGAGTTCCGGTTAGGGTTGCGATTGGACCTATGGTTAGGGTTATGTTGAGGGCTAGGGTTAGAGATCCGGTTAGGGATACGATTGGACCTAGGTTTAGGGTTATGTTGAGGGCTAGGGTTAGAGATCCGGTTTGGGTTACGATTGGACCTAGGGTTAGGGTTATGTTGAGGGCTAGGGTTAGAGATCCGGTTAGGGATACGATTGGACCTAGGGTTAGGGTTATGTTGAGGGCTAGGGTTAGAGATCCAGTTAGGGTTCCGATTTTACCTAGGGTTAGGGTTATGTTGAGGGCTAGGGTTACAGATCCGGTTAGGGTTCCGATTCGACCTAGGGTTAGTGTTACGTTGAGGTCTAGTGTTAGAGATCCTGTTAGTGTTACGATTGGACCAAGGGTTAGGGTTATGTTGAGGGTTAGGGTTAGAGATCTGGTTACTGTTACCATTGGACCTAGGGTTAGGGTTATGTTGAGGGCTAGGTTTAGATCCGGTTAGGGTATGATATGACCTAGGGTTAGTGTTATGTTGAGGGCTAAGGTAAGAGATCCCGTTAGGGTTGCAATTGGACCTAGGGTTAGGGTTATGTTGAGGGCTAGGGTTAGAGATCCGGTTAGGGTTCCGATTGGACGTACGGTTAGGGTTTTGTTGAGGGCTAGGGTTAGAGATCCGGTTAGGGTTCCGATTGGACCTAGGGTTAGGGTTATGTTGAGGGCTAGGGATAGAGTTTCGGATAGGGTTCCAATTGGACCTAGGGTTAGGGTTATGTTGAGAGCGAGGGTTAGAGTTCCGGTTAGGGTTCCGATTGGACCTAGGGTTAGGGTAATGTTGAGGGCTAGGGTTATAGATCCGGTTATAGTTACGATTGGACCTAGGGTTAGGGTTATGTTGAGGGCTACGGTTAGAGATCCGGTTTGGGTTCCGATTGGACCTAGGGTTAGGGTTATGTTGAGGGCTAGGGTTAGAGATCCGGTTATGGTTCCGATTGGACCTAGGGTTAGGGTTATGTTGAGAGCGAGGGTTAGAGTTCCGGTTAGGGTTCCGATTGGACCTAGGGTTAGGGTTATGTTAAGGGCTAGGGTTAGAGATCCGGTTAGGGATACGATTGGACCTAGGGTTAGGGTTATGTTGAGGGCTAGGGTTAGAGATCTGGTTAGGGTTCCGATTGGACCTAGGGTTAGGGTTATGTTGAGGGATAGGCTTAGAGATACTTTTAGGGTTACGATTCGACCTAGGGTTAGGGTTACGTTGAGGACTAGGGTTAGAGATCCGGTTAGGGTTCCGATTCGACCTAGGGTTTAGGGTTATGTTGAGGGCTAGGTTTAGAGATCCGGTTAGGGTTCCGATTGGACCTAGGGTTAGGGTTATGTTGGGGGCTAGTGTTAGAGATCCGGTTAGGGTTCCGATTGGACCTAGGGTTAGGGTTATGTTGAGGGCTATGGTTAGAGATCCGGTTAGGGTTCCGTTGGACGTAGGGTTAGGGTTATGTTGAGGGCTAGGATTAGAGATCCGTTTAGGTTTCCGATTGGACCTAGGGTTAGGGTTATGTTGAGGGCTAGGTTTAGAGATCCGGTTAGGGTTCCGATTGGACCTAGGGTTAGGGTTATGTTGAGGGCTAGGTTTAGAGATCCGGTTAGGGTTCGGATTGGACCTAGGGTTAGGGTTATGTTGAGGGCTAGGATTAGAGATGCGGTTAGGGTTCCGATTGGACCTAGGGTTAGGGTTATGTTGAGGGCTAGGATTAGAGATCCGGTTAGGGTTCCGATTGGACATAGGGTTAGGGTTATGTTGAGGGGTAGGGTTAGAGATCCTGTTAGGGTTCCGATTGGACCTAGTGTTAGGGTTATGTTGTGGGCTAGGGTTAGAGATCCGGTTAGGGTTCCGATTGGACCTAGGGTTAGGGTTATGTTGAGGGCTAGGGTTAGAGATCCGGTTAGGGTTCCGATTTGACCTAGGGTTAGGGCTATGTTGAGCGATAGGTTTAGAGATACTTTTAGGGTTACATTTGGACCTAGGGTTAGGGTTATGTTGACGGCTAGGGATAGAGTTCCGGATAGGGTTCCAATTGGACCTAGGGTTAGGCTTATGTGTAGGGCTAGGGTTAGAGATCCGAGTAGGTTTCCGATTGGACCCAGGGTTAGGGTTATGTTGAGGGCTAGTGTTACAGATCCGGATAGGGTTACGATTGGACCTAGGGTTAGGGATATGTTGAGGGATAGGGTTAGAGATCCGTTTAGGGTTACGATTGGACCTACCGTTAGGGTTATGTTGAGGGCTAGGGTTAGAGATCCGGTTAGTGTTCCGATTGTACCTAGGGTAGTGGTATGTTAAGGGCTAGTGTTAGAGATCCGGTTAGGGTTACGATTGGACCTAGGCGTAGGATCATGTTCAGGGCTAGGGGTAGATATCCGGTTAGGGTTCCGATTGGACCTAGGTTTAGGGTTATGTTGAGAGCGAGGGTTATAGTTCCGGTTAGGGTTCCGATTGGACCTAGGGTTAGAGTTTTGTTAAGGGCTAGGGTTAGAGATCCGGTTAGGGTTCCGATTGGACATAGGGTTAGGGTTATGTTGAGGGCTAGTGTTAGAGATCCGGTTAGGGTTCCGATTGGACCTAGGGTTAGGATTATGTTGAGGGCTAGGGTTAGAGATCCGGTTAGCGTTACTATTGCACCTAGGGTTAGGGTTATGTTGAGGGATAGGGTTAGAGATACATTTAGGGTTACGATTGGACCTAGGGTTAGGGTTATGTTGACGGCTAGGGATAGAGATCCGGATAGGGTTCCAATTGGACCTAGGGTTAGGCTTATGTCTAGGGCTAGGGTTAGAGATCCGGTTAGGGTTCCGATTGGACCTAGGGTTAGTGTTATGTTGAGGGCTAGTGTTAGAGATCCGGTTAGGGTTACGATTGGACCTAGGGTTAGGGATATGTTGAGGGATAGGGTTAGAGATCCGGTTAGGGTTCCGATTGGACCTAGGGTTAGGGTTATGTTGAGGGCTAGGGTTAGAGATCCGGTTAGGGTTCCGATTGGACATAGGGTTAGGATTATGTTGAGGGCTAGGGTTAGAGATCCGGGTAGGGTTCCGATTGGACCCAGGGTTAGGGTTAGGTTGAGGGCCAGTGTTAGAGATCCGGTCAGGGTTACGATTGGACCTAGGGTTAGGGATATGTTGAGGGATTGGGTTAGAGATCCGTTTAGGGTTACGATTGGACCTAGCGTTAGGGTTATGTTGAGGGCTAGGGTTAGAGATCCGGTTAGTGTTCCGATTGTACCTAGGGTAGTGGTATGTTAAGGGCTAGTGTTCGAGATCCGGATAGGGTTACGATTGGACCTAGGGTTAGGATCATGTTCAGGGCTAGGGTTAGATATCCGGTTAGGGTTCCGATTGGACCTAGGTTTAGGGTTATGCTGAGAGCGAGGGTTAGAGTTCCGGTTAGGGTTGCGATTGGACCTATGGTTAGGGTTATGTTGAGGGCTAGGGTTAGAGATCCGGTTAGGGATACGATTGGACCTAGGTTTAGGGTTATGTTGAGGGCTAGGGTTAGAGATCCGGTTTGGGTTACGATTGGACCTAGGGTTAGGGTTATGTTGAGGGCTAGGGTTAGAGATCCGGTTAGGGATACGATTGGACCTAGGGTTAGGGTTATGTTGAGGGCTAGGGTTAGAGATCCAGTTAGGGTTCCGATTTTACCTAGGGTTAGGGTTATGTTGAGGGCTAGGGTTACAGATCCGGTTAGGGTTCCGATTCGACCTAGGGTTAGTGTTACGTTGAGGTCTAGTGTTAGAGATCCTGTTAGTGTTACGATTGGACCAAGGGTTAGGGTTATGTTGAGGGTTAGGGTTAGAGATCTGGTTACTGTTACCATTGGACCTAGGGTTAGGGTTATGTTGAGGGCTAGGTTTAGATCCGGTTAGGGTATGATATGACCTAGGGTTAGTGTTATGTTGAGGGCTAAGGTAAGAGATCCCGTTAGGGTTGCAATTGGACCTAGGGTTAGGGTTATGTTGAGGGCTAGGGTTAGAGATCCGGTTAGGGTTCCGATTGGACGTACGGTTAGGGTTTTGTTGAGGGCTAGGGTTAGAGATCCGGTTAGGGTTCCGATTGGACCTAGGGTTAGGGTTATGTTGAGGGCTAGGGATAGAGTTCCGGATAGGGTTCCAATTGGACCTAGGGTTAGGGTTATGTTGAGAGCGAGGGTTAGAGTTCCGGTTAGGGTTCCGATTGGACCTAGGGTTAGGGTAATGTTGAGGGCTAGGGTTATAGATCCGGTTATAGTTACGATTGGACCTAGGGTTAGGGTTATGTTGAGGGCTACGGTTAGAGATCCGGTTTGGGTTCCGATTGGACCTAGGGTTAGGGTTATGTTGAGGGCTAGGGTTAGAGATCCGGTTATGGTTCCGATTGGACCTAGGGTTAGGGTTATGTTGAGAGCGAGGGTTAGAGTTCCGGTTAGGGTTCCGATTGGACCTAGGGTTAGGGTTATGTTAAGGGCTAGGGTTAGAGATCCGGTTAGGGATACGATTGGACCTAGGGTTAGGGTTATGTTGAGGGCTAGGGTTAGAGATCTGGTTAGGGTTCCGATTGGACCTAGGGTTAGGGTTATGTTGAGGGATAGGCTTAGAGATACTTTTAGGGTTACGATTCGACCTAGGGTTAGGGTTACGTTGAGGACTAGGGTTAGAGATCCGGTTAGGGTTCCGATTCGACCTAGGGTTTAGGGTTATGTTGAGGGCTAGGTTTAGAGATCCGGTTAGGGTTCCGATTGGACCTAGGGTTAGGGTTATGTTGAGGGCTAGGTTTAGAGATCCGGTTAGGGTTCCGATTGGACCTAGGGTTAGGGTTATGTTGAGGGCTAGGATTAGAGATGCGGTTAGGGTTCCGATTGGACCTAGGTTTAGGGTTATGTTGAGGGCTAGGATTAGAGATCCGGTTAGGGTTCCGATTGGACATAGGGTTAGGGTTATGTTGAGGGGTAGGGTTAGAGATCCTGTTAGGGTTCCGATTGGACCTAGTGTTAGGGTTATGTTGAGGGCTAGGATTAGAGATCCGTTTAGGGCTCCGATTGGACCTAGGGTTAGGGTTATGTTGAGGGCTAGGGTTAGAGATCCGGTTAGGGTTCCGATTGGACCTAGGGTTAGGGTTATGTTGAGGGCTAGGGTTAGAGATCCGTTTAGGGTTCCGATTGGACCTAGGGTTAGGGTTATGTTGAGGGCTAGGGTTAGAGATCCGGTTAGGGTTCCGATTGGACCTAGGGTTAGGGCTATGTTGAGGGATAGGTTTAGAGATACTTTTAGGGTTACATTTGGACCTAGGGTTAGGGTTATGTTGACGGCTAGGGATAGAGTTCCGGATAGGGTTCCAATTGGACCTAGGGTTAGGCTTATGTGTAGGGCTAGGGTTAGAGATCCGGGTAGGTTTCCGATTGGACCCAGGGTTAGGGTTATGTTGAGGGCTAGTGTTAGAGATCCGGATAGGGTTACGATTGGACCTAGGGTTAGGGATATGTTGAGGGATAGGGTTAGAGATCCGTTTAGGGTTACGATTGGACCTACCGTTAGGGTTATGTTGAGGGCTAGGGTTCGAGATCCGGTTAGTGTTCCGATTGTACCTAGGGTAGTGGTATGTTAAGGGCTAGTGTTAGAGATCCGGTTAGGGTTATGATTGGACCTAGGCTTAGGATCATGTTCAGGGCTAGGGTTAGATATCCGGTTAGGGTTCCGATTGGACCTAGGTTTAGGGTTATGTTGAGAGCGAGGGTTAGAGTTCCGGTTAGGGTTCTGATTGGACCTAGGGTTAGAGTTATGTTAAGGGCTAGGGTTAGAGATCCGGTTAGGGTTCCGATTGGACATAGGGTTAGTGTTATGTTGAGAGCTAGGGTTAGAGATCCGGTTAGGGTTCCGATTGGACCTAGGGTTAGGATTATGTTGAGGGCTAGGGTTAGAGATCCGGTTAGCGTTACTATTGCACCTAGGGTTAGGGTTATGTTGAGGGATAGGGTTAGAGATACATTTAGGATTACGATTGGACCTAGGGTTAGGGTTATGTTGACGGCTAGGGATAGAGTTCCGGGTAGGGTTCCAATTGGACCTAGGGTTAGGCTTATGTCTAGGGCTAGGGTTAGAGATCCGGTTAGGGTTCCGATTGGACCTAGGGTTAGGGTTATGTTGGGGGCTAGTGTTAGAGATCCGGTTAGGGTTACGATTGGACCTAGGGTTAGGGATATGTTGAGGGATAGGGTTAGAGATCCGTTTAGGGTTACGATTGGACCTAGGGTTAGGGTTATGTTGAGGGCTCGGGTTAGAGATCCGGTTAGGGTTCCGATTGGACATAGGGTTAGGATTATGTTGAGGGCTAGGGTTAGAGATCCGGGTAGGGTTCCGATTGGACCCAGGGTTAGGGTTAGGGTGAGGGCCAGTGTTAGAGATCCGGTCAGGGTTACAATTGGACCTAGGGTTAGGGATATGTTGAGGGATTGGGTTAGAGATCCGTTTAGGGTTACGATTGGACCTAGCGTTAGGGTTATGTTGAGGGCAAGGGTTAGAGATCCGGTTAGTGTTCCGATTGTACCTAGGGTAGTGGTATGTTAAGGGCTAGTGTTAGAGATCCGGATAGGGTTACGATTGGACCTAGGGTTAGGATCATGTTCAGGGCTAGGGTTAGATATCCGGTTAGGGTTCCGATTGGACCTAGGTTTAGGGTTATGCTGAGAGCGAGGGTTAGAGTTCCGGTTAGGGTTGCGATTGGACCTATGGTTAGGGTTATGTTGAGGGCTAGGTTTAGAGATCCGGTTAGGGATACGATTGGACCTAGGTTTAGGGTTATGTTGAGGGCTAGGGTTAGAGATCCGGTTTGGGTTTCGATTGGAACTAGGGTTAGGGTTATGTTGAGGGCTAGGGTTAGAGATCCGGTTAGGGATACGATTGGACCTAGGGTTAGGGTTATGCTGAGGGCTAGGGTTAGAGATCCGGTTAGAGTTCCCATTGGACCTAGGGTTAGGGTTATGTTGAGGGCTAGCTTTAGAGATCCGGTTAGGGTTCCGATTGGACCTAGGGTTAGGGTTATGTTGAGGGCTAGGTTTAGAGATCCGGTTAGGGTTCCGATTGGACCTAGGGTTAGGGTTATGTTGAGGGCTAGGATTAGAGATGCGGTTAGGGTTCCGATTGGACCTAGGGTTAGGGTTATGTTGAAGGCTAGGATTAGAGATCCGGTTAGGGTTCCGATTGGACATAGGGTTAGGGTTATGTTGAGGGGTAGGGTTAGAGATCCTGTTAGGGTTCCGATTTGACCTAGTGTTAGGGTTATGTTGAGGGCTAGGATTAGAGATCCGTTTAGGGCTCCGATTGGACCTAGGGTTAGGGTTATGTTGAGGGCTAGGGTTAGAGATCCGGTTAGGGTTCCGATTGGACCTAGGGTTAGGGTTATGTTGAGGGCTAGGGTTAGAGATCCGTTTAGGGTTCCGATTGGACCTAGGGTTAGGGTTATGTTGAGGGCTAGGGTTAGAGATCCGGTTAGGGTTCCGATTGGACCTAGGGTTAGGGCTATGTTGAGGGATAGGTTTAGAGATACTTTTAGGGTTACATTTGGACCTAGGGTTAGGGTTATGTTGACGGCTAGGGATAGAGTTCCGGATAGGGTTCCGATTGGACCTAGGGTTAGGCTTATGTGTAGGGCTAGGGTTAGAGATCCGGGTAGGTTTCCGATTGGACCCAGGGTTAGGGTTATGTTGAGGGCTAGTGTTAGAGATCCGGATAGGGTTACGATTGGACCTAGGGTTAGGGATATGTTGAGGGATAGGGTTAGAGATCCGTTTAGGGTTACGATTGGACCTACCGTTAGGGTTATGTTGAGGGCTAGGGTTAGAGATCCGGTTAGTGTTCCGATTGTACCTAGGGTAGTGGTATGTTAAGGGCTAGTGTTAGAGATCCGGTTAGGGTTATGATTGGACCTAGGCTTAGGATCATGTTCAGGGCTAGGGTTAGATATCCGGTTAGGGTTCCGATTGGACCTAGGTTTAGGGTTATGTTGAGAGCGAGGGTTAGAGTTCCGGTTAGGGTTCCGATTGGACCTAGGGTTAGAGTTATGTTAAGGGCTAGGGTTAGAGATCCGGTTAGGGTTCCGATTGGACATAGGGTTAGAGTTATGTTGAGAGCTAGGGTTAGATATCCGGTTAGGGTTCCGATTGGACCTAGGGTTAGGATTATGTTGAGGGCTAGGGTTAGAGATCCGGTTAGCGTTACTATTGCACCTAGGGTTAGCGTTATGTTGAGGGATAGGGTTAGAGATACATTTAGGATTACGATTGGACCTAGGGTTAGGGTTATGTTGACGGCTAGGGATAGAGATCCGGTCAGGGTTCCGATTGGACCTAGGGTTAGGGATATGTTGAGGGATAGGGTTAGAGATACTTTTAGGGTTACGATTGGACCTAGCGTTAGGGTTATTTTGAGGGCTAGGGTTAGAGATCCGGATAGGGTTCCGATTGGACCTAGGGTTAGGGTTATGTTGAGGGCTAGGGTTAGAGATCCGGTTAGGGTTCCGATTGGACCTACGGTTAGGGTTATGTTGAGGGCTAGGGTTCGAGATCCGGTTAGGGTTCCGATTGGACCTAGGGTTACCGTTATGTTGAGGGCTAGGGTTAGAGATCCGGTTAGGGTTCCGATTGGACCTAGGGTTAGGGTTATGTTGAGGGCTAGGGTTAGAGATCCGGTTAGGGTTCCAATTGGACCTAAGGGTAGGGTTATGTTGAGGGCTAGGGTTAGAGATCCGGTTAGGGTTCCGATTGGACCTAGGGTTAGGGTTATGTTGAGGGCTAGGGTTAGAGATCCGGTTAGGGTTCCGATTGGACCTAGGGTTAGGGTTATGTTGAGGGATAGGTTTAGAGATACTTTTAGGGTTAAGATTGGACCTAGGGTTAGGGTTACGTTGAGGACTTGGGTTAGAGATCCGGTTAGGGTTCCGATTGGACCTAGGGTTAAGGTTATGTTGAGGGCTAGGGTTAGAGATCCGGTTATGGTTACGATTGGACCTAGGGTTAGGGTTATGTTGAGCGCTAGGGTTAGAGATCCGGTTAGGGTTCCGATTGGACCTAGGGTTAGGGTTATGTTGAGGGCTAGGGTTAGAGATCCGGTTAGGGTTCCGATTGTACCTAGGGTTAGGGTTATGTTGAGGGATAGGGTTAGAGATACTTTTAGGGTTACGACTGGACCTAGGGTTAGGATTCCGTTGAGGACTAGGGTTAGAGATCCTGTTAGGGTTCCGATTGGACCTAGGGTTAGGGTTATGTTGAGAGCGAGGGTTAGAGTTCCGGTTAGGGTTCCGATTGGACCTAGGGTTAGGGTTATGTTAAGGGCTAGGGTTAGAGATCCGGTTAGGTTTCCGATTGGACCTAGGGTTAGGGTAATGTTGAGGTCTAGGGTTAGAGATCCTGTTATGGTTACGATTGGACCTAGGGTTAGGGTTATGTTGAGGGCTAAGGTTAGAGATCCGGTTAGGGATTCGATTGGACCTAGGGTTAGGGTTATGTTGAGGGCTAGGGTTAGAGATCCGGTTAGGGTTCCGATTGGACCTAGGGTTAGGGTTATGTTGAGGGCTAGGGTGTGAGATCCGGTTAGCGTTACTATTGCACCTAGGGTTAAGGTTATGTTGAGGGATAGGGTTAGAGATACTTTTAGGGTTACGATTGGACCTAGGGTTAGGGTTATGTTGACGGCTAGGGATAGAGATCCGGATAGGGTTCCAATTGGACCTAGGGTTAGGCTTATGTCTAAGGCTAGGGTTAGAAATCCGGGTAGGGTTCCGATTGGACCTAGGGTTAGGGTTATGTTGAGGGCTAGGTTTAGAGATCCGGTTAGGGTTCCGATTGGTCCTAGGGTTAGGGTTATGTTGAGGGCTAGGATTAGAGATCCGTTTAGGGTTCCGATTGGACATAGGGGTAGGGTTATGTTGAGGGCTAGGGTTAGAGATCCGGTTAGGGTTCCGATTGGACATAGGGGTAGGGTTATGTTGAGGGCTAGGGTTAGAGATCCGGTTAGGGTTCCGATTTGACCTAGTGTTAGGGTTATGTTGAGGGCTAGGATTAGAGATCCGTTTAGGGCTCCGATTGGACCTAGGGTTAGGGTTATGTTGAGGGCTAGGGTTAGAGATCCGGTTAGGGTTCCGATTGGACCTAGGGTTAGGGTTATGTTGAGGGCTAGGGTTAGAGATCCGTTTAGGGTTCCGATTGGACCTAGGGTTAGGGTTATGTTGAGGGCTAGGGTTAGAGATCCGGTTAGGGTTCCGATTGGACCTAGGGTTAGGGCTATGTTGAGGGATAGGTTTAGAGATACTTTTAGGGTTACATTTGGACCTAGGGTTAGGGTTATGTTGACGGCTAGGGATAGAGTTCCGGATAGGGTTCCGATTGGACCTAGGGTTAGGCTTATGTGTAGGGCTAGGGTTAGAGATCCGGGTAGGTTTCCGATTGGACCCAGGGTTAGGGTTATGTTGAGGGCTAGTGTTAGAGATCCGGATAGGGTTACGATTGGACCTAGGGTTAGGGATATGTTGAGGGATAGGGTTAGAGATCCGTTTAGGGTTACGATTGGACCTACCGTTAGGGTTATGTTGAGGGCTAGGGTTAGAGATCCGGTTAGTGTTCCGATTGTACCTAGGGTAGTGGTATGTTAAGGGCTAGTGTTAGAGATCCGGTTAGGGTTATGATTGGACCTAGGCTTAGGATCATGTTCAGGGCTAGGGTTAGATATCCGGTTAGGGTTCCGATTGGACCTAGGTTTAGGGTTATGTTGAGAGCGAGGGTTAGAGTTCCGGTTAGGGTTCCGATTGGACCTAGGGTTAGAGTTATGTTAAGGGCTAGGGTTAGAGATCCGGTTAGGGTTCCGATTGGACATAGGGTTAGAGTTATGTTGAGAGCTAGGGTTAGATATCCGGTTAGGGTTCCGATTGGACCTAGGGTTAGGATTATGTTGAGGGCTAGGGTTAGAGATCCGGTTAGCGTTACTATTGCACCTAGGGTTAGCGTTATGTTGAGGGATAGGGTTAGAGATACATTTAGGATTACGATTGGACCTAGGGTTAGGGTTATGTTGACGGCTAGGGATAGAGATCCGGTCAGGGTTCCGATTGGACCTAGGGTTAGGGATATGTTGAGGGATAGGGTTAGAGATACTTTTAGGGTTACGATTGGACCTAGCGTTAGGGTTATTTTGAGGGCTAGGGTTAGAGATCCGGATAGGGTTCCGATTGGACCTAGGGTTAGGGTTATGTTGAGGGCTAGGGTTAGAGATCCGGTTAGGGTTCCGATTGGACCTACGGTTAGGGTTATGTTGAGGGCTAGGGTTCGAGATCCGGTTAGGGTTCCGATTGGACCTAGGGTTACCGTTATGTTGAGGGCTAGGGTTAGAGATCCGGTTAGGGTTCCGATTGGACCTAGGGTTAGGGTTATGTTGAGGGCTAGGGTTAGAGATCCGGTTAGGGTTCCAATTGGACCTAAGGGTAGGGTTATGTTGAGGGCTAGGGTTAGAGATCCGGTTAGGGTTCCGATTGGACCTAGGGTTAGGGTTATGTTGAGGGCTAGGGTTAGAGATCCGGTTAGGGTTCCGATTGGACCTAGGGTTAGGGTTATGTTGAGGGATAGGTTTAGAGATACTTTTAGGGTTAAGATTGGACCTAGGGTTAGGGTTACGTTGAGGACTTGGGTTAGAGATCCGGTTAGGGTTCCGATTGGACCTAGGGTTAAGGTTATGTTGAGGGCTAGGGTTAGAGATCCGGTTATGGTTACGATTGGACCTAGGGTTAGGGTTATGTTGAGCGCTAGGGTTAGAGATCCGGTTAGGGTTCCGATTGGACCTAGGGTTAGGGTTATGTTGAGGGCTAGGGTTAGAGATCCGGTTAGGGTTCCGATTGTACCTAGGGTTAGGGTTATGTTGAGGGATAGGGTTAGAGATACTTTTAGGGTTACGACTGGACCTAGGGTTAGGATTCCGTTGAGGACTAGGGTTAGAGATCCTGTTAGGGTTCCGATTGGACCTAGGGTTAGGGTTATGTTGAGAGCGAGGGTTAGAGTTCCGGTTAGGGTTCCGATTGGACCTAGGGTTAGGGTTATGTTAAGGGCTAGGGTTAGAGATCCGGTTAGGTTTCCGATTGGACCTAGGGTTAGGGTAATGTTGAGGTCTAGGGTTAGAGATCCTGTTATGGTTACGATTGGACCTAGGGTTAGGGTTATGTTGAGGGCTAAGGTTAGAGATCCGGTTAGGGATTCGATTGGACCTAGGGTTAGGGTTATGTTGAGGGCTAGGGTTAGAGATCCGGTTAGGGTTCCGATTGGACCTAGGGTTAGGGTTATGTTGAGGGCTAGGGTGTGAGATCCGGTTAGCGTTACTATTGCACCTAGGGTTAAGGTTATGTTGAGGGATAGGGTTAGAGATACTTTTAGGGTTACGATTGGACCTAGGGTTAGGGTTATGTTGACGGCTAGGGATAGAGATCCGGATAGGGTTCCAATTGGACCTAGGGTTAGGCTTATGTCTAAGGCTAGGGTTAGAAATCCGGGTAGGGTTCCGATTGGACCTAGGGTTAGGGTTATGTTGAGGGCTAGGTTTAGAGATCCGGTTAGGGTTCCGATTGGTCCTAGGGTTAGGGTTATGTTGAGGGCTAGGATTAGAGATCCGTTTAGGGTTCCGATTGGACATAGGGGTAGGGTTATGTTGAGGGCTAGGGTTAGAGATCCGGTTAGGGTTCCGATTGGACATAGGGGTAGGGTTATGTTGAGGGCTAGGGTTAGAGATCCGGTTAGGGTTCCGATTGGACATAGGGTTAGGATTATGTTGATGGCTAGGTTTAGAGATCCGGTTAGCGTTACTATTGCACCTAGAGTTAGGGTTATGTTGAGGGATAGGGTTAGAGATACTTTTAGGGTTACGATTGGACCTAGGGTTAGGGTTAAGTTGACGGCTAGGGATAGAGATCCGGATAGGGTTCCAATTGGACCTAGGGTTAGTCTTATGTGTAGGGCTAGGGTTAGAGGTCCAGGTAGGGTTCCATTTGGACCTAGGGTAAGGGATATGTTGAGGGCTAGTGTTAGAGATCCGGTTAGGGTTACGATTGTACCTACGGTTAGGGATATTTTGAGGCATAGGGTTACAGATCCGTTTAGGGTTCCGATTGGACCTAGGGTTAGGGTTATGTTGAGGGCTAGGGTTAGAGATCCTGTTAGGGTTCCGATTGGACATAGGGGTAGGGTTATGTTGAGGGCTAGGGTTAGAGATCCGGTTAGGGTTCCGATTGGACCTAGGGTTAGGGTTATGTTGACGGCTAGGTTTAGAGATCCGGTTAGGGTTCCGATTGGACCTAGTGTTAGGGTTATGTTGAGGGATAGGGTTAGAGATACTTTTAGGGTTACGACTGGACCTAGGGTTAGGATTACGTTGAGGACTAGGGTTAGAGATCCTGTTAGGGTTCCGATTGGACCTAGGGTTAGGGTTATGTTGAGAGCGAGGGTTAGAGTTCCGGTTAGGGTTCCGATTGGACCTAGGGTTAGGGATATGTTAAGGGCTAGGGTTAGAGATGCGGTTAGGTTTCCGATTGGACCGAGGGTTAGGGTAATGTTGAGGGCTAGGGTTAGAGATCCGGTTATGGTTACGATTGGACCTAGGGTTAGGGTTATGTTGAGGGCTAAGGTTAGAGATCCGGTTAGGGATCCGATTGGACCTAGGGTTAGGGTTATGTTGAGGGCTAGGGTTAGAGATCCGGTTAAGGTTCCGATTGGAGCTAGGGTTAGGGTTATGTTGAGGGCTAGGGTTAGAGATCCGGTTAGGGATACGATTGGACCTAGGGTTAGGGTTATGTTGAGGGCTAGGGTTAGAGATCCGGTTAGAGTTCCCATTGTACCTAGGGTTAGGGTTATGTTGAGGGCTAGGGTTAGAGATCCGGTTAGGGTTCCGATTGGACCTAGGATTAGGGTTATGTTGAGGGCTAGGGTTAGAGATCCGGTTAGGGTTCCGATTGGACCTAAGGTTAGGGTAATGTTGAGGGCTAGGGTTAGAGATCCGGTTATGGTTACGATTGGACCTAGCGTTAGGGTTATTTTGAGGGCTAGGGTTAGAGATCCGGTTAGGGTTCCGATTGGACCTAGGGTTAGGGTTATGTTGAGGGCTAGGGTTAGAGATCCGGTTAGTGTTCCGATTGGACCTAGGGTTAGGGTTATGTTGAGGGCTAGGGTTCGAGATCCGTTTAGGGTTCCGATTGGACCTAGGGTTAGGGTTATGTTGAGGGCTAGGGTTAGAGATCCGGTTAGGGTTCCGATTGGACCTAGGGTTAGGGTTATGTTGAGGGCTAGGGTTAGAGATCCGGTTAGGGTTCCAATTGGACCTAAGGGTAGGGTTATGTTGAGGGCTAGGGTTAGAGATCCGGTTAGGGTTCCGATTCGACCTAGGGTTAGGGTTATGTTGAGGGCTAGTGTTAGAGATCCGGTTAGGGTTCCGATTTGACCTAGGGTTAGGGTTATGTTGAGGGATAGGGTTAGAGATACTTTTAGGGTTACGATTGGACCTAGGGTTAGGGTTACGTTGAGGACTTGGGTTAGAGATCCGGTTAGGGTTCCGATTGGACCTAGGGTTAGGGTTATGTTGAGGGCTAGGGTTAGAGATCCGGTTATGGTTACGATTGGACCTAGGGTTAGGGTTATGTTGAGCGCTAGGGTTAGAGATCCGGTTATGGTTCCGATTGGACCTAGGGTTAGGGTTATGTTGAGGGCTAGGTTTAGAGATCCGGTTAGGGTTCCGATTGTACCTAGGGTTAGGGTTATGTTGAGGGATAGGGTTAGAGATACTTTTAGGGTTACGACTGGACCTAGGGTTAGGATTACGTTGAGGACTAGGGTTAGAGATCCTGTTAGGGTTCCGATTGGACCTAGGGTTAGGGTTATGTTGAGAGCGAGGGTTAGAGTTCCGGTTAGGGTTCCGATTGGACCTAGGGTTAGGGTTATGTTAAGGGCTAGGGTTAGAGATCCGATTAGGTTTCCGATTGGACCTAGGGTTAGGGTAATGTTGAGGTCTAGGGTTAGAGATCCGGTTATGGTTACGATTGGACCTAGGGTTAGGGTTATGTTGAGGGCTAAGGTTAGAGATCCGGTTAGGGATCCGATTGGACCTAGGGTTAGGGTTATGTTGAGGGCTAGGGTTAGAGATCCGGTTAGGGTTCCGATTGGACCTAGGGTTAGGGTTATGTTGAGGGCTAGGGTGAGAGATCCGGTTGGCGTTACTATTGCACCTAGGGTTAGGGTTATGTTGAGGGCTAGGGTTAGAGATCCGTTTAGGGTTCCGATTGGACATAGGGGTAGGGTTATGTTGAGGGCTAGGATTAGAGATCCGTTTAGGGTTCCGATTGGACATAGGGGTAGGGTTATGTTGAGGGCTAGGGTTAGAGATCCGGTTACGGTTCCGATTGGACATAGGGTTAGGATTATGTTGATGGCTAGGGTTAGAGATCCTGTTAGCGTTACTATTGCACCTAGAGTTAGGGTTATGTTGAGGGATAGGGTTAGAGATGCTTTTAAGGTTACGATTGGACCTAGGGTTAGGGTTAAGTTGACGGCTAGGGATAGAGATCCGGATAGGGTTCCAATTGGACCTATGGTTAGTCTTATGTGTAGGGCTAGGTTTAGAGGTCCAGGTAGGGTTCCATTTGGACCTAGGGTTAGGGATATGTTGAGGGCTAGTGTTAGAGATCCGGTTAGGGTTACGATTGGACCTAGGGTTAGGGATATGTTGAGGCATAGGGGTACAGATCCGTTTAGGGTTACGATTGGACCTAGGGTTAGGGTTATGTTGAGGGCTAGGGTTAGAGATCCGGATAGGGTTCCGATTGGACCTAGGGTTAGTGGTATGTTAAGGGCTAGTGTTAGAGATCCGGTTAGGGATACTATTGGACCTAGGGTTAGGATAATGTTCAGGGCTAGGGTTAGATATCCGGTTAGGGTTCCAATTGGACCTAGGTTTAGGGTTATGTTGAGAGCGAGGGTTAGAGTTCCGGTTAGGGTTCCGATTGGACCTAGGGTTAGGGTTATGTTGAGGGCTAGGATAAGAGATCCGTTTAGGGTTCCGATTGGACCTAGGTTTAGGGTTATGTTGAGGGCTAGGGTTAGAGATCCGGTTAGGGTTCCGATTGGACCTAGGGTTAAGGTTATGTTGAGGGCTAGGGTTAGCGATCCGGTTAGGGTTACGATTGGACCTAGGGTTAGGGTTATGTTGAGGGCTAGGGTTAGAGATCCGGTTAGGGTTACGATTGGACCTAGGGTTAGGGTTATGTTGAGGTCTCGGTTAGAGATCCGGTTAGGGTTACGATTGGACCTAGGGTTAGGGTTATGTTGAGGGCTAGGGTTAGAGATCCGGTTAGGGTTCTGATTGGACCTAGGGTTAGGGTTATGTTGAGGGCTAGGGTTAGACATCCGGTTAGGGTTCCGATTAGACCTAGGGTTAGGGTAATGTTGAGGGCCAGGGTTAGAGATCCGGTTATGGTTACGATTGGACCTAGGGTAGGGTTATGTTGAGGTCTAAGGTTAGAGATCCGGTTAGGGATCCGATTGGACCTAGGGTTAGGGTTATTTTGAGGGCTATGGTTAGAGATCCGGTTAGGTTTCCGATTGGACCTAGGGTTAGGGTTATGTTGAGGGCTAGGGTTAGAGATCCGGTTAGGGTTACGATTGGACCTAGGGTTAGGGTTATGTTGAGG
Organism: Miniopterus natalensis; assembly: GCF_054644295.1. NCBI lineage: Eukaryota > Metazoa > Chordata > Mammalia > Chiroptera > Miniopteridae > Miniopterus > Miniopterus natalensis. Next base: position 86,930,752 of record NC_142088.1, read on the forward strand.
GATAGGGTTAGAGATCCGGTTAGGGTTCCAATTGGACCTAGGGTTAGTGTTATGTTGAGGGCTAGGGTTAGAGATCCTGTTAGGGTTCCGATTGGACATAGGGGTAGGGTTATGTTGAGGGCTAGGGTTAGAGATCCGGTTAGGGTTCCGATTGGACCTAGTGTTAGGGTTATGTTGAGGAATAGGGTTAGAGATACTTTTAGGGTTACGACTGGACCTAGGGTTAGGATTACGTTGAGGACTAGGGTTAGAGATCCTGTTAGGGTTCCGATTGGACCTAGGGTTAGGGTTATGTTGAGAGCGAGGGTTAGAGTTCCGGTTAGGGTTCCGATTGGACCTAGGGTTAGGGTTATGTTAAGGGCTAGGGTTAGAGATCCGGTTAGGTTTCCGATTGGACCTAGGGTTAGGTTAATGTTGAGGGCTAGGGTTAGAGATCCGGTTATGGTTACGATTGGACCTAGGGTTAGGGTTATGTTGAGGGCTAAGGTTAGAGATCCGGTTAGGGATCCGATTGGACCTAGGGTTAGGGTTATGTTGAGGGCTAGGGTTAGAGGTCCGGTTATGGATACGATTGGACCTAGGTTTCGGGTTATGTTGAGGGCTAGGGTTAGAGATCCGGTTTGGGTTACGATTGGAGCTAGGGTTAGGGTTATGTTGAGGGCTAGGGTTAGAGATCCGGTTAGGGATACGATTGGACCTAGGGTTAGGGTTATGTTGAGGGCTAGGGTTAGAGATCCGGTTAGAGTTCCCATTGGACCTAGGGTTAGGGTTATGTTGAGGGCTAGGGTTAGAGATCCGGTTAGGGTTCCGTTTGGACCTAGGATTAGGGTTATGTTGAGGGCTAGGGTTAGAGATCCGGTTAGGGTTCCGATTGGACCTAAGGTTACGGTAATGTTGAGGCCTAGGGTTAGAGATCCGGTTATGGTTACGATTGGACCTAGCGTTATGGTTATTTTGAGGGCTAGGGTTAGAGATCCGGTTAGGGTTCCGATTGGACCTAGGGTTAGGGTTATGTTGAGGGCTAGGGTTAGAGATCCGGTTAGGGTTCCGATTGGACCTAGGGTTAGGGTCATGTTGAGGGCTAGGGTTCGAGATCCGGTTAGGGTTACGATTGGACCTAGGGTTACAGTTATGTTGAGGGCTAGGGTTAGAGATCCGGTTAGGGTTCCGATTGGACCTAGGGTTAGGGTTTTGTTGAGGGCTAGGGTTAGAGATCCGGTTAGGGTTCCAATTGCACCTAAGGGTAGGGTTATGTTGAGGGCTAGGGTTAGAGATCCGGTTAGGGTTCCGATTGGACCTAGGGTTAGGGTTATGTTGAGGGCTAGGGTTAGAGATCCGGTTAGGGTTCCGATTGGACTTAGGGTTAGGGTTATGTTGAGGGATAGGGTTAGAGATACTTTTAGGGTTACGATTGGACCTAGGGTTAGGGTTACGTTGAGGACTTGGGTTAGAGATCCGGTTAGGGTTCCGATTGGACCTAGGGTTAGGGTTATGTTGAGGGCTAGGGTTAGAGATCCGGTTATAGTTACGATTGGACCTAGGGTTAGGGTTATGTTGAGGGCTAAGGTTAGAGATCCGGTTAGGGATCCGATTGGACCTAGGGTTAGGGTTATGTTGAGGGCTAGGGTTAGAGATCCGGTTAGGGATACGATTGGACCTAGGTTTAGGGTTATGTTGAGGGCTAGGGTTAGAGATCCGGTTTGGGTTACGATTGGAGCTAGGGTTAGGGTTATGTTGAGGGCTAGGGTTAGAGATCCGGTTAGGGATACGATTGGACCTAGGGTTAGGGTTATGTTGAGGGCTAGGGTTAGAGATCCGGTTAGGGTTCCGATTGGACCTAGGGTTAGGGTTATGTTGAGGGCTAGGGTTAGAGATCCGGTTAGGGTTCCGATTGGACCTAGGATTAGGGTTATGTTGAGGGCTAGGGTTAGAGATCCGGTTAGGGTTCCGATTGGACCTAAGGTTAGGGTAATGTTGAGGGCTAGGGTTAGAGATCCGGTTAGGGTTCCGATTGGACCTAAGGTTAGGGTAATGTTGAGGGCTAGGGTTAGAGATCCGGTTATGGTTACGATTGGACCTAGCGTAATGGTTATTTTGAGGGCTAGGGTTAGAGATCCGGTTAGGGTTCCGATTGGACCTAGGGTTAGGGTTATGTTGAGGGCTAGGGTTAGAGATCCGGTTAGGGTTCCGATTGGACCTAGGGTTAGGGTCATGTTGAGGGCTAGGGTTCGAGATCCGGTTAGGGTTACGATTGGACCTAGGGTTACAGTTATGTTGAGGGCTAGGGTTAGAGATCCGGTTAGGGTTCCGATTGGACCTAGGGTTAGAGTTTTGTTGAGGGCTAGGGTTAGAGATCCGGTTAGGGTTCCAATTGCACCTAAGGGTAGGGTTATGTTGAGGGCTAGGGTTAGAGATCCGGTTAGGGTTCCGATTGGACTTAGGGTTAGGGTTATGTTGAGGGATAGGGTTAGAGATACTTTTAGGGTTACGATTGGACCTAGGGTTAGGGTTACGTTGAGGACTTGGGTTAGAGATCCGGTTAGGGTTCCGATTGGACCTAGGGTTAGGGTTATGTTGAGGGCTAGGGTTAGAGATCCGGTTATAGTTACGATTGGACCTAGGGTTAGGGTTATGTTGAGGGCTAAGGTTAGAGATCCGGTTAGGGATCCGATTGGACCTAGGGTTAGGGTTATGTTGAGGGCTAGGGTTAGAGATCCGGTTAGGGATACGATTGGACCTAGGTTTAGGGTTATGTTGAGGGCTAGGGTTAGAGATCCGGTTTGGGTTACGATTGGAGCTAGGGTTAGGGTTATGTTGAGGGCTAGGGTTAGAGATCCGGTTAGGGATACGATTGGACCTAGGGTTAGGGTTATGTTGAGGGCTAGGGTTAGAGATCCGGTTAGGGTTCCGATTGGACCTAAGGTTAGGGTTATGTTGAGGGCTAGGGTTAGAGATCCGGTTAGGGTTCCGATTGGACCTAAGGTTAGGGTAATGTTGAGGGCTAGGGTTAGAGATCCGGTTATGGTTACGATTGGACCTAGCGTAATGGTTATTTTGAGGGCTAGGGTTAGAGATCCGGTTAGGGTTCCGATTGGACCTAGGGTTAGGGTTATGTTGAGGGCTAGGGTTAGAGATCCGGTTAGGGTTCCGATTGGACCTAGGGTTAGGGTCATGTTGAGGGCTAGGGTTCGAGATCCGGTTAGGGTTACGATTGGACCTAGGGTTACAGTTATGTTGAGGGCTAGGGTTAGAGATCCGGTTAGGGTTCCGATTGGACCTAGGGTTTGGGTTATGTTGAGGGCTAGGGTTAGAGATCCGGTTACGGTTCCAATTGGACCTAAGGGTAGGGTTATGTTGAGGGCTAGGGTAGAGATCCGGTTAGGGTTCCGATTGGACCTAGGGTTAGGGTTATGTTGAGGGCTAGGGTTAGAGATCCGGTTAGGGTTCCGATTGGACCTAGGGTTAGGGTTATGTTGAGGGCTAGGGTGAGAGATCCGGTTAGCGTTACTATTGCACCTAGGGTTAGGGTTATGTTGAGGGATAGGGTTAGAGATACTTTTAGGGTTACGATTGGACCTAGGGTTAGGGTTATGTTGACGGCTAGGGATAGAGATCCGGATAGGGTTCCAATTGGACCTAGGGTTAGGCTTATGTCTAAGGCTAGGGTTAAAAATCCGGGTAGGGTTCCGATTGGACCTAGGGTTAGGGTTATGTTGAGGGCTAGGTTTAGAGATCCGGTTAAGGTTCCGATTGGTCCTAGGGTTAGGGTTATGTTGAGGGCTAGGGTTAGAGATCCGTTTAGGGTTCCGATTGGACATAGGGGTAGGGTTATGTTGAGGGCTAGGATTAGAGATAAGTTTAGGGTTCCGATTGGACATAGGGGTAGGGTTATGTTGAGGGCTAGGGTTAGAGATCCGGTTAGGGTTCCGATTGGACATAGGGTTAGGATTATGTTGATGGCTAGTGTTAGAGATCAGGTTAGCGTTACTATTGCACCTAGAGTTAGGGTTATGTTGAGGGATAGGGTTAGAGATACTTTTAGGGTTACGATTGGACCTAGGGTTAGGGTTAAGTTGACGGCTAGGGATAGAGATCCGGATAGGGTTCCAATTGGACCTATGGTTAGTCTTATGTGTAGGGCTAGGTTTAGAGGTCCAGGTAGGGTTCCATTTGGACCTAGGGTTAGGGATATGTTGAGGGCTAGTGTTAGAGATCCGGTTAGGGTTACGATTGGACCTAGGGTTAGGGATATGTTGAGGCATAGGGTTACAGATCCGTTTAGGGTTACGATTGGACCTAGGGTTAGGGTTATGTTGAGGGCTAGGGTTAGAGATCCGGATAGGGTTCCGATTGGTCCTAGGGTTAGTGGTATGTTAAGGGCTAGTGTTAGAGATCCGCTTAGGGTTACTATTGGACCTAGGGTTAGGATAATGTTCAGGGCTAGGGTTAGATATCCGGTTAGGGTTCCAATTGGACCTAGGTTTAGGGTTATGTTGAGAGCGAGGGTTAGAGTTCCGGTTAGGGTTCCGATTGGACCTAGGGTTAGGGTTATGTTGAGGTCTCGGTTAGAGATCCGGTTAGGGTTCCGATTGGACCTAGGGTTAGGGTTATGTTGAGGTCTCGGTTAGAGATCCGGTTAGGGTTACGATTGGACCTAGGGTTAGGGTTATGTTGAGGGCTAGGGTTAGAGATCCGGTTAGGGTTCCGATTGGACCTAGGGTTAGGGTTATGTTGAGGGCTAGGTTTAGACATCCGGTTAGGGTTCCGATTGGACCTAGGGTTAGGGTTATGTTGAGGGCTAGGTTTAGACATCCGGTTAGGGTTCCGATTGGACCTAGGGTTAGGGTTATGTTGAGGGCTAGGTTTAGACATCCGGTTAGGGTTCCGATTGGACCTAGGGTTAGGGTTATGTTGAGGGCTAAGGTTAGAGATCCGGTTAGGGATCCGATTGGACCTAGGGTTAGGGTTATGTTGAGGGCTAGGGTTAGAGATCCGGTTAGGGTTCCGATTGGACCTAGGGTTAGGGTTATGTTGAGGGCTAGGGTAGAGATCCGGTTAGGGTTACGATTGGACCTAGGGTTAGGGTTATGTTGAGGGCTAGGGTTAGAAATCCGGTTAGGGTTCCAATTGGACCTAGGGTTAGGGTTATGTTGAGGGCTAGGGTTAGAGATCCTGTTAGGGTTCCGATAGGACATAGGGGTAGGGTTATGTTGAGGGCTAGGGTTAGAGATCCGGTTAGGGTTCCGATTGGACCTAGGGTTAGGGTTATGTTGACGGCTAGGTTTAGAGATCCGGTTAGGGTTCCAATTGGACCTAGTGTTAGGGTTATGTTGAGGGATAGGGTTAGAGATACTTTTAGGGTTACGGCTGGACCTAGGGTTAGGATTACGTTGAGGACTAGGGTTAGAGATCTTGTTAGGGTTCCGATTGGACCTAGGGTTAGGGTTATGTTGAGAGCGAGGGTTAGAGTTCCGGTTAGGGTTCCGATTGGACCTAGGGTTAGGGTTATGTTAAGGGCTAGGGTTAGAGTTCCGGTTAGGTTTCCGATTGGACCTAGGGTTAGGGTAATGTTGAGGGCTAGGTTTAGAGATCCGGTTATGGTTACGATTGGACCTAGGGTTAGGGTTATGTTGAGGGCTAGGGTTAGAGATCCGGTTTGGGTTACGATTGGAGCTAGGGTTAGGGTTATGTTGAGGGCTAGGGTTAGAGATCCGGTTAGGGATACGATTGGACCTAGGGTTAGGGTTATGTTGAGGGCTAGGGTTAGAGATCCGGTTAGAGTTCCCATTGGACCTAGGGTTAGGGTTATGTTGAGGGCTAGGGTTAGAGATCCGGTTAGGGTTCCGATTGGACCTAGGATTAGGGTTATGTTGAGGGCTAGGGTTAGAGATCCGGTTAGGGTTCCGATTGGACCTAAGGTTAGGGTAATGTTGAGTGCTAGGTATAGAGATCCGGTTATGGTTACGATTGGACCTAGCGTTAGGGTTATTTTGAGGGCTAGGGTTAGAGATCCGGTTAGGGTTCCGATTGGACCTAGGGTTAGGGTTATGTTGAGGGCTAGGGTTAGAGATCCGGTTAGGGTTCCGATTGGACCTAGGGTTTGGGTTATGTTGAGGGCTAGGGTTCGAGATCCGGATAGGGTTATGATTGGACCTAGGGTTACAGTTATGTTGAGGGCTAGGGTTAGAGATCCGGTTAGGGTTCCGATTGGACCTAGGGTTAGGGTTATGTTGAGGGCTAGGGTTAGAGATCCGGTTAGGGTTCCAATTGGACCTAAGGGTAGGGTTATGTTGAGGGCTAGGGTTAGAGATCCGGTTAGGGTTCCGATTGGACCTAGGGTTAGGGTTATGTTGAGGGCTAGGGTTAGAGATCCGGTTAGGGTTCCGATTGAACCTAGGGTTAGGGTTATGTTGAGGGATAGGGTTAGAGATACTTTTAGGGTTACGACTGGACCTAGGGTTAGGATTACGTTGAGGACTAGGGTTAGAGATCCTGTTAGGGTTCCGATTGGACCTAGGGTTAGGGTTATGTTGAGAGCGAGGGTTAGAGTTCCGGTTAGGGTTCCGATTGGACCTAGGGTTAGGGTTATGTTAAGGGCTAGGGTTAGAGATTCGGTTAGGTTTCCGATTAGACCTAGGGTTAGGGTAATGTTGAGGTCTAGAGTTAGAGATCCGGTTATGGTTACGATTGGACCTAGGGTTAGGGTTATGTTGAAGGCTAGGTTTAGAGATCCGGTTTGGGTTACGTTTGGAGCTAGGGTTAGGGTTATGTTGAGGGCTAGGGTTAGAGATCCGGTTAGGGATACGATTGGACCTAGGGTTAGAGTTATGTTGAGGGCTAGGGTTAGAGATCCGGTTAGAGTTCCCATTGGACCTAGGGTTAGGGTTATGTTGAGGGCTAGGGTTAGAGATCCGGTTAGGGTTCTGATTGGACCTAGGATTAGGGTTATGTTGAGGGCTAGGGTTAGAGATCCGTTTAGGGTTCCGATTGGACCTAAGGTTAGGGTAATGTTGAGGGCTAGGGTTAGAGATCCGGTTATGGTTACGATTGGACCTAGCGTTAGGGTTATTTTGAGGGCTAGGGTTAGAGATCCGGTTAGGGTTCCGATTGGACCTAGGGTTAGGGTTATGTTGAGGGCTAGGGTTAGAGATCCGGTTAGGGTTCCGATTGGACCTAGGGTTTGGGTTATGTTGAGGGCTAGGGTCAGAGATCCGGTTAGGGTTCCGATTGTACCTAGGGTTAGGGTTATGTTGAGGGATAGGGTTAGAGATACTTTTAGGGTTACGACTGGACCTAGGGTTAGGATTACGTTGAGGACTAGGGTTAGAGATCCTGTTAGGGTTCCGATTGGACCTAGGGTTAGGTTTATGTTGAGAGCGAGGGTTAGAGTTCCGGTTAGGGTTCCGATTGGACCTAGGGTTAGGGTTATGTTAAGGGCTATGGTTAGAGATCCGGTTAGGTTTCCGATTGGACCTAGGGTTAGGGTAATGTTGAGGTCTAGGGTTAGAGATCCGGTTATGGTTACGATTGGACCTAGGGTTAGGGTTATGTTGAGGGCTAGGGTTAGAGATCCGGTTAGGGTTCCGATTGGACCTAGGGTTAGGGTTATGTTGAGGGCTAGGGTGAGAGATCCGGTTAGCGTTACTATTGCAACTAGGGTTAGGGTTATGTTGAGGGATAGGGTTAGAGATACTTTTAGGGTTACGATTGGACCTAGGGTTAGGGTTATGTTGACGGCTAGGGATAGAGATCCGGATAGGGTTCCAATTGGACCTAGGGTTAGGCTTATGTCTAAGGCTAGGGTTAGAAATCCGGGTAGGGTTCCGATTGGACCTAGGGTTAGGGTTATGTTGAGGGCTAGGTTTAGAGATCCGGTTAGGGTTCCGATTGGTCCTAGGGTTAGGGTTATGTTGAGGGCTAGGGTTAGAGATCAGTTTAGGGTTCCGATTGGACATAGGGGTAGGGTTATGTTGAGGGCTAGGATTAGAGATCCGTTTAGGGTTCCGATTGGACATAGGGGTAGGGTTATGTTGAGGGCTAGGGTTAGAGATCCGGTTAGGGTTCCGATTGGACATAGGGTTAGGATTATGTTGATGGCTAGGGTTAGAGATCCGGTTAGCGTTACTATTGCACCTAGAGTTAGGGTTATGTTGAGGGATAGGGTTAGAGATACTTTTAGGGTTACGATTGGACCTAGGGTTAGGGTTAAGTTGACGGCTAGGGATAGAGACCCGATAGGGTTCCAATTGGACCTAGGGTTAGTCTTATGTGTAGGGCTAGGGTTAGAGGTCCAGGTAGGGTTCCATTTGGACCTAGGGTTAGGGATATGTTGAGGGCTAGTGTTAGAGATCCGGTTAGGTTTACGATTGGACCTAGGGTTAGGGATATGTTGAGGCATAGGGTTACAGATCCGTTTAGGGTTACGACTGGACCTAGGGTTAGGGTTATGTTGAGTGCTAGGGTTAGAGATCCGCATAGGGTTCCGATTGGACCTAGGGTTAGTGGTATGTTAAGGGCTAGTGTTAGAGATCCGCTTAGGGTTACTATTGGACCTAGGGTTAGGATAATGTTCAGGGCTAGGGTTAGATATCCGGTTAGGGTTCCAATTGGACCTAGGTTTAGGGTTATGTTGAGAGCGAGGGTTAGAGTTCCGGTTAGGGTTCCGATTGGACCTAGGGTTAGGGTTATGTTGAGGGCTAGGATTAGAGATCCGTTTAGGGTTCCGATTGGACCTAGGGTTAGGGTTATGTTGAGGGCCAGGGTTAGAGATCCGGTTAGGGTTACGATTGGACCTAGGGTTAGGGTTATGTTGAGGGCTAGGGTTAGAGATCCGGTTAGGGTTCCGATTGGACCTAGGTTTAGGGTTATGTTGAGGGCTAGGGTGAGAGATCCGGTTAGGGTTACGATTGGACCTAGGGTTAGGGTTATGTTGAGGGCTAGGGTTAGAGATCCGGTTAGGGTTCCGATTGGACCTAGGGTTACTGTTATGTTGAGGTCTCGGTTAGAGATCCGGTTAGGGTTACGATTGGACCTAGGGTTAGGGTTATGTTGAGGGCTAGGGTTAGAGATCCGGTTAGGGTTACGATTGGACCTAGGGTTAGGGTTACTTTGAGGACTTGGGTTAGAGATCCGGTTAGGGTTCCGATTGGACCTAGGGTTAGGGTTATGTTGAGGGCTAGGGTTAGAGATCCGGGTATGGTTACGATTGGACCTAGGGTTAGGGTTATGTTGAGGGCTAAGGTTAGAGATCCGGTTAGGGATCCGATTGGACCTAGGGTTAGGGTTATGTTGAGGGCTAGGGTTAGAGATCCGGTTAGGGATACGATTGGACCTAGGTTTAGGGTTATGTTGAGGGCTAGGGTTAGAGATCCGGTTTGGGTTACGATTGGAGCTAGGGTTAGGGTTATGTTGAGGGCTAGGGTTAGAGATCCGGTTAGGGATACGATTGGACCTAGGGTTAGGGTTATGTTGAGGGCTAGGGTTAGAGATCCGGTTAGGGTTCCGATTGGACCTAGGGTTAGGGTTATGTTGAGGGCTAGGGTTAGAGATCCGGTTAGGGTTCCGATTGGACCTAGGATTAGGGTTATGTTGAGGGCTAGGGTTAGAGATCCGGTTAGGGTTCCGATTGGACCTAAGGTTAGGGTAATGTTGAGGGCTAGGGTTAGAGATCCGGTTAGGGTTCCGATTGGACCTAAGGTTAGGGTAATGTTGAGGGCTAGGGTTAGAGATCCGGTTATGGTTACGATTGGACCTAGCGTAATGGTTATTTTGAGGGCTAGGGTTAGAGATCCGGTTAGGGTTCCGATTGGACCTAGGGTTAGGGTTATGTTGAGGGCTAGGGTTAGAGATCCGGTTAGGGTTCCGATTGGACCTAGGGTTAGGGTTATGTTGAGGGCTAGGGTGAGAGATCCGGTTAGCGTTACTATTGCACCTAGGGTTAGGGTTATGTTGAGGGATAGGGTTAGAGATACTTTTAGGGTTACGATTGGACCTAGGGTTAAGGTTATGTTGACGGCTAGGGATAGAGATCCGGATAGGGTTCCAATTGGACCTAGGGTTAGGCTTATGTCTAAGGCTAGGGTTAGAAATCCGGGTAGGGTTCCGATTGGACCTAGGGTTAGGGTTATGTTGAGGGCTAGGTTTAGAGATCCGGTTAGGGTTCCGATTGGTCCTAGGGTTAGGGTTATGTTGAGGGCTAGGGTTAGAGATCCGTTTAGAGTTCCGATTGGACATAGGGGTAGGGTTATGTTGAGGGCTAGGATTAGAGATCCGTTTAGGGTTCCGATTGGACATAGGGGTAGGGTTATGTTGAGGGCTAGGGTTAGAGATCCGGTTAGGGTTCCGATTGGACATAGGGTTAGGATTATGTTGATGGCTAGGGTTAGAGATCAGGTTAGCGTTACTATTGCACCTAGAGTTAGGGTTATGTTGAGGGATAGGGTTAGAGATACTTTTAGGGTTACGATTGGACCTAGGGTTAGGGTTAAGTTGACGGCTAGGGATAGAGATCCGGATAGGGTTCCAATTGGACCTATGGTTAGTCTTATGTGTAGGGCTAGGTTTAGAGGTCCAGGTAGGGTTCCATTTGGGCCTAGGGTTAGGGATATGTTGAGGGCTAGTGTTAGAGATCCGGTTAGGGTTACGATTGGACCTAGGGTTAGGGATATGTTGAGGCATAGGGTTACAGATCCGTTTAGGGTTACGATTGGACCTAGGGTTAGGGTTATGTTGAGGGCTAGGGTTAGAGATCCGGATAGGGTTCCGATTGGACCTAGGGTTAGTGGTATGTTAAGGGCTAGTGTTAGAGATCCGCTTAGGGTTACTATTGGACCTAGGGTTAGGATAATGTTCAGGGCTAGGGTTAGATATCCGGTTAGGGTTCCAATTGGACCTAGGTTTAGGGTTATGTTGAGAGCGAGGGTTAGAGTTCCGTTTAGGGTTCCGATTGGACCTAGGGTTAGGGTTATGTTGAGGTCTCGGTTAGAGATCCGGTTAGGGTTCCGATTGGACCTAGGGTTAGGGTTATGTTGAGGGCCAGGGTTAGAGATCCGGTTAGGGTTCCGATTGGACCTAGGGTTAGGGTTATGTTGAGGTCTCGGTTAGAGATCCGGTTAGGGTTACGATTGGACCTAGGGTTAGGGTTATGTTGAGGGCTAGGGTTAGAGATCTGGTTAGGGTTCCGATTGGACCTAGGTTTAGGGTTATGTTGAGGGCTAGGTTTAGACATCCGGTTAGGGTTCCGATTGGACCTAGGGTTAGGGTTATGTTGAGGGCTAGGTTTAGACATCCGGTTAGGGTTCCGATTGGACCTAGGGTTAGGGTTATGTTGAGGGCTAGGTTTAGACATCCGGTTAGGGTTCCGATTGGACCTAGGGTTAGGGTTATGTTGAGGGCTAGGGTTAGAGATCCGGTTAGAGTTCCCATTGGACCTAGTGTTAGGGTTATGTTGAGGGCTAGGGTTAGAGATCCGGTTAGGGTTCCGATTGGACCTAGGATTAGGGTTATGTTGAGGGCTAGGGTTAGAGATCCGGTTAGGGTTCCGATTGGACCTAAGGTTAGGGTAATGTTGAGGGCTAGGGTTAGAGATCCGGTTATGGTTACGATTGGACCCAGCGTTAGGGTTATTTTGAGGGCTAGGGTTAGAGATCCGGTTAGGGTTCCGATTGGACCTAGGGTTAGGGTTATGTTGAGGGCTAGGGTTAGAGATCCGGTTAGGGTTCCGATTGGACCTAGGGTTTGGGTTATGTTGAGGGCTAGGGTTAGAGATCCGGTTAGGGTTCCGATTGTACCTAGGGTTAGGGTTATGTTGAGGGATAGGGTTAGAGATACTTTTAGGGTTACGACTGGACCTAGGGTTAGGATTACGTTGAGGACTAGGGTTAGAGATCCTGTTAGGGTTCCGATTGGACCTAGGGTTAGGTTTATGTTGAGAGCGAGGGTTAGAGTTCCGGTTAGGGTTCCGATTGGACCTAGGGTTAGGGTTATGTTAAGTGCTATGGTTAGAGATCCAGTTAGGTTTCCGATTGGACCTAGGGTTAGGGTAATGTTGAGGTCTAGGGTTAGAGATCCGGTTATGGTTACGATTGGACCTAGGGTTAGGGTTATGTTGAGGGCTAGGGTTAGAGATCCGGTTAGCGTTACTATTGCACCTAGGGTTAGGGTTATGTTGAGGGATAGGGTTAGAGATACTTTTAGGGTTACGATTGGACCTAGGGTTAGGGTTATGTTGACGGCTAGGGATAGAGATCCGGATAGGGTTCCAATTGGACCTAGGGTTAGGCTTATGTCTAAGGCTAGGGTTAGAAATCCGGGTAGGGTTCCGATTGGACCTAGGGTTAGGGTTATGTTGAGGGCTAGGTTTAGAGATCCGGTTAGGGTTCCGATTGGTCCTAGGGTTAGGGTTATGTTGAGGGCTAGGGTTAGAGATCCGTTTAGGGTTCCGATTGGACATAGGGGTAGGGTTATGTTGAGGGCTAGGATTAGAGATCCGGTTAGGGTTCCGATTGGTCCTAGGGTTAGGGTTATGTTGAGGGCTAGGGTTAGAGTTCCGTTTAGGGTTCCGATTGGACATAGGGGTAGGGTTATGTTGAGGGCTAGGGTTAGAGATCTGTTTAGGGTTCCGATTGGACATAGGGGTAGGGTTATGTTGAGGGCTAGGGTTAGAGATCCGGTTAGGGTTCCGATTGGACATAGGGTTAGGATTATGTTGATGGCTAGGGTTAGAGATCCGGTTAGCGTTACTATTGCACCTAGAGTTAGGGTTATGTTGAGGGATAGGGTTAGAGATACTTTTAGGGTTACGATTGGACCTAGGGTTAGGGTTAAGTTGACGGCTAGGGATAGAGACCCGATAGGGTTCCAATTGGACCTAGGGTTAGTCTTATGTGTAGGGCTAGGTTTAGAGGTCCAGGTAGGGTTCCATTTGGACCTAGGGTTAGGGATATGTTGAGGGCTAGTGTTAGAGATCCGGTTAGGTTTACGATTGGACCTAGGGTTAGGGATATGTTGAGGCATAGGGTTACAGATCCGTTTAGGGTTACGACTGGACCTAGGGTTAGGGTTATGTTGAGGGCTAGGGTTAGAGATCCGCATAGGGTTCCGATTGGACCTAGGGTTAGTGGTATGTTAAGGGCTAGTGTTAGATATCCGCTTAGGGTTACTATTGGACCTAGGGTTAGGATAATGTTCAGGGCTAGGGTTAGATATCCGGTTAGGGTTCCAATTGGACCTAGGTTTAGGGTTATGTTGAGAGCGAGGGTTAGAGTTCCGGTTAGGGTTCCGATTGGACCTAGGGTTATGGTTATGTTGAGGGTTAGGATTAGAGATCCGTTTAGGGTTCCGATTGGACCTAGGGTTAGGGTTATGTTGAGGGCCAGGGTTAGAGATCCGGTTAGAGTTACGATTGGACCTAGGGTTAGGGTTATGTTGAGGGCTAGGGTTAGAGATCCGGTTAGGGTTCCGATTGGACCTAGGTTTAGGGTTATGTTGAGAGCGAGGGTTAGAGTTCCGGTTAGGGTTCCGATTGGACCTAGGGTTAGGGTTATGTTGAGGGCTAGGATTAGAGATCCGTTTAGGGTTCCGATTGGACCTAGGTTTAGGGTTATGTTGAGGGCTAGGGTGAGAGATCCGATTAGGGTTACGATTGGACCTAGGGTTAGGGTTATGTTGAGGGCTAGGGTTAGAGATCCGGTTAGGGTTCCGATTGGACCTAGGGTTAGGGTTATGTTGAGGTCTCGGTTAGAGATCCGGTTAGGGTTACGATTGGACCTAGGGTTAGGGTTATGTTGAGTGCTAGGGTTAGAGATCCGGTTAGGGTTACGATTGGACCTAGGGTTAGGGTTATGTTGAGGTCTCGGTTAGAGATCCGGTTAGGGTTACGATTGGACCTAGGGTTAGGGTTATGTTGAGGGCTAGGGTTAGAGATCCGGTTAGGGTTCCGATTGGACCTAGGGTTAGGGTTATGTTGAGGTCTCGGTTAGAGATCCGGTTAGGGTTACGATTGGACCTAGGGTTAGGGTTATGTTGAGGGCTAGGGTTAGAGATCCGGTTAGGGTTCCGATTGGACCTAGGGTTAGGGTTATGTTGAGGGCTAGGGTTAGACATCCGGTTAGGGTTCCGATTGGACCTAGGGTTAGGGTAATGTTGAGGGCCAGGGTTAGAGATCCGGTTATGGTTACGATTGGACCTAGGGTTAGGGTTATGTTGAGGGCTAAGGTTAGAGATCCGGTTAGGGATCCGATTGGACCTAGGGTTAGGGTTATGTTGAGGGCTAGGGTTAGAGATCCTGTTAGGGTTCCGATTGGACCTAGGGTTAGGGTTATGTTGAGGGCTAGGGTTAGAGATCCGGTTAGGGTTCCGATTGGACCAAGGGTTAGGGTTATGTTGAGGGATAGGGTTAGAGATACTTTTAGGGTTACGACTGGACCTAGGGTTAGGATTACGTTGAGGACTAGGGTTAGAGATCCTGTTAGGGTTCCGATTGCACCTAGGGTTAGGGTAATGTTGAGGACTAGGGTTAGAGATCCGGTTAGGGTTCCGATTGGACCTAGGGTTAGGGTTATGTTGAGGGCTAGGGTTAGAGATCCGGTTAGGGTTCCGATTGGACCTAGGGTTAGGGTTATGTTGAGGGATAGGGTTAGAGATACTTTTAGGGTTACGACTGGACCTAGGGTTAGGATTACGTTGAGGACTAGGGTTAGAGATCCTGTTAGGGTTCCGATTGGACCTAGGGTTAGGGTTATGTTGAGAGCGAGGGTTAGAGTTCCGGTTATGGTTCCGATTGGACCTAGGGTTAGGGTAATGTTGAGGGCTAGGGTTAGAGATCCGGTTATGGTTACGATTGGACCTAGGGTTAGGGTTATGTTGAGGGCTAAGGTTAGAGATCCGGTTAGGGATCCCATTGGACCTAGGGTTAGGGTTATGTTGAGGGCTAGGGTTAGAGATCCGGTTAGGGTTCCGATTGGACCTAGGGTTAGGGTTATGTTGAGGGCTAGGGTGAGAGATCCGGTTAGGGTTCCGATTGGACCTAGGGTTAGGGTTATGTTGAGGGCTAAGGTTAGAGATCCGGTTAGGGTTCCGATTGGACATAGGGGTAGGGTTATGTTCAGGGATAGGGTTAGAGATACTTTTAGGGTTACGACTGGACCTAGGGTTAGGATTACGTTGAGGAATAGGGTTAGAGATCCTGTTAGGGTTCCGATTGGACCTAGGGTTAGGGTTATGTGTAGGGCTAGGGTTAGATATCCGGGTAGGGTTCCGATTGGACCTAGGGTTAGGGTTATGTTGAGGGCTAGGGTTAGAGATCCGGTTAGCGTTACTATTGCAAATAGGGTTAGGGTTATGTTGAGGGATAGGGTTAGAGAAACTTTTAGGGTTACGATTGGACCTAGGGTTAGCGTTATGTTGACGGCTAGGGATAGAGATCCGGATAGGGTACCAATTGGACCTAGGGTTAAGCTTATGTGTAGAGCTAGGGTTAGAGATCCGGGTAGGGTTCCGATTGGACCTAGTGTTAGGGTTATGTTGAGGGCTAGTGTTAGAGATCCGGTTAGGGTTACGATTGGAACTAGGGTTAGGGATATGTTCAGGGATAGGGTTAGAGATAAGTTTAGGGTTACGATTGGACCTAGGGTTAGGGTTATGTTGAGGGCTAGGGTTAGAGATCCGGTTAGGGTTCCGATTGGACCTAAGGTTAGTGGTATGTTAAGGGCTAGTGTTAGAGATCCAGTTAGGGTTACGATTGGACCTAGGGTTATGGTTCCGTTGAGGGCTAGGGTTAGAGATCCGGTTAGGGTTTCGATTGGACCTAGGGTTAGGGTTATGTTGAGGGCTAGGATTCAATATCCGTTTAGGTTTCCGATTGGACCTAGGGTTATGGTTATGTTGAGGGCTAGTGTTAGAAATCCGGTTAGGGTTCTGATTGGACCTAGGGTTATGGTTAGTTTGGGGGTTGGGTTAGAGATCCGGTTAGGTTTCCGATTGGACCTAGGGTTAGGGTTATGTTGAGGGCTAGGGTTACAGATCAGGTTAGGGTTCCGATTGGTACTAGGGTTAGGGTTATGTTGAGGGCTAGGGTTAGAGATCCGGTTAGGGTTCCGATTGTACCTAGGGTTAGGGTTATTTTAAGGGCTAGGGTTAGAGATCCGGTTAGCCTTACGATTGGACCCAGGGTTAGGTTCATGTTCCGGGCTAGGGTTAGACATCCGGTTAGGGTTCCGATTGGACCTAGGTTTAGGGTTATGTTGAGAGTGAGGGTTAGAGTTCCGGTTAGGGTTCCGATTGGACCTAGGGTTAGGGTTATGTTGAGGGCGAGGGTTAGAGATCCGGTTATGGTTACGTTTGGACCTAGGGTTAGGGTTATGTTGAGAGTTAGGGTTAGAGATCCGGTTAGGGTTCCGATTGGACCTAGGGTTAGGGTTATGTTGAGGGCTAGGGTTAGAGATCCGGTTAGGGTTCCGATTGGACCTAGGGTTAGGGTTATGTTGAGGGCTAGGGTTAGAGATCCGTGTAGGGTTCCGATTGGACCTAGGTTAGGGTTATGTTGAGGGCTAGTGTTAGAGATCCGGTTAGGGTTCCGATTGGACCTAGGGTTAGGATTATGTTGAGGGCTAGTGTTAGAGATCCGGTTAGGGTTCCGAATGGACCTAGGGTTAGGGTTATGTTGACGGCTAGGGTTAGATATCCGGTTAGGGTTCCGATTGGACCTAGGGTTAGGGTTATGTTGAGGGCTAGGGTTAGAGATCCGGTTAGTGTTACGATTGGACCTAGGGTTAGGGTTACATTGAGGGCTAGGGTTACAGATCCGGTTAGGGTTCCGAATGGACCTAGGGTTAGAGTTATATTGAGGGCTAGGGTTAGAGATCCGGTTAGGGTTCCGAATGGACCTAGGGTTAGGGTTATATTGAGCGCTAGGTTTAGAGATCCTGTTGGGGTTCCGATTGGATTTAGGATTAGGGTTATGTTAAGGGCTAGGGTTAGAAATCCGGTTAGGGTTACGATTGGACCTACGGTTAGGGTTATGTTGAGGGCTAGGGTTAGAGATCCGGTTAGGGTTCCGATTGGACCTAGGGTTAGGGTTATGTTGAGGGCTAGGGTTAGAGATCCGGTTAGGGTTCCGATTGGACCTACGGTTAGGGTTATGTTGAGGGCTAGGGTTAGAGATCCGGTTAGGGTTCCGATTGGACATAGGGGTAGGGTTATGTTCAGGGATAGGGTTAGAGATACTTTTAGGGTTACGACTGGACCTAGGGTTAGGATTACGTTGAGGAATAGGGTTAGAGATCCTGTTAGGGTTCCGATTGGACCTAGGGTTAGGGTTATGTGTAGGGCTAGGGTTAGATATCCGGGTAGGGTTCCGATTGGACCTAGGGTTAGGGTTATGTTGAGGGCTAGTGTTAGACATCCCGGCAGGGTTACGATTGGACCTAGGGTGAGGGATATGTTGAGGGCTAGGATTAGAGATCCGTTTAGGGTTCCGATTGGACATAGGGTTAGGATTATGTTGAGGGCTAGGGTTAGAGATCCGGTTAGGGTTCCGATTGGACCTAGGGTTAGGGTTATGTTGAGGGCTAGGGTTAGAGATCCGGTTAGGGTTACGATTGGAACTTGGGTTAGGGATATGTTGAGGGATAGGGTTAGAGATAAGTTTAGGGTTACGATTGGACCTAGGGTTAGGGTTATGTTGAGGGCTAGGGTTAGAGATCCGGTTAGGGTTCCGTTTGGACCTAAGGTTAGTGGTATGTTAAGGGCTAGTGTTAGAAATCCAGTTAGGGTTACGATTGGACCTAGGGTTACGGTTCCGTTGAGGGCTAGGGTTAGAGATCCGGTTAGGGTTTCGATTGGACCTAGGGTTAGGGTTATGTTGAGGGCTAGGATTCAATATCCGTTTAGGTTTCCGATTGGACCTAGGGTTATGGTTATGTTGAGGGCTAGTGTTAGAGATCCATTTAGGGTTCTGATTGGACCTAGGGTTATGGTTAGTTTGGGGGTTCGGTTAGAGATCCGGTTAGGGTTCCGATTGGACCTAGGGGTAGGGTTATGTTGAGGGCTAGGGTTACAGATCAGGTTAGGGTTCCGATTGGTCCTAGGGTTAGGGTTATGTTGAGGGCTAGGGTTAGAGATCCGGTTAGGGTTCCAATTGTACCTAGGGTTACGGTTATTTTAAGGGGTAGGGTTAGAGGTCCGGTTAGGCTTAAGATTGGACCTAGGGTTAGGATCATGTTCCGGGCTAGGGTTAGACATCCGGTTAGCGATCCAATTGGACCTAGGTTTAGGGTTATGTTGAGAGCGAGGATTAGAGTTCCCGTTAGGGTTCCGATTGGACCTAGGGTTAGGGTTATGTTGAGGGCGAGGTTTAGAGATCCGGTTATGGTTACGATTGGACCTAGGGTTAGGGTTATGTTGAGAGTTAGGGTTAGAGATCCGGTTAGGGTTCCGATTGGACCTAGGGTTAGGGTTATGTTGAGGGCTAGGGTTAGAGATCCGTGTAGGGTTCCGGTTGGACCTAGGGTTAGGGTTATGTTGAGGGCTAGTGTTAGAGATCCGGTTAGGGTTCCGATTGGACCTAGGGTTAGGGTTATGTTGAGGGCTAGTGTTAGAGATCCGGTTAGGGTTCCGATTGGACCTAGGGTTAGGGTTATGTTGAGGGCTAGGGTTAGCGATTCGGTTAGTGTTACGATTGGACCTAGGGTTAGGGTTATGTAGAGGGGTAGTGTTAGAGATCCCGTTAGGGTTACGATTGGACCTAGGGTTAGGGTTATGTTGATGGATTGGTTTAGAGATCCAGTTAGGGTTCCGATTGGACCTCGGGTTAGGGTTATGTTGAGGGCTAGGGTTACAGATCAGGTTAGGGTTCCGATTGGACCTAGGGTTAGGGTTATGTTGAGGGCTAGGGTTAGAGATCCGGTCAGGGTTACGATTGGACCTAGGGTTAGGGTTAGGTTGAGGGCTAGTGTTAGAGATCCAGTTAGGGTTCCGATTGGACGTAGGGTTAGGGTTATATTGAGGGCTAGGGTTAGACATCCGGTTAGGGTTCCGATTGGACCTAGGGTTAGGGTAATGTTGAAGGCTAGGGTTAGAGATCCGGTTATGGTTACGATTGGACCTAGGGTTAGGGTTATGTTGAGGGCTAAGGTTAGAGATCCGGTTAGGGATCCGATTGGACCTAGGGTTAGGGTTATGTTGAGGGCTAGGGTTAGAGATCCGGTTAGGGTTCCGATTGGACCTACGGTTAGGATTATGTTGAGGGCTAGGGTGAGAGATCCGGTTAGGGTTACGATTGGACCTAGGGTTAGGGTTATGTTGAGGGCTAGGGTTAGAGATCCGGTTAGGGTTCCAGTTGGACCTAGGGTTAGGGTTATGTTGAGGGCTAAGGTTAGAGATCCGGTTAGGGTTCCGATTGGACATAGGGGTAGGGTTATGTTGAGGGATAGGGTTAGAGATACTTTTAGGGTTACGACTGGACCTAGGGTTAGGATTACGTTGAGGACTAGGGTTAGAGATCCTGTTAGGGTTCCGATTGGACCTAGGGTTAGGGTTATGTGTAGGGCTAGGGTTAGATATCCGGGTAGGGTTCCGATTGGACCTAGGGTTAGTGTTATGTTGAGGGCTAGTGTTAGAGATCCCGGAAGGGTTACGATTGGACCTAGGGTGAGGGATATGTTGAGGGATAGGATTAGAGATCCGTTTAGGGTTCCGATTGGACATAGGGTTAGGATTATGTTGAGGGCTAGGGTTAGAGATCTGGTTACTGTTACCATTGGACCTAGGGTTAGGGTTATGTTGAGGGCTAGGTTTAGATCCGGTTAGGGTATGATTTGACCTAGGGTTAGTGTTATGTTGAGGGCTAAGGTTAGAGAGACGGTTAGGGTTACAATTGGACCTAGGGTTAGGATTATGTTGAGGGATACGGTTAGAGATACTTTTAGGGTTACGACTGGACCTAGGGTTAGGATTACGTTGAGGACTAGGGTTAGAGATCCTGTTAGGGTTCCGATTGGACCTAGGGTTAGGGTTATGTTGAGGGCTAGTGTTAGAGATCCCCTCAGGGTTACAATTGGACCTAGGGTGAGGGATATGTTGAGGGATAGGGTTAGAGTTCCGTTTACGGTTGCGATTGCACGTAGGGTTAGGGTTATGTTGAGGGCTAGGTTTAGAGATCCGGTTAGGGTTACGATTGGACCTAGGGTTAGGGTTATGTTGAGGGCTAAGGTTAGAGATCCGGTTAGGGTTCCGATTGGACCTAGGGTTAGGGTTATATTGAGGGCTAGGATTAGAGATCCGGTTGGGGTTCCGATTGGACCTAGGGTTAGGGTTATGTTGAGGGCTAGGGTTAGAGATCCGGTTAGGGTTCCGATTGGACCTAGGGTTAGGGTTATGTTGAGGGCTAGGGTTAGAGATCCGGTTAGGGTTCCGATTGGACCTAGGGTTAGGGTTATGTTGAGGGCTAGGGTTAGAGATCCAGTTAGCGTTACTATTGCAAATAGGGTTAGGGTTATGTTGAGGGATAGGGTTAGAGAAACTTTTAGGGTTACGATTGGACCTAGGGTTAGCGTTATGTTGACGGCTAGGGATAGAGATCCGGATAGGGTACCAATTGGACCTAGGGTTAAGCTTATGTGTAGAGCTAGGGTTAGAGATCCGGGTAGGGTTCCGATTGGACCTAGTGTTAGGGTTATGTTGAGGGCTAGTGTTAGAGATCCGGTTAGGGTTACGATTGGAACTAGGGTTAGGGATATGTTGAGGGATAGGGTTAGAGATAAGTTTAGGGTTACGATTGGACCTAGGGTTAGGGTTATGTTGAGGGCTAGGGTTAGAGATCCGGTTAGGGTTCCGATTGGACCTAAGGTTAGTGGTATGTTAAGGGCTAGTGTTAGAGATCCAGTTAGGGTTACGATTGGACCTAGGGTTATGGTTCCGTTGAGGGCTAGGGTTAGAGATCCGGTTAGGGTTTCGATTGGACCTAGGGTTAGGGTTATGTTGAGGGCTAGGATTCAATATCCGTTTAGGTTTCCGATTGGACCTAGGGTTATGGTTATGTTGAGGGCTAGTGTTAGAAATCCGGTTAGGGTTCTGATTGGACCTAGGGTTATGGTTAGTTTGGGGGTTGGGTTAGAGATCCTGTTAGGGTTCCGATTGGACCTAGGGTTAGGGTTATGTTGAGGGCTAGGGTTACAGATCAGGTTAGGGTTCCGATTGGTACTAGGGTTAGGGTTATGTTGAGGGCTAGGGTTAGAGATCCGGTTAGGGTTCCGATTGTACCTAGGGTTAGGGTTATTTTAAGGGCTAGGGTTAGAGATCCGGTTAGCCTTACGATTGGACCTAGGGTTAGGTTCATGTTCCGGGCTAGGGTTAGACATCCGGTTAGGGTTCCGATTGGACCTAGGTTTAGGGTTATGTTGAGAGTGAGGGTTAGAGTTCCGGTTAGGGTTCCGATTGGACCTAGGGTTAGGGTTATGTTGAGGGCGAGGGTTAGAGATCCGGTTATGGTTACGTTTGGACCTAGGGTTAGGGTTATGTTGAGAGTTAGGGTTAGAGATCCGGTTAGGGTTCCGATTGGACCTAGGGTTAGGGTTATGTTGAGGGCTAGGGTTAGAGATCCGGTTAGGGTTCCGATTGGACCTAGGGTTAGGGTTATGTTGAGGGCTAGGGTTAGAGATCCGTGTAGGGTTCCGATTGGACCTAGGTTAGGGTTATGTTGAGGGCTAGTGTTACAGATCCGGTTAGGGTTCCGATTGGACCTAGGGTTAGGGTTATGTTGAGGGCTAGTGTTAGAGATCCGGTTAGGGTTCCGAATGGACCTAGGGTTAGGGTTATGTTGACGGCTAGGGTTAGATATCCGGTTAGGGTTCCGATTGGACCTAGGGTTAGGGTTATGTTGAGGGCTAGGGTTAGAGATCCGGTTAGTGTTACGATTGGACCTAGGGTTAGGGTTACATTGAGGGCTAGGGTTACAGATCCGGTTAGGGTTCCGAATGGACCTAGGGTTAGGGTTATATTGAGGGCTAGGGTTAGAGATCCGGTTAGGGTTCCGAATGGACCTAGGGTTAGGGTTATATTGAGCGCTAGGGTTAGAGATCCTGTTAGGATTACGATTGGACCTAAGGTTAGGGTTATGTTGAGGGCTAGTATTAGAGATCCGGTTAGGGTTACGATTGGACCTAGGGTTAGGGTTATGTTGAGGGCTAAGGTTAGAGATCCGGTTAGGGTTCCGATTGGACCTAGGGTTAGGGTTATATTGAGGGCTAGGATTAGAGATCCGGTTGGGGTTCCGATTGGACCTAGGGTTAGGGTTATGTTAAGGGCTAGGGTTAGAAATCCGGTTAGGGTTACGATTGGACCTACGGTTAGGGTTATGTTGAGGGCTAGGGTTAGAGATCCGGTTAGGGTTCCGATTGGACCTAGGGTTAGGGTTATGTTGAGGGCTAGGGTTAGAGATCCGGTTAGGGTTCCGATTGGACCTACGGTTAGGGTTATGTTGAGGGCTAGGGTTAGAGATCCGGTTAGCGTTACTATTGCAAATAGGGTTAGGGTTATGTTGAGGGATAGGGTTAGAGATACTTTTAGGGTTACGATTGGACCTAGGGTAGCGTTATGTTGACGGCTAGGGATAGAGATCCGGATAGGGTACCAATTGGACCTAGGGTTAGGCTTATGTGTAGAGCTAGGGTTAGAGATCCGGGTAGGGTTCCGATTGGACCTAGTGTTAGGGTTATGTTGAGGGCTAGTTTTAGAGATCCGGTTAGGGTTACGATTGGAACTAGGGTTAGGGATATGTTGAGGGATAGGGTTAGAGATAAGTTTAGGGTTACGATTGGACCTAGGGTTAGGGTTATGTTGAGGGCTAGGGTTAGAGATCCGGTTAGGGTTCCGTTTGGACCTAGGGTTACGGTTATTTTAAGGGGTAGGGTTAGAGATCCGGTTAGGCTTAAGATTGGACCTAGGGTTAGGATCATGTTCCGGGCTAGGGTTAGACATCCGGTTAGCGATCCAATTGGACCTAGGTTTAGGGTTATGATGAGAGCGAGGATTAGAGTTCCCGTTAGGGTTCCGATTGGACCTAGGGTTAGGGTTATGTTGAGGGCGAGGTTTAGAGATCCGGTTATGGTTACGATTGGACCTAGGGTTAGGGTTATGTTGAGAGTTAGGGTTAGAGATCCGGTTAGGGTTCCGATTGGACCTAGGGTTAGGGTTATGTTGAGGGCTAGGGTTAGAGATCCGTGTAGGGTTCCGATTGGACCTAGGGTTAGGGTTATGTTGAGGGCTAGTGTTAGAGATCCGGTTAGGGTTCCGATTGGACCTAGGGTTAGGGTTATGTTGAGGGCTAGTGTTAGAGATCCGGTTAGGGTTCCGATTGGACCTAGGGTTAGGGTTATGTTGAGGGCTAGGGTTAGCGATTCGGTTAGTGTTACGATTGGACCTAGGGTTAGGGTTATGTAGAGGGGTAGTGTTAGAGATCCCGTTAGGGTTACGATTGGACCTAGGGTTAGGGTTATGTTGATGGATAGGTTTAGAGATCCAGTTAGGGTTCCGATTGGACCTCGGGTTAGGGTTATGTTGAGGGCTAGGGTTACAGATCAGGTTAGGGTTCCGATTGGACCTAGGGTTAGGGTTATGTTGAGGGCTAGGGTTAGAGATCCGGTCAGGGTTACGATTGGACCTAGGGTTAGGGTTAGGTTGAGGGCTAGTGTTAGAGATCCAGTTAGGGTTCCGATTGTACGTAGGGTTAGGGTTATATTGAGGGCTAGGGTTAGACATCCGGTTAGGGTTCCGATTGGACCTAGGGTTAGGGTAATGTTGAAGGCTAGGGTTAGAGATCCGGTTATGGTTACGATTGGACCTAGGGTTAGGGTTATGTTGAGGGCTAAGGTTAGAGATCCGGTTAGGGATCCGATTGGACCTAGGGTTAGGGTTATGTTGAGGGCTAGGGTTAGAGATCCGGTTAGGGTTCCGATTGGACCTACGGTTAGGATTATGTTGAGGGCTAGGGTGAGAGATCCGGTTAGGGTTACGATTGGACCTAGGGTTAGGGTTATGTTGAGGGCTAGGGTTAGAGATCCGGTTAGGGTTCCAGTTGGACCTAGGGTTAGGGTTATGTTGAGGGCTAAGGTTAGAGATCCGGTTAGGGTTCCGATTGGACATAGGGGTAGGGTTATGTTGAGGGATAGGGTTAGAGATACTTTTAGGGTTACGACTGGACCTAGGGTTAGGATTACGTTGAGGACTAGGGTTAGAGATCCTGTTAGGGTTCCGATTGGACCTAGGGTTAGGGTTATGTGTAGGGCTAGGGTTAGATATCCGGGTAGGGTTCCGATTGGACCTAGGGTTAGGGTTATGTTGAGGGCTAGTGTTAGAGATCCCGGAAGGGTTACGATTGGACCTAGGGTGAGGGATATGTTGAGGGATAGGATTAGAGATCCGTTTAGGGTTCCGATTGGACATAGGGTTAGGATTATGTTGAGGGCTAGGGTTAGAGATCTGGTTACTGTTACCATTGGACCTAGGGTTAGGGTTATGTTGAGGGCTAGGTTTAGATCCGGTTAGGGTATGATTTGACCTAGGGTTAGTGTTATGTTGAGGGCTAAGGTTAGAGAGACGGTTAGGGTTACAATTGGACCTAGGGTTAGGATTATGTTGAGGGATACGGTTAGAGATACTTTTAGGGTTACGACTGGACCTAGGGTTAGGATTACGTTGAGGACTAGGGTTAGAGATCCTGTTAGGGTTCCGATTGGACCTAGGGTTAGGGTTATGTTGAGGGCTAGTGTTAGAGATCCCCTCAGGGTTACAATTGGACCTAGGGTGAGGGATATGTTGAGGGATAGGGTTAGAGTTCCGTTTACGGTTGCGATTGCACGTAGGGTTAGGGTTATGTTGAGGGCTAGGTTTAGAGATCCGGTTAGGGTTACGATTGGACCTAGGGTTAGGGTTATGTTGAGGGCTAAGGTTAGAGATCCGGTTAGGGTTCCGATTGGACCTAGGGTTAGGGTTATATTGAGGGCTAGGATTAGAGATCCGGTTGGGGTTCCGATTGGACCTAGGGTTAGGGTTATGTTGAGGGCTAGGGTTAGAGATCCGGTTAGGGTTCCGATTGGACCTAGGGTTAGGGTTATGTTGAGGGCTAGGGTTAGAGATCCGGTTAGGGTTCCGATTGGACCTACGGTTAGGGTTATGTTGAGGGCTAGGGTTAGAGATCCGGTTAGCGTTACTATTGCAAATAGGGTTAGGGTTATGTTGAGGGATAGGGTTAGAGAAACTTTTAGGGTTACGATTGGACCTAGGGTTAGCGTTATGTTGACGGCTAGGGATAGAGATCCGGATAGGGTACCAATTGGACCTAGGGTTAAGCTTATGTGTAGAGCTAGGGTTAGAGATCCGGGTAGGGTTCCGATTGGACCTAGTGTTAGGGTTATGTTGAGGGCTAGTGTTAGAGATCCGGTTAGGGTTACGATTGGAACTAGGGTTAGGGATATGTTGAGGGATAGGGTTAGAGATAAGTTTAGGGTTACGATTGGACCTAGGGTTAGGGTTATGTTGAGGGCTAGGGTTAGAGATCCGGTTAGGGTTCCGATTGGACCTAAGGTTAGTGGTATGTTAAGGGCTAGTGTTAGAGATCCAGTTAGGGTTACGATTGGACCTAGGGTTATGGTTCCGTTGAGGGCTAGGGTTAGAGATCCGGTTAGGGTTTCGATTGGACCTAGGGTTAGGGTTATGTTGAGGGCTAGGATTCAATATCCGTTTAGGTTTCCGATTGGACCTAGGGTTATGGTTATGTTGAGGGCTAGTGTTAGAAATCCGGTTAGGGTTCTGATTGGACCTAGGGTAATGGTTAGTTTGGGGGTTGGGTTAGAGATCCTGTTAGGGTTCCGATTGGACCTAGGGTTAGGGTTATGTTGAGGGCTAGGGTTACAGATCAGGTTAGGGTTCCGATTGGTTCTAGGGTTAGGGTTATGTTGAGGGCTAGGGTTAGAGATCCGGTTAGGGTTCCGATTGTACCTAGGGTTAGGGTTATTTTAAGGGCTAGGGTTAGAGATCCGGTTAGCCTTACGATTGGACCTAGGGTTAGGTTCATGTTCCGGGCTAGGGTTAGACATCCGGTTAGGGTTCCGATTGGACCTAGGTTTAGGGTTATGTTGAGAGTGAGGGTTAGAGTTCCGGTTAGGGTTCCGATTGGACCTAGGGTTAGGGTTATGTTGAGGGCGAGGGTTAGAGATCCGGTTATGGTTACGTTTGGACCTAGGGTTAGGGTTATGTTGAGAGTTAGGGTTAGAGATCCGGTTAGGGTTCCGATTGGACCTAGGGTTAGGGTTATGTTGAGGGCTAGGGTTAGAGATCCGGTTAGGGTTCCGATTGGACCTAGGGTTAGGGTTATGTTGAGGGCTAGGGTTAGAGATCCGTGTAGGGTTCCGATTGGACCTAGGTTAGGGTTATGTTGAGGGCTAGTGTTAGAGATCCGGTTAGGGTTCCGATTGGACCTAGGGTTAGGGTTATGTTGAGGGCTAGTGTTAGAGATCCGGTTAGGGTTCCGAATGGACCTAGGGTTAGGGTTATGTTGACGGTTAGGGTTAGATATCCGGTTAGGGTTCCGATTGGACCTAGGGTTAGGGTTATGTTGAGGGCTAGGGTTAGAGATCCGGTTAGTGTTACGATTGGACGTAGGGTTAGGGTTACATTGAGGGCTAGGGTTACAGATCCGGTTAGGGTTCCGAATGGACCTAGGGTTAGGGTTATATTGAGGGCTAGGGTTAGAGATCCGGTTAGGGTTCCGAATGGACCTAGGGTTAGGGTTATATTGAGCGCTAGGGTTAGAGATCCTGTTAGGATTACGATTGGACCTAAGGTTAGGGTTATGTTGAGGGCTAGTATTAGAGATCCGGTTAGGGTTACGATTGGACCTAGGGTTAGGGTTATGTTGAGGGCTAAGGTTAGAGATCCGGTTAGGGTTCCGATTGGACCTAGGGTTAGGGTTATATTGAGGGCTAGGATTAGAGATCCGGTTGGGGTTCCGATTGGACCTAGGGTTAGGGTTATGTTAAGGGCTAGGGTTAGAAATCCGGTTAGGGTTACGATTGGACCTACGGTTAGGGTTATGTTGAGGGCTAGGGTTAGAGATCCGGTTAGGGTTCCGATTGGACCTAGGGTTAGGGTTATGTTGAGGGCTAGGGTTAGAGATCCGGTTAGGGTTCCGATTGGACCTACGGTTAGGGTTATGTTGAGGGCTAGGGTTAGAGATCCGGTTAGCGTTACTATTGCAAATAGGGTTAGGGTTATGTTGAGGGATAGGGTTAGAGATACTTTTAGGGTTACGATTGGACCTAGGGTAGCGTTATGTTGACGGCTAGGGATAGAGATCCGGATAGGGTACCAATTGGACCTAGGGTTAGGCTTATGTGTAGAGCTAGGGTTAGAGATCCGGGTAGGGTTCCGATTGGACCTAGTGTTAGGGTTATGTTGAGGGCTAGTTTTAGAGATCCGGTTAGGGTTACGATTGGAACTAGGGTTAGGGATATGTTGAGGGATAGGGTTAGAGATAAGTTTAGGGTTACGATTGGACCTAGGGTTAAGGTTATGTTGAGGGCTAGGGTTAGAGATCCGGTTAGGTTTCCGATTGGACCTAAGGTTAGTGGTATGTTAAGGGCTAGTGTTAGAGATCAAGTTAGGGTTACGATTGGACCTAGTTTTACGGTTCCGTTGAGGGCTAGGGTTAGAGATCCGGTTAGGGTTTCGATTGGACCTAGCGTTAGGGTTATGTTGAGGGCTAGGATTCAATATCCGTTTAGGTTTCCGATTGGACCTAGGGTTATGGTTATGTTGAGGGCTAGAGTTAGAGATCCGGTTAGGGTTCTGATTGGACCTAGGGTTATGGTTAGTTTGGGGGTTGGGTTAGAGATCCGGTTAGGGTTACGATTGGACCTACGGTTAGGGTTATGTTGAGGGCTAGGGTTAGAGATCCGGTTAGGGTTCCGATTGGACCTAGGGTTAGGGTTATGTTGAGGGCTAGGGTTAGAGATCCGGTTAGGGTTCCGATTGGACCTACGGTTAGGGTTATGTTGAGGGCTAGGGTTAGAGATCCGGTTAGCTTTACTATTGCAAATAGGGTTAGGGTTATGTTGAGGGCTAGGGTTAGAGATCCGGTTAGGGTTCCATTTAGACCTAGGGTTAGGGTTATGTTGAGGGCTAGGGTTAGAGATCCAGTTAGGGTTCCGATTGGACCTAGGGTTAGGGTTATGCTGAGGGCTAGGGTTAGAGATCCGGTTAGGGTTCCGATTGGACATAGGGTGAGGGTTATGTTGAGGGCTAGGGTTAGAGATCCGGTTAGGGTTCCCTTTGGACCTAGGGTTAGGGTTAGGTTAAGGGCTAGTGTTATAGATCCAGTTCGGGTTACGATTGGACCTAGGGTTAGGGTTATGTTGAGGGCTAGGGTTAGAGATCAGGTTAGGGTTCCGATTGGACCTAGGGTTAGGGTTATGTTGAGGGCTAGGGTTAGAGATCCAGTTAGGGTTCCGATTGGACCTAGGGTGAGGGTTATGTTGAGGGCTAGGGTTAGAGATCCGGTTAGGGTTCCCTTTGGACCTAGGGTTAGGGTTAGGTAAGGGCTAGTGTTATAGATCCAGTTAGGGTTAGGATTGGACCTAGGGTTAGGGTTATGTTGAGGGCTAGGGTTAGAGATCCGGTTAGGTTTCCGATTGGACGTAGGGATAGGGTTATATTGAGGGCTAGGGTTAGAGATCTCGTTAATGGTTACGATTGGACCTAGGGTTAGGGTTATGTTGAGGGCTAGGGTTAGAGATCCGACTAGGGTTCCGAATGGACCTAGGGTTAGGCTTATGTTGAGGACTAGGGTTAGAGATCCGGGTAGGGTTCCTTTTGGACCTAGGTTTAGGGTTATGTTGAGGGCTTGTGTTAGAGATCCGGTTAGGGTTACGATTGGACCTAGGGTTAGGGATATGTTGAGGGATAAGGTTAGAGATCCGTTTAGGGTTACGAATGGACCTAGGGTTAGGGTTATGATGAGGGCTAGGGTTCGAGAACCGGTTAGGGTTACGATTGGACCTAGGGTTAGGGTTATGTTGAGGGCTAGGGTTAGAGATCCGGTTAGGGTTCCGAATGGACCTAGGGTTAAGCTTATGTTGAGGGCTAGGGTTAGAGATCCGGGTAGGGTTCCGATTGGACCTAGGGTTAGCGTTATGGGGAGAGCTAGGGTTAGAGATCCGGTTAGGGTTCCGATTGGACCTAGGGTTAGGGTTATGTAGAGGGGTAGTGTTAGAGATCCCGTTAGGGTTACGATTGGACCTAGGGTTAGGGTTATGTTGATGACTAGGTTTAGAGATCCAGTTAGGGTTCCGATTGGACCTCGCGTTAGGGTTATGTTGAGGGCTAGGGTTACAGATCAGTTTAGGGTTCCGATTGGACCTAGGGTTAGGGTTATGTTGAGGGCTAGGGTTAGAGATCAGGTTAGGGTTCCGATTGGACCTAGGGTTAGGGTTCTGTTGAGGGCTAGGGTTACAGATCAGTTTAGGGTTCCGATTGGACCTAGGGTTAGGGTTATGTTGAGGGCTAGGGTTAGAGATCCGGTTAGGGTTCCGATTGGACCTAGGGTTAGGGTTATGTTGAGGGCTAGGGTTAGAGATCCGGTTAGGGTTCCGATTGGACCTAGGGTTAGGGTTATGTTGAGGGCTAGGGTTAGAGATCCGGTTAGGGTTCCCTTTGGACCTAGGGTTAGGGTTAGGTTAAGGGCTAGTGTTATAGATCCAGTTAGGGTTACGATTGGACCTAGGGTTAGGGTTATGTTGAAGGCTAGGGTTAGAGATCCGGTTAGGGTTCCGATTGGACCTAGCGTTAGGGTTATGTTGAGGGCTAGGATTCAATATCCGTTTAGGTTTCCGATTGGACCTAGGGTTATGGTTATGTTGAGGGCTAGAGTTAGAGATCCGGTTAGGGTTCTGATTGGACCTAGGGTTATGGTTAGTTTGGGGGTTGGGTTAGAGATCCGGTTAGGGTTACGATTGGACCTACGGTTAGGGTTATGTTGAGGGCTAGGGTTAGAGATCCGGTTAGGGTTCCGATTGGACCTAGGGTTAGGGTTATGTTGAGGGCTAGGGTTAGAGATCCGGTTAGGGTTCCGATTGGACCTACGGTTAGGGTTATGTTGAGGGCTAGGGTTAGAGATCCGGTTAGCGTTACTATTGCAAATAGGGTTAGGGTTATGTTGAGGGCTAGGGTTAGAGATCCGGTTAGGGTTCCATTTAGACCTAGGGTTAGGGTTATGTTGAGGGCTAGGGTTAGAGATCCAGTTAGGGTTCCGATTGGACCTAGGGTTAGCGTTATGTTGAGGGCTAGGGTTAGAGATCCGGTTAGGGTTCTGATTGGACATAGGGTGAGGGTTATGTTGAGGGCTAGGGTTAGAGATCCGGTTAGGGTTCCCTTTGGACCTAGGGTTAGGGTTAGGTTAAGGGCTAGTGTTATAGATCCAGTTCGGGTTACGATTGGACCTAGGGTTAGGGTTATGTTGAGGGCTAGGGTTAGAGATCAGGTTAGGGTTCCGATTGGACCTAGGGTTAGGGTTATGTTGAGGGCTAGGGTTAGAGATCCAGTTAGGGTTCCGATTGGACCTAGGGTGAGGGTTATGTTGAGGGCTAGGGTTAGAGATCCGACTAGGGTTCCGAATGGACCTAGGGTTAGGCTTATGTTGAGGACTAGGGTTAGAGATCCGGGTAGGGTTCCTTTTGGACCTAGGTTTAGGGTTATGTTGAGGGCTTGTGTTAGAGATCCGGTTAGGGTTACGATTGGACCTAGGGTTAGGGATATGTTGAGGGATAAGGTTAGAGATCCGTTTAGGGTTACGAATGGACCTAGGGTTAGGGTTATGATGAGGGCTAGGGTTCGAGATCCGGTTAGGGTTACGATTGGACCTAGGGTTAGGGTTATGTTGAGGGCTAGGGTTAGAGATCCGGTTAGGGTTCCGAATGGACCTAGGGTTAAGCTTATGTTGAGGGCTAGGGTTAGAGATCCGGGTAGGGTTCCGATTGGACCTAGGGTTAGCGTTATGTGGAGAGCTAGGGTTAGAGATCCGGTTAGGGTTCCGAATGGACCTAGGGTTAGGGTTATGTTGAGGGCTAGGTATGGAGATCCAGTTAGGGTTCCGATTGGACCTAGGGTTACGGTTATGTTGAGGGCTAGGGTTAGAGATCCGGTTAGGTTTCCGATTGGACGTAGGGATAGGGTTATATTGAGGGCTAGGGTTAGAGATCTGGTTATAGTTACGATTGGACCTAGGGTTAGGGTTATGTTGAGGGCTAGGGTTAGAGATCCGGTTAGGGTTCCGATTGGACCTAGGGTTAGGGTTATGTAGAGGGGTAGTGTTAGAGATCCCGTTAGGGTTACGATTGGACCTAGGGTTAGGGTTATGTTGAGGGCTAGGGTTAGAGATCCGGTTAGCGTTACTATAGCAAATAGGGTTAGGGTTATGTTGAGGGCTAGGGTTAGAGATCCGGTTAGGGTTCCGATTGGACCTACGGTTAGGGTTATGTTGAGGGCTAGGGTTAGAGATCCGGTTAGCGTTACTATTGCAAATAGGGTTAGGGTTATGTTGAGGGCTAGGGTTAGAGATCCGGTTAGGGTTCCATTTAGACCTAGGGTTAGGGTTATGTTGAGGGCTAGGGTTAGAGATCCAGTTAGGGTTCCGATTGGACCTAGGGTTAGGGTTATGTTGAGGGCTAGGGTTAGAGATCCGGTTAGGGTTCCGATTGGACATAGGGTGAGGGTTATGTTGAGGGCTAGGGTTAGAGATCCGGTTAGGCTTCCCTTTGGACCTAGGGTTAGGGTTAGGTTAAGGGCTAGTGTTATAGATCCAGTTCGGGTTACGATTGGACCTAGGGTTAGGGTTATGTTGAGGGCTAGGGTTAGAGATCAGGTTAGGGTTCCGATTGGACCTAGGGTTAGGGTTATGTTGAGGGCTAGGGTTAGAGATCCAGTTAGGGTTCCGATTGGACCTAGGGTGAGGGTTATGTTGAGGGCTAGGGTTAGAGATCCGGTTAGGGTTCCCTTTGGACCTAGGGTTAGGGTTAGGTAAGGACTAGTGTTATAGATCCAGTTAGGGTTAGGATTGGACCTAGGGTTAGGGTTATGTTGAGGGCTAGGGTTAGAGATCCGGTTAGGTTTCCGATTGGACGTAGGGATAGGGTTATATTGAGGGCTAGGGTTAGAGATCTGGTTATGGTTACGATTGGACCTAGGGTTAGGGTTATGTTGAGGGCTAGGGTTAGAGATCCGACTAGGGTTCCGAATGGACCTAGGGTTAGGCTTATGTTGAGGACTAGGGTTAGAGATCCGGGTAGGGTTCCTTTTGGACCTAGGTTTAGGGTTATGTTGAGGGCTTGTGTTAGAGATCCGGTTAGGGTTACGATTGGACCTAGGGTTAGGGATATGTTGAGGGATAAGGTTAGAGATCCGTTTAGGGTTACGAATGGACCTAGGGTTAGGGTTATGATGAGGGCTAGGGTTCGAGATCCGGTTAGGGTTACGATTGGACCTAGGGTTAGGGTTATGTTGAGGGCTAGGGTTAGAGATCCGGTTAGGGTTCCGAATGGACCTAGGGTTAAGCTTATGTTGAGGGCTAGGGTTAGAGATCCGGGTAGGGTTCCTATTGGACCTAGGGTTAGCGTTATGTGGAGAGCTAGGGTTAGAGATCCGGTTAGGGTTCCGAATGGACCTAGGGTTAGGGTTATGTTGAGGGCTAGGTATAGAGATCCAGTTAGGGTTCCGATTGGACCTAGGGTTAGGGTTATGTTGAGGGCTAGGGTTAGAGATCCGGTTAGGTTTCCGATTGGACGTAGGGATAGGGTTATATTGAGGGCTAGGGTTAGAGATCTGGTTATGGTTACGATTGGACCTAGGGTTAGGGTTATGTTGAGGGCTAGGGTTAGAGATCCGGTTAGGGTTCCGATTGGACCTAGGGTTAGGGTTATGTAGAGGGGTAGTGTTAGAGATCCCGTTAGGGTTACGATTGGACCTAGGGTTAGGGTTATGTTGATGACTAGGTTTAGAGATCCAGTTAGGGTTCCGATTGGACCTCGCGTTAGGGTTATGTTGAGGGCTAGGGTTACAGATCAGTTTAGGGTTCCGATTGGACCTAGGGTTAGGGTTATGTTGAGGGCTAGGGTTAGAGATCAGGTTAGGGTTCCGATTGGACCTAGGGTTAGGGTTCTGTTGAGGGCTAGGGTTACAGATCAGTTTAGGGTTCCGATTGGACCTAGGGTTAGGGTTATGTTGAAGGCTAGGGTTAGAGATCCGGTTAGGGTTCCGATTGGACCTAGCGTTAGGGTTATGTTGAGGGCTAGGATTCAATATCCGTTTAGGTTTCCGATTGGACCTAGGGTTATGGTTATGTTGAGGGCTAGAGTTAGAGATCCGGTTAGGGTTCTGATTGGACCTAGGGTTATGGTTAGTTTGGGGGTTGGGTTAGAGATCCGGTTAGGGTTACGATTGGACCTACGGTTAGGGTTATGTTGAGGGCTAGGGTTAGAGATCCGGTTAGGGTTCCGATTGGACCTAGGGTTGGGGTTATGTTGAGGGCTAGGGTTAGAGATCCGGTTAGGGTTCCGATTGGACCTACGGTTAGGGTTATGTTGAGGGCTAGGGTTAGAGATCCGGTTAGCGTTACTATTGCAAATAGGGTTAGGGTTATGTTGAGGGCTAGGGTTAGAGATCCGGTTAGGGTTCCATTTAGACCTAGGGTTAGGGTTATGTTGAGGGCTAGGGTTAGAGATCCAGTTAGGGTTCCGATTGGACCTAGGGTTAGGGTTATGTTGAGGGCTAGGGTTAGAGATCCGGTTAGGGTTCCGATTGGACATAGGGTGAGGGTTATGTTGAGGGCTAGGGTTAGAGATCGGGTTAGGGTTCCCTTTGGACCTAGGGTTAGGGTTAGGTTAAGGGCTAGTGTTATAGATCCAGTTCGGGTTACGATTGGACCTAGGGTTAGGGTTATGTTGAGGGCTAGGGTTAGAGATCAGGTTAGGGTTCCGATTGGACCTAGGGTTAGGGTTATGTTGAGGGCTAGGGTTAGAGATCCAGTTAGGGTTCCGATTGGACCTAGGGTGAGGGTTATGTTGAGGGCTAGGGTTAGAGATCCGGTTAGGGTTCCCTTTGGACCTAGGGTTAGGGTTAGGTAAGGGCTAGTGTTATAGATCCAGTTAGGGTTAGGATTGGACCTAGGGTTAGGGTTATGTTGAGGGCTAGGGTTAGAGATCCGGTTAGGTTTCCGATTGGACGTAGGGATAGGGTTATATTGAGGGCTAGGGTTAGAGATCTGGTTATGGTTACGATTGGACCTAGGGTTAGGGTTATGTTGAGGGCTAGGGTTAGAGATCCGACTAGGGTTCCGAATGGACCTAGGGTTAGGCTTATGTTGAGGACTAGGGTTAGAGATCCGGGTAGGGTTCCTTTTGGACCTAGGTTTAGGGTTATGTTGAGGGCTTGTGTTAGAGATCCGGTTAGGGTTACGATTGGACCTAGGGTTAGGGATATGTTGAGGGATAAGGTTAGAGATCCGTTTAGGGTTACGAATGGACCTAGGGTTAGGGTTATGATGAGGGCTAGGGTTCGAGATCCGGTTAGGGTTACGATTGGACCTAGGGTTAGGGTTATGTTGAGGGCTAGGGTTAGAGATCCGGTTAGGGTTCCGAATGGACCTAGGGTTAAGCTTATGTTGAGGGCTAGGGTTAGAGATCCGGGTAGGGTTCCTATTGGACCTAGGGTTAGCGTTATGTGGAGAGCTAGGGTTAGAGATCCGGTTAGGGTTCCGAATGGACCTAGGGTTAGGGTTATGTTGAGGGCTAGGTATAGAGATCCAGTTAGGGTTCCGATTGGACCTAGGGTTAGGGTTATGTTGAGGGCTAGGGTTAGAGATCCGGTTAGGTTTCCGATTGGACGTAGGGATAGGGTTATATTGAGGGCTAGGGTTAGAGATCTGGTTATGGTTACGATTGGACCTAGGGTTAGGGTTATGTTGAGGGCTAGGGTTAGAGATCCGGTTAGGGTTCCGATTGGACCTAGGGTTAGGGTTATGTAGAGGGGTAGTGTTAGAGATCCCGTTAGGGTTACGATTGGACCTAGGGTTAGGGTTATGTTGATGACTAGGTTTAGAGATCCAGTTAGGGTTCCGATTGGACCTCGCGTTAGGGTTATGTTGAGGGCTAGGGTTACAGATCAGTTTAGGGTTCCGATTGGACCTAGGGTTAGGGTTATGTTGAGGGCTAGGGTTAGAGATCAGGTTAGGGTTCCGATTGGACCTAGGGTTAGGGTTCTGTTGAGGGCTAGGGTTACAGATCAGTTTAGGGTTCCGATTGGACCTAGGGTTAGGGTTATGTTGAAGGCTAGGGTTAGAGATCCGGTTAGGGTTCCGATTGGACCTAGCGTTAGGGTTATGTTGAGGGCTAGGATTCAATATCCGTTTAGGTTTCCGATTGGACCTAGGGTTATGGTTATGTTGAGGGCTAGAGTTAGAGATCCGGTTAGGGTTCTGATTGGACCTAGGGTTATGGTTAGTTTGGGGGTTGGGTTAGAGATCCGGTTAGGGTTACGATTGGACCTACGGTTAGGGTTATGTTGAGGGCTAGGGTTAGAGATCCGGTTAGGGTTCCGATTGGACCTAGGGTTGGGGTTATGTTGAGGGCTAGGGTTAGAGATCCGGTTAGGGTTCCGATTGGACCTACGGTTAGGGTTATGTTGAGGGCTAGGGTTAGAGATCCGGTTAGCGTTACTATTGCAAATAGGGTTAGGGTTATGTTGAGGGCTAGGGTTAGAGATCCGGTTAGGGTTCCATTTAGACCTAGGGTTAGGGTTATGTTGAGGGCTAGGGTTAGAGATCCAGTTAGGGTTCCGATTGGACCTAGGGTTAGGGTTATGTTGAGGGCTAGGGTTAGAGATCCGGTTAGGGTTCCGATTGGACATAGGGTGAGGGTTATGTTGAGGGCTAGGGTTAGAGATCGGGTTAGGGTTCCCTTTGGACCTAGGGTTAGGGTTAGGTTAAGGGCTAGTGTTATAGATCCAGTTCGGGTTACGATTGGACCTAGGGTTAGGGTTATGTTGAGGGCTAGGGTTAGAGATCAGGTTAGGGTTCCGATTGGACCTAGGGTTAGGGTTATGTTGAGGGCTAGGGTTAGAGATCCAGTTAGGGTTCCGATTGGACCTAGGGTGAGGGTTATGTTGAGGGCTAGGGTTAGAGATCCGGTTAGGGTTCCCTTTGGACCTAGGGTTAGGGTTAGGTAAGGGCTAGTGTTATAGATCCAGTTAGGGTTAGGATTGGACCTAGGGTTAGGGTTATGTTGAGGGCTAGGGTTAGAGATCCGGTTAGGTTTCCGATTGGACGTAGGGATAGGGTTATATTGAGGGCTAGGGTTAGAGATCTGGTTATGGTTACGATTGGACCTAGGGTTAGGGTTATGTTGAAGGCTAGGGTTAGTGATCCGGTTAGGGTTCCGATTGGACCTAGCGTTAGGGTTATGTTGAGGGCTAGGATTCAATATCCGTTTAGGTTTCCGATTGGACCTAGGGTTATGGTTATGTTGAGGGCTAGAGTTAGAGATCCGGTTAGGGTTCTGATTGGACCTAGGGTTATGGTTAGTTTGGGGGTTGGGTTATAGATCCGGTTAGGTTTACGATTGGACCTACGGTTAGGGTTATGTTGAGGGCTAGGGTTAGAGATCCGGTTAGGGTTCCGATTGGACCTAGGGTTATGGTTAGTTTGGGGGTTGGGTTAGAGATCCGGTTAGGGTTACGATTGGACCTAGGGTTAGGGTTATGTTGAGGTCTAGGGTTAGAGATCCGGTTAGCGTTACTATTGCAAATAGGGTTAGGGTTATGTTGAGGGCTAGGGTTAGAGATCCGGTTAGGGTTCCGATTGGACCTACGGTTAGGGTTATGTTGAGGGCTAGGGTTAGAGATCCGGTTAGCGTTACTATTGCAAATAGGGTTAGGGTTATGTTGAGGTCTAGGGTTAGAGATCCGGTTAGGGTTCCATTTAGACCTAGGGTTAGGGTTATGTTGAGGGCTAGGGTTAGAGATCCAGTTAGGGTTCCGATTGGACCTAGGGTTAGGGTTATGTTGAGGGCTAGGGTTAGAGATCCGGTTAGGGTTCCGATTGGACATAGGGTGAGGGTTATGTTGAAGGCTAGGGTTAGAGATCCGGTTAGGGTTCCCTTTGGACCTAGGGTTAGGGTTAGGTTAAGGGCTAGTGTTATAGATCCAGTTCGGGTTACGATTGGACCTAGGGTTAGGGTTATGTTGAGGGCTAGGGTTAGAGATCAGGTTAGGGTTCCGATTGGACCTAGGGTTAGGGTTATGTTGAGGGCTAGGGTTAGAGATCCAGTTAGGGTTCCGATTGGACCTAGGGTGAGGGTTATGTTGAGGGCTAGGGTTAGAGATCCGGTTAGGGTTCCCTTTGGACCTAGGGTTAGGGTTAGGTAAGGGCTAGTGTTATAGATCCAGTTAGGGTTAGGATTGGACCTAGGGTTAGGGTTATGTTGAGGGCTAGGGTTAGAGATCCGGTTAGGTTTCCGATTGGACGTAGGGATAGGGTTATATTGAGGGCTAGGGTTAGAGATCTGGTTATGGTTACGATTGGACCTAGGGTTAGGGTTATGTTGAGGGCTAGGGTTAGAGATCCGACTAGGGTTCCGAATGGACCTAGGGTTAGGCTTATGTTGAGGACTAGGGTTAGAGATCCGGGTAGGGTTCCTTTTGGACCTAGGTTTAGGGTTATGTTGAGGGCTTGTGTTAGAGATCCGGTTAGGGTTACGATTGGACCTAGGGTTAGGGATATGTTGAGGGATAAGGTTAGAGATCCGTTTAGGGTTACGAATGGACCTAGGGTTAGGGTTATGATGAGGGCTAGGGTTCGAGATCCGGTTAGGGTTACGATTGGACCTAGGGTTAGGGTTATGTTGAGGGCTAGGGTTAGAGATCCGGTTAGGGTTCCGAATGGACCTAGGGTTAAGCTTATGTTGAGGGCTAGGGTTAGAGATCCGGGTAGGGTTCCTATTGGACCTAGGGTTAGCGTTATGTGGAGAGCTAGGGTTAGAGATCCGGTTAGGGTTCCGAATGGACCTAGGGTTAGGGTTATGTTGAGGACTAGGTATAGAGATCCAGTTAGGGTTCCGATTGGACCTAGGGTTAGGGTTATGTTGAGGGCTAGGGTTAGAGATCCGGTTAGGTTTCCGATTGGACGTAGGGATAGGGTTATATTGAGG
This sequence comes from Miniopterus natalensis, assembly GCF_054644295.1. Taxonomy (NCBI): domain Eukaryota; kingdom Metazoa; phylum Chordata; class Mammalia; order Chiroptera; family Miniopteridae; genus Miniopterus; species Miniopterus natalensis. Next base: position 86,968,995 of record NC_142088.1, read on the forward strand.
GCTAGGGTTAGAGATCTGGTTATGGTTACGATTGGACCTAGGGTTAGGGTTATGTTGAGGGCTAGGGTTAGAGATCCGGTTAGGGTTCCGATTGGACCTAGGGTTAGGGTTATGTAGAGGGGTAGTGTTAGAGATCCAGTTAGGGTTACGATTGGACCTAGGGTTAGGGTTATGTTGATGACTAGGTTTAGAGATCCAGTTAGGGTTCCGATTGGACCTCGCGTTAGGGTTATGTTGAGGGCTAGGGTTACAGATCAGTTTAGGGTTCCGATTGGACCTAGGGTTAGGGTTATGTTGAGGGCTAGGGTTAGAGATCAGGTTAGGGTTCCGATTGGACCTACGGTTAGGGTTATGTTGAGGGCTAGGGTTAGAGATCCGGTTAGCGTTACTATTGCAAATAGGGTTAGGGTTATGTTGAGGGCTAGGGTTAGAGATCCGGTTAGGGTTCCGATTGGACCTACGGTTAGGGTTATGTTGAGGGCTAGGGTTAGAGATCCAGTTAGGGTTCCGATTGGACCTAGGGTTAGGGTTATGTTGAGGGCTAGGGTTAGAGATCCGGTTAGGGTTCCGATTGGACATAGGGTGAGGGTTATGTTGAGGGCTAGGGTTAAAGATCCGGTTAGGGTTCCCTTTGGACGTAGGGTTAGGGTTAGGTTAAGGGCTAGTGTTATAGATCCAGTTCGGGTTACGATTGGACCTACGGTTAGGGTTATGTTGAGGGCTAGGGTTAGAGATCAGGTTAGGGTTCCGATTGGACCTAGGGTTAGGGTTATGTTGAGGGCTAGGGTTAGAGATCCAGTTAGGGTTCCGATTGGACCTAGGGTGAGGGTTATGTTGAGGGCTAGGGTTAGAGATCCGGTTAGGGTTCCCTTTGGACCTAGGGTTAGGGTTAGGTAAGGGCTAGTGTTATAGATCCAGTTAGGGTTAGGATTGGACCTAGGGTTAGGGTTATGTTGAGGGCTAGGGTTAGAGATCCGGTTAGGTTTCCGATTGGACGTAGTGATAGGGTTATATTGAGGGCTAGGGTTAGAGATCTGGTTATGGTTACGATTGGACCTAGGGTTAGGGTTATGTTGAAGGCTAGGGTTAGAGATCCGGTTAGGGTTCCGATTGGACTTAGCGTTAGGGTTATGTTGAGGGCTAGGATTCAATATCCGTTTAGGTTTCCGATTGGACCTAGGGTTATGGTTATGTTGAGGGCTAGAGTTAGAGATCCGGTTAGGGTTCTGATTGGACCTAGGGTTATGGTTAGTTTGGGGGTTGGGTTAGAGATCCGGTTAGGGTTACGATTGGACCTACGGTTAGGGTTATGTTGAGGGCTAGGGTTAGAGATCCGGTTAGGGTTCCGATTGGACCTAGGGTTATGGTTAGTTTGGGGGTTGGGTTAGAGATCCGGTTAGGGTTACGATTGGACCTAGGGTTAGGGTTATGTTGAGGGCTAGGGTTAGAGATCCGGTTAGCGTTACTATTGCAAATAGGGTTAGGGTTATGTTGAGGGCTAGGGTTAGAGATCCGGTTAGGGTTCCGATTGGACCTACGGTTAGGGTTATGTTGAGGGCTAGGGTTAGAGATCCGGTTAGCGTTACTATTGCAAATAGGGTTAGGGTTATGTTGAGGGATAGGGTTAGAGATACTTTTAGGGTTACGATTGGACCTAGGGTAGCGTTATGTTGACGGCTAGGGATAGAGATCCGGATAGGGTACCAATTGGACCTAGGGTTAGGCTTATGTGTAGAGCTAGGGTTAGAGATCCGGGTAGGGTTCCGATTGGACCTAGTGTTAGGGTTATGTTGAGGGCTAGTTTTAGAGATCCGGTTAGGGTTACGATTGGAACTAGGGTTAGTGATATGTTGAGGGATAGGGTTAGAGATAAGTTTAGGGTTACGATTGGACCTAGGGTTAGGGAATGTTGAGGGCTAGGGTTAGAGATCCGGGTAGGGTTCCGATTGGAGCTAAGGTTAGTGGTATGTTAAGGGCTAGTGGTAGAGATCCAGTTAGGGTTACGATTGGACCTAGGGTTACGGTTCCGTTGAGGGCTAGGGTTAGAGATCCGGTTAGGGTTCCCTTTGGACCTAGGGTTAGGGTTAGGTAAGGGCTAGTGTTATAGATCCAGTTAGGGTTAGGATTGGACCTAGGGTTAGGGTTATGTTGAGGGCTAGGGTTAGAGATCCGGTTAGGGTTCCGATTGGACCTAGGGTTAGGGTTATGTTGAGGGCTAGGGTTAGAGATCCAGTTAGGGTTCCGATTGGACCTAGGGTGAGGGTTATGTTGAGGGCTAGGGTTAGAGATCCGGTTAGGGTTCCCTTTGGACCTAGGGTTAGGGTTAGGTAAGGGCTAGTGTTATAGATCCAGTTAGGGTTAGGATTGGACCTAGGGTTAGGGTTATGTTGAGGGCTAGGGTTAGAGATCCGGTTAGGTTTCCGATTGGACGTAGGGATAGGGTTATATTGAGGGCTAGGGTTAGAGATCTGGTTATGGTTACGATTGGACCTAGGGTTAGGGTTATGTTGAGGGCTAGGGTTAGAGATCCGACTAGGGTTCCGAATGGACCTAGGGTTAGGCTTATGTTGAGGACTAGGGTTAGAGATCCGGGTAGGGTTCCTTTTGGACCTAGGTTTAGGGTTATGTTGAGGGCTTGTGTTAGAGATCCGGTTAGGGTTACGATTGGACCTAGGGTTAGGGATATGTTGAGGGATAAGGTTAGAGATCCGTTTAGGGTTACGAATGGACCTAGGGTTAGGGTTATGATGAGGGCTAGGGTTCGAGATCCGGTTAGGGTTACGATTGGACCTAGGGTTAGGGTTATGTTGAGGGCTAGGGTTAGAGATCCGGTTAGGGTTCCGAATGGACCTAGGGTTAAGCTTATGTTGAGGGCTAGGGTTAGAGATCCGGGTAGGGTTCCTATTGGACCTAGGGTTAGCGTTATGTGGAGAGCTAGGGTTAGAGATCCGGTTAGGGTTCCGAATGGACCTAGGGTTAGGGTTATGTTGAGGGCTAGGTATAGAGATCCAGTTAGGGTTCCGATTGGACCTAGGGTTAGGGTTATGTTGAGGGCTAGGGTTAGAGATCCGGTTAGGTTTCCGATTGGACGTAGGGATAGGGTTATATTGAGGGCTAGGGTTAGAGATCTGGTTATGGTTCCGATTGGACCTAGGGTTAGGGTTATGTTGAGGGCTAGGGTTAGAGATCCGGTTAGGGTTCCGATTGGACCTAGGGTTAGGGTTATGTAGAGGGGTAGTGTTAGAGATCCCGTTAGGGTTACGATTGGACCTAGGGTTAGGGTTATGTTGATGACTAGGTTTAGAGATCCAGTTAGGGTTCCGATTGGACCTCGCGTTAGGGTTATGTTGAGGGCTAGGGTTACAGATCAGTTTAGGGTTCCGATTGGACCTAGGGTTAGGGTTATGTTGAGGGCTAGGGTTAGAGATCAGGTTAGGGTTCCGATTGGACCTAGGGTTAGGGTTCTGTTGAGGGCTAGGGTTACAGATCAGTTTAGGGTTCCGATTGGACCTAGGGTTAGGGTTATGTTGAGGGCTAGGGTTAGAGATCCGGTTAGGGTTCCGATTGGACCTAGGGTTAGGGTTATGTTGAGGGCTAGGGTTAGAGATCCGGTTAGGGTTCCGATTGGACCTAGGGTTAGGGTTATGTTGAGGGCTAGGGTTAGAGATCCGGTTAGGGTTCCCTTTGGACCTAAGGTTAGGGTTAGGTTAAGGGCTAGTGTTATAGATCCAGTTAGGGTTACGATTGGACCTAGGGTTAGGGTTATGTTGAAGGCTAGGGTTAGAGATCCGGTTAGGGTTCCGATTGGACCTAGCGTTAGGGTTATGTTGAGGGCTAGGATTCAATATCCGTTTAGGTTTCCGATTGGACCTAGGGTTATGGTTATGTTGAGGGCTAGAGTTAGAGATCCGGTTAGGGTTCTGATTGGACCTAGGGTTATGGTTAGTTTGGGGGTTGGGTTAGAGATCCGGTTAGGGTTACGATTGGACCTACGGTTAGGGTTATGTTGAGGGCTAGGGTTAGAGATCCGGTTAGGGTTCCGATTGGACCTAGGGTTGGGGTTATGTTGAGGGCTAGGGTTAGAGATCCGGTTAGGGTTCCGATTGGACCTACGGTTAGGGTTATGTTGAGGGCTAGGGTTAGAGATCCGGTTAGCGTTACTATTGCAAATAGGGTTAGGGTTATGTTGAGGGCTAGGGTTAGAGATCCGGTTAGGGTTCCATTTAGACCTAGGGTTAGGGTTATGTTGAGGGCTAGGGTTAGAGATCCAGTTAGGGTTCCGATTGGACCTAGGGTTAGGGTTATGTTGAGGGCTAGGGTTAGAGATCCGGTTAGGGTTCCGATTGGACATAGGGTGAGGGTTATGTTGAGGGCTAGGGTTAGAGATCGGGTTAGGGTTCCCTTTGGACCTAGGGTTAGGGTTAGGTTAAGGGCTAGTGTTATAGATCCAGTTCGGGTTACGATTGGACCTAGGGTTAGGGTTATGTTGAGGGCTAGGGTTAGAGATCAGGTTAGGGTTCCGATTGGACCTAGGGTTAGGGTTATGTTGAGGGCTAGGGTTAGAGATCCAGTTAGGGTTCCGATTGGACCTAGGGTGAGGGTTATGTTGAGGGCTAGGGTTAGAGATCCGGTTAGGGTTCCCTTTGGACCTAGGGTTAGGGTTAGGTAAGGGCTAGTGTTATAGATCCAGTTAGGGTTAGGATTGGACCTAGGGTTAGGGTTATGTTGAGGGCTAGGGTTAGAGATCCGGTTAGGTTTCCGATTGGACGTAGGGATAGGGTTATATTGAGGGCTAGGTTTAGAGATCTGGTTATGGTTACGATTGGACCTAGGGTTAGGGTTATGTTGAAGGCTAGGGTTAGTGATCCGGTTAGGGTTCCGATTGGACCTAGCGTTAGGTTTATGTTGAGGGCTAGGATTCAATATCCGTTTAGGTTTCCGATTGGACCTAGGGTTATGGTTATGTTGAGGGCTAGAGTTAGAGATCCGGTTAGGGTTCTGATTGGACCTAGGGTTATGGTTAGTTTGGGGGTTGGGTTATAGATCCGGTTAGGGTTACGATTGGACCTACGGTTAGGGTTATGTTGAGGGCTAGGGTTAGAGATCCGGTTAGGGTTCCGATTGGACCTAGGGTTATGGTTAGTTTGGGGGTTGGGTTAGAGATCCGGTTAGGGTTACGATTGGACCTAGGGTTAGGGTTATGTTGAGGTCTAGGGTTAGAGATCCGGTTAGCGTTACTATTGCAAATAGGGTTAGGGTTATGTTGAGGGCTAGGGTTAGAGATCCGGTTAGGGTTCCATTTAGACCTAGGGTTAGGGTTATGTTGAGGGCTAGGGTTAGAGATCCAGTTAGGGTTCCGATTGGACCTAGGGTTAGGGTTATGTTGAGGGCTAGGGTTAGAGATCCGGTTAGGGTTCCGATTGGACATAGGGTGAGGGTTATGTTGAGGGCTAGGGTTAGAGATCCGGTTAGGGTTCCCTTTGGACCTAGGGTTAGGGTTAGGTTAAGGGCTAGTGTTATAGATCCAGTTCGGGTTACGATTGGACCTAGGGTTAGGGTTATGTTGAGTGCTAGGGTTAGAGATCAGGTTAGGGTTCCGATTGGACCTAGGGTTAGGGTTATGTTGAGGGCTAGGGTTAGAGATCCAGTTAGGGTTCCGATTGGACCTAGGGTGAGGGTTATGTTGAGGGCTAGGGTTAGAGATCCGGTTAGGGTTCCCTTTGGACCTAGGGTTAGGGTTAGGTAAGGGCTAGTGTTATAGATCCAGTTAGGGTTAGGATTGGACCTAGGGTTAGGGTTATGTTGAGGGCTAGGGTTAGAGATCCGGTTAGGTTTCCGATTGGACGTAGGGATAGGGTTATATTGAGGGCTAGGGTTAGAGATCTGGTTATGGTTACGATTGGACCTAGGGTTAGGGTTATGTTGAGGGCTAGGGTTAGAGATCCGACTAGGGTTCCGAATGGACCTAGGGTTAGGCTTATGTTGAGGACTAGGGTTAGAGATCCGGGTAGGGTTCCTTTTGGACCTAGGTTTAGGGTTATGTTGAGGGCTTGTGTTAGAGATCCGGTTAGGGTTACGATTGGACCTAGGGTTAGGGATATGTTGAGGGATAAGGTTAGAGATCCGTTTAGGGTTACGAATGGACCTAGGGTTAGGGTTATGATGAGGGCTAGGGTTCGAGATCCGGTTAGGGTTACGATTGGACCTAGGGTTAGGGTTATGTTGAGGGCTAGGGTTAGAGATCCGGTTAGGGTTCCGAATGGACCTAGGGTTAAGCTTATGTTGAGGGCTAGGGTTAGAGATCCGGGTAGGGTTCCTATTGGACCTAGGGTTAGCGTTATGTGGAGAGCTAGGGTTAGAGATCCGGTTAGGGTTCCGAATGGACCTAGGGTTAGGGTTATGTTGAGGACTAGGTATAGAGATCCAGTTAGGGTTCCGATTGGACCTAGGGTTAGGGTTATGTTGAGGGCTAGGGTTAGAGATCCGGTTAGGTTTCCGATTGGACGTAGGGATAGGGTTATATTGAGGGCTAGGGTTAGAGATCTGGTTATGGTTACGATTGGACCTAGGGTTAGGGTTATGTTGAGGGCTAGGGTTAGAGATCCGGTTAGGGTTCCGATTGGACCTAGGGTTAGGGTTATGTAGAGGGGTAGTGTTAGAGATCCAGTTAGGGTTACGATTGGACCTAGGGTTAGGGTTATGTTGATGACTAGGTTTAGAGATCCAGTTAGGGTTCCGATTGGACCTCGCGTTAGGGTTATGTTGAGGGCTAGGGTTACAGATCAGTTTAGGGTTCCGATTGGACCTAGGGTTAGGGTTATGTTGAGGGCTAGGGTTAGAGATCAGGTTAGGGTTCCGATTGGACCTACGGTTAGGGTTATGTTGAGGGCTAGGGTTAGAGATCCGGTTAGCGTTACTATTGCAAATAGGGTTAGGGTTATGTTGAGGGCTAGGGTTAGAGATCCGGTTAGGGTTCCGATTGGACCTACGGTTAGGGTTATGTTGAGGGCTAGGGTTAGAGATCCGGTTAGCGTTACTATTGCAAATAGGGTTAGGGTTATGTTGAGGGCTAGGGTTAGAGATCCGGTTAGGGTTCCATTTAGACCTAGGGTTAGGGTTATGTTGAGGGCTAGGGTTAGAGATCCAGTTAGGGTTCCGATTGGACCTAGGGTTAGGGTTATGTTGAGGGCTAGGGTTAGAGATCCGGTTAGGGTTCCGATTGGACATAGGGTGAGGGTTATGTTGAGGGCTAGGGTTAAAGATCCGGTTAGGGTTCCCTTTGGACCTAGGGTTAGGGTTAGGTTAAGGGCTAGTGTTATAGATCCAGTTCGGGTTACGATTGGACCTACGGTTAGGGTTATGTTGAGGGCTAGGGTTAGAGATCAGGTTAGGGTTCCGATTGGACCTAGGGTTAGGGTTATGTTGAGGGCTAGGGTTAGAGATCCAGTTAGGGTTCCGATTGGACCTAGGGTGAGGGTTATGTTGAGGGCTAGGGTTAGAGATCCGGTAAGGGTTCCCTTTGGACCTAGGGTTAGGGTTAGGTAAGGGCTAGTGTTATAGATCCAGTTAGGGTTAGGATTGGACCTAGGGTTAGGGTTATGTTGAGGGCTAGGGTTAGAGATCCGGTTAGGTTTCCGATTGGACGTAGTGATAGGGTTATATTGAGGGCTAGGGTTAGAGATCTGGTTATGGTTACGATTGGACCTAGGGTTAGGGTTATGTTGAAGGCTAGGGTTAGAGATCCGGTTAGGGTTCCGATTGGACTTAGCGTTAGGGTTATGTTGAGGGCTAGGATTCAATATCCGTTTAGGTTTCCGATTGGACCTAGGGTTATGGTTATGTTGAGGGCTAGAGTTAGAGATCCGGTTAGGGTTCTGATTGGACCTAGGGTTATGGTTAGTTTGGGGGTTGGGTTAGAGATCCGGTTAGGGTTACGATTGGACCTACGGTTAGGGTTATGTTGAGGGCTAGGGTTAGAGATCCGGTTAGGGTTCCGATTGGACCTAGGGTTATGGTTAGTTTGGGGGTTGGGTTAGAGATCCGGTTAGGGTTACGATTGGACCTAGGGTTAGGGTTATGTTGAGGGCTAGGGTTAGAGATCCGGTTAGCGTTACTATTGCAAATAGGGTTAGGGTTATGTTGAGGGCTAGGGTTAGAGATCCGGTTAGCGTTACTATTGCAAATAGGGTTAGGGTTATGTTGAGGGATAGGGTTAGAGATACTTTTAGGGTTACGATTGGACCTAGGGTAGCGTTATGTTGACGGCTAGGGATAGAGATCCGGATAGGGTACCAATTGGACCTAGGGTTAGGCTTATGTGTAGAGCTAGGGTTAGAGATCCGGGTAGGGTTCCGATTGGACCTAGTGTTAGGGTTATGTTGAGGGCTAGTTTTAGAGATCCGGTTAGGGTTACGATTGGAACTAGGGTTAGGGATATGTTGAGGGATAGGGTTAGAGATAAGTTTAGGGTTACGATTGGACCTAGGCTTAGGGAATGTTGAGGGCTAGGGTTAGAGATCCGGGTAGGGTTCCGATTGGACCTAAGGTTAGTGGTATGTTAAGGGCTAGTGGTAGAGATCCAGTTAGGGTTACGATTGGACCTAGGGTTACGGTTCCGTTGAGGGCTAGGGTTAGAGATCCGGTTAGGGTTCCCTTTGGACCTAGGGTTAGGGTTAGGTAAGGGCTAGTGTTATAGATCCAGTTAGGGTTAGGATTGGACCTAGGGTTAGGGTTATGTTGAGGGCTAGGGTTAGAGATCCGGTTAGGTTTCCGATTGGACGTAGGGATAGGGTTATATTGAGGGCTAGGGTTAGAGATCTGGTTATGGTTACGATTGGACCTAGGGTTAGGGTTATGTTGAGGGCTAGGGTTAGAGATCCGACTAGGGTTCCGAATGGACCTAAGGTTAGGCTTATGTTGAGGACTAGGGTTAGAGATCCGGGTAGGGTTCCTTTTGGACCTAGGTTTAGGGTTATGTTGAGGGCTTGTGTTAGGGATCCGGTTAGGGTTACGATTGGACCTAGGGTTAGGGATATGTTGAGGGATAAGGTTAGAGATCCGTTTAGGGTTACGAATGGACCTAGGGTTAGGGTTATGATGAGGGCTAGGGTTCGAGATCCGGTTAGGGTTACGATTGGACCTAGGGTTAGGGTTATGTTGAGGGCTAGGGTTAGAGATCCGGTTAGGGTTCCGAATGGACCTAGGGTTAAGCTTATGTTGAGGGCTAGGGTTAGAGATCCGGGTAGGGTTCCTATTGGACCTAGGGTTAGCGTTATGTGGAGAGCTAGGGTTAGAGATCCGGTTAGGGTTCCGAATGGACCTAGGGTTAGGGTTATGTTGAGGGCTAGGTATAGAGATCCAGTTAGGGTTCCGATTGGACCTAGGGTTAGGGTTATGTTGAGGGCTAGGGTTAGAGATCCGGTTAGGTTTCCGATTGGACGTAGGGATAGGGTTATATTGAGGGCTAGGGTTAGAGATCTGGTTATGGTTACGATTGGACCTAGGGTTAGGGTTATGTTGAGGGCTAGGGTTAGAGATCCGGTTAGGGTTCCGATTGGACCTAGGGTTAGGGTTATGTAGAGGGGTAGTGTTAGAGATCCCGTTAGGGTTACGATTGGACCTAGGGTTAGGGTTATGTTGATGACTAGGTTTAGAGATCCAGTTAGGGTTCCGATTGGACCTCGCGTTAGGGTTATGTTGAGGGCTAGGGTTACAGATCAGTTTAGGGTTCCGATTGGACCTAGGGTTAGGGTTATGTTGAGGGCTAGGGTTAGAGATCAGGTTAGGGTTCCGATTGGACCTACGGTTAGGGTTATGTTGAGGGCTAGGGTTAGAGATCCGGTTAGCGTTACTATTGCAAATAGGGTTAGGGTTATGTTGAGGGCTAGGGTTAGAGATCCGGTTAGGGTTCCGATTGGACCTACGGTTAGGGTTATGTTGAGGGCTAGGGTTAGAGATCCGGTTAGCGTTACTATTGCAAATAGGGTTAGGGTTATGTTGAGGGCTAGGGTTAGAGATCCGGTTAGGGTTCCATTTAGACCTAGGGTTAGGGTTATGTTGAGGGCTAGGGTTAGAGATCCAGTTAGGGTTCCGATTGGACCTAGGGTTAGGGTTATGTTGAGGGCTAGGGTTAGAGATCCGGTTAGGGTTCCGATTGGACATAGGGTGAGGGTTATGTTGAGGGCTAGGGTTAGAGATCCGGTTAGGGTTCCCTTTGGACCTAGGGTTAGGGTTAGGTTAAGGGCTAGTGTTATAGATCCAGTTCGGGTTACGATTGGACCTAGGGTTAGGGTTATGTTGAGGGCTAGGGTTAGAGATCAGGTTAGGGTTCCGATTGGACCTAGGGTTAGGGTTATGTTGAGGGCTAGGGTTAGAGATCCAGTTAGGGTTCCGATTGGACCTAGGGTGAGGGTTATGTTGAGGGCTAGGGTTAGAGATCCTGTTAGGGTTCCCTTTGGACCTAGGGTTAGGGTTAGGTAAGGGCTAGTGTTATAGATCCAGTTAGGGTTAGGATTGGACCTAGGGTTAGGGTTATGTTGAGGGCTAGGGTTAGAGATCCGGTTAGGTTTCCGATTGGACGTAGTGATAGGGTTATATTGAGGGCTAGGGTTAGAGATCTGGTTATGGTTACGATTGGACCTAGGGTTAGGGTTATGTTGAAGGCTAGGGTTAGAGATCCGGTTAGGGTTCCGATTGGACCTAGCGTTAGGGTTATGTTGAGGGCTAGGATTCAATATCCGTTTAGGTTTCCGATTGGACCTAGGGTTATGGTTATGTTGAGGGCTAGAGTTAGAGATCCGGTTAGGGTTCTGATTGGACCTAGGGTTATGGTTAGTTTGGGGGTTGGGTTAGAGATCCGGTTAGGGTTACGATTGGACCTACGGTTAGGGTTATGTTGAGGGCTAGGGTTAGAGATCCGGTTAGGGTTCCGATTGGACCTAGGGTGAGGGTTATGTTGAGGGCTAGGGTTAGAGATCCGGTTAGGGTTCCCTTTGGACCTAGGGTTAGGGTTAGGTAAGGGCTAGTGTTATAGATCCAGTTAGGGTTAGGATTGGACCTAGGGTTAGGGTTATGTTGAGGGCTAGGGTTAGAGATCCGGTTAGGTTTCCGATTGGACGTAGTGATAGGGTTATATTGAGGGCTAGGGTTAGAGATCTGGTTATGGTTACGATTGGACCTAGGGTTAGGGTTATGTTGAAGGCTAGGGTTAGAGATCCGGTTAGGGTTCCGATTGGACCTAGCGTTAGGGTTATGTTGAGGGCTAGGATTCAATATCCGTTTAGGTTTCCGATTGGACCTAGGGTTATGGTTATGTTGAGGGCTAGAGTTAGAGATCCGGTTAGGGTTCTGATTGGACCTAGGGTTATGGTTAGTTTGGGGGTTGGGTTAGAGATCCGGTTAGGGTTACGATTGGACCTAGGGTTAGGGTTATGTTGAGGGCTAGGGTTAGAGATCCGGTTAGCGTTACTATTGCAAATAGGGTTAGGGTTATGTTGAGGGCTAGGGTTAGAGATCCGGTTAGGGTTCCGATTGGACCTACGGTTAGGGTTATGTTGAGGGCTAGGGTTAGAGATCCGGTTAGCGTTACTATTGCAAATAGGGTTAGGGTTATGTTGAGGGATAGGGTTAGAGATACTTTTAGGGTTACGATTGGACCTAGGGTAGCGTTATGTTGACGGCTAGGGATAGAGATCCGGATAGGGTACCAATTGGACCTAGGGTTAGGCTTATGTGTAGAGCTAGGGTTAGAGATCCGGGTAGGGTTCCGATTGGACCTAGTGTTAGGGTTATGTTGAGGGCTAGTTTTAGAGATCCGGTTAGGGTTACGATTGGAACTAGGGTTAGGGATATGTTGAGGGATAGGGTTAGAGATAAGTTTAGGGTTACGATTGGACCTAGGGTTAGGGAATGTTGAGGGCTAGGGTTAGAGATCCGGGTAGGGTTCCGATTGGACCTAAGGTTAGTGGTATGTTAAGGGCTAGTGGTAGAGATCCAGTTAGGGTTACGATTGGACCTAGGGTTACGGTTCCGTTGAGGGCTAGGGTTAGAGATCCGGTTAGGGTTTCGATTGGACCTAGCGTTAGGGTTATGTTGAGGGCTAGGATTCAATATCCGTTTAGGTTTCCGATTGGACCTAGGGTTATGGTTATGTTGAGGGCTAGAGTTAGAGATCCGGTTAGGGTTCTGATTGGACCTAGGGTTATGGTTAGTTTGGGGGTTGGGTTAGAGATCCGGTTAGGGTTCCGATTGAACCTAGGGTTAGGGTTATGTTGAGGGCTAGGGTTACAGATCAGGTTAGGGTTTCGATTGGTCCTAGGGTTAGGGTTATGTTGAGGGATAGGGTTAGAGATCCGGTTAGGGTTCCGATTGTACCTAGGGTTAGGGTTATTTTAAGGCTAGGGTTAGAGATCCGGTTAGGCTTACGATTGGACCTAGGGTTAGAATTATGTTCCGGGCTAGGGTTAGACATCCGGTTAGGGTTCCGATTGGACCTAGGTTTAGGGTTATGTTGAGAGCGAGGGTTAGAGTTCCGGTTAGGGTTCCGATTGGACCTAGGGTTAGGGTTATGTTGAGGGCGAGGGTTAGAGATCCGGTTATGGTTACGATTGGAGCTAGGGTTAGGGTTATGTTGAGAGTTAGGGTTAGAGATCCGGTTAGGGTTCCGATTGGACCTAGGGTTAGGGTTATGTTGAGGGCTAGGGTTAGAGATCCGGTTAGGGTTCCGATTGGACCTAGGGTTAGGGTTATGTTGAGGGCTAGGTTTAGAGACCCGTGTAGGGTTCCGATTGGACCTAGGGTTAGGGTTATGTTGAGGGCTAGTGTTAGAGATCCGGTTAGGGTTCCGATTGGACCTAGGGTTAGGGTTATGTTGAGGGCTAGTGTTAGAGATCCGGTTAGGGTTCCGAATGGACCTAGGGTTAGGGTTATGTTGAGGGCTAGGGTTAGATATCCGGTTAGGGTTTCGATTGGACCTAGGGTTAGGGTTATGTTGAGGGCTAGGGTTAGCGATTCGGTTAGTGTTACGATTGGACCTAGGGTTAGGGTTATGTAGTGGGGTAGTGTTAGAGATCCCGTTAGGGTTACGATTGGACCACGGGTTAGGGTTATGTTGAGGGCTAGGGTTACAGATCAGGTTAGGGTTCCGATTGGACCTAGGGTTAGGGTTATGTTGAGGGCTAGGGTTAGAGATCCGGTCAGGGTTCCGATTGGACCTAGGGTTAGGGTTAGGTTGAGGGCTAGTGTTAGAGATCCAGTTAGGGTTCCGATTGGACCTAGGGTTAGGGTTATGTTGAGGGATAGGGTTAGAGATCCGGTTAGTGTTCCGATTGGACCTACGGTTAGGGTTATTTTGAGGGCTAGGGTTAGAGATCCGGTTAGGGTTCCGATTGGACCTAGGGTTAGGGTTATGTTGAGGGCTAGGGTTAGAGATCCGGTTAGCGTTACTATTGCAAATAGGGTTAGGGTTATGTTGAGGGATAGGGTTAGAGATACTTTTAGGGTTACGATTGGACCTAGGGTAGCGTTATGTTGACGGCTAGGGATAGAGATCCGGATAGGGTACCAATTGGACCTAGGGTTAGGCTTATGTGTAGAGCTAGGGTTAGAGATCCGGGTAGGGTTCCGATTGGACCTAGTGTTAGGGTTATGTTGAGGGCTAGTTTTAGAGATCCGGTTAGGGTTACGATTGGAACTAGGGTTAGGGATATGTTGAGGGATAGGGTTAGAGATAAGTTTAGGGTTACGATTGGACCTAGGGTTAGGGAATGTTGAGGGCTAGGGTTAGAGATCCGGGTAGGGTTCCGATTGGACCTAAGGTTAGTGGTATGTTAAGGGCTAGTGGTAGAGATCCAGTTAGGGTTACGATTGGACCTAGGGTTACGGTTCCGTTGAGGGCTAGGGTTAGAGATCCGGTTAGGGTTTCGATTGGACCTAGCCTTAGGGTTATGTTGAGGGCTAGGATTCAATATCCGTTTAGGTTTCCGATTGGACCTAGGGTTATGGTTATGTTGAGGGCTAGAGTTAGAGATCCGGTTAGGGTTCTGATTGGACCTAGGGTTATGGTTAGTTTGGGGGTTGGGTTAGAGATCCGGTTAGGGTTCCGATTGAACCTAGGGTTAGGGTTATGTTGAGGGCTAGGGTTACAGATCAGGTTAGGGTTTCGATTGGTCCTAGGGTTAGGGTTATGTTGAGGGATAGGGTTAGAGATCCGGTTAGGGTTCCGATTGTACCTAGGGTTAGGGTTATTTTAAGGCTAGGGTTAGAGATCCGGTTAGGCTTAAGATTGGACCTAGGGTTAGGATCATGTTCCGGGCTAGGGTTAGAGTTCCGGTTAGGGTTCCGATTGGACCTAGGGGTAGGGTTATGTTGAGGGCTAGTGTTAGAGATCCAGTTAGGGTTCCGATTGGACCTAGGGTTAGGGTTATGTTGAGGGCTAGGGTTAGAGATCCGGTTAGCATTACTATTGCAAATAGGGTTAGGGTTATGTTGAGGGATAGGGTTATAGATACTTTTAGGGTTACGATTGGACCTAGGGTTAGCGTTATGTTGACGGCTAGGGATAGAGATCCGGATAGGGTTTCGATTGGACCTAGCGTTAGGGTTATGTTGAGGGCTAGGATTCAATATCCGTTTAGGTTTCCGATTGGACCTAGGGTTATGGTTATGTTGAGGGCTAGAGTTAGAGATCCGGTTAGGGTTCTGATTGGACCTAGGGTTATGGTTAGTTTGGGGGTTGGGTTAGAGATCCGGTTAGGGTTCCGATTGAACCTAGGGTTAGGGTTATGTTGAGGGCTAGGGTTACAGATCAGGTTAGGGTTTCGATTGGTCCTAAGGTTAGGGTTATGTTGAGGGCTAGGGTTAGAAATCCGGTTAGGGTTCCGATTGTACCTAGGGTTAGGGTTATTTTAAGGGCTAGGGTTAGAGATCCGGTTAGGCTTAAGATTGGACCTAGGGTTAGGATCATGTTCCGGGCTAGGGTTAGACATCCGGTTAGGGTTCCGATTGGACCTAGGTTTAGGGTTATGTTGAGAGCGAGGGTTAGAGTTCCGGTTAGGGTTCCGATTGGACCTAGGGTTAGGGTTATGTTGAGGGCGAGGGTTAGAGATCCGGTTATGGTTACGATTGGACCTAGGGTTAGGGTTATGTTGAGAGTTAGGGTTAGAGATCCGGTTAGGGTTCCGATTGGACCTAGGGTTAGGGTTATGTTGAGGGCTAGGGTTAGAGATCCGGTTAGGGTTCCGATTGGACCTAGGGTTAGGGTTATGTTGAGGGCTAGGGTTAGAGATCCGTGTAGGGTTCCGATTGGACCTAGGGTTAGGGTTATGTTGAGGGCTAGTGTTAGAGATCCGGTTAGGGTTCCGATTGGACCTAGGGTTAGGGTTATGTTGAGGGCTAGTGTTAGAGATCCGGTTAGGGTTCCGAATGGACCTAGGGTTAGGGTTATGTTGAGGGCTAGGGTTAGATATCCGGTTAGGGTTTCGATTGGACCTAGGGTTAGGGTTATGTTGAGGGCTAGGGTTAGCGATTCGGTTAGTGTTACGATTGGACCTAGGGTTAGGGTTATGTAGAGGGGTAGTGTTAGAGATCCCGTTAGCGTTACGATTGGACCTCGGGTTAGGGTTATGTTGAGGGCTAGGGTTACAGATCAGGTTAGGGTTCCGATTGGACCTAGGGTTAGGGTTATGTTGAGGGCTAGGGTTAGAGATCCGGTCAGGATTCCGATTGGACCTAGGGTTAGGGTTAGGTTGAGGGCTAGTGTTAGAGATCCAGTTAGGGTTCCGAATGGACCTAGGGTTAGGGTTATGTTGAGGGATAGGGTTAGAGATCCTTTTAGGGTTTCGATTGGACCTAGGGTTAGGGTTATGCTGAGGGCTAGGGTTAGAGATCCGGTTAGGTTTCTGATTGGACGTAGGGTTAGGGTTATATTGAGGGCTAGGGTTAGAGATCCGGTTATGATTACGATTGGACCTAGGGTTAGGGTTATGTTGAGGGCTAGGGTTAGAGATCCGGTTAGGGTTCCGATTGTACCTAGGGTTAGGGTAATTTTAAGGGCTAGGGTTAGAGATCCGGTTAGGCTTACGATTGGACCTAGGGTTAGAATTATGTTCCGGGCTAGGTTTAGACATCCGGTTAGGGTTCCGATTGGACCTAGGTTTAGGGTTATGTTGAGAGCGAGGGTTAGAGTTCCGGTAGGGTTCCGATTGGACCTAGGGTTAGGGTTATGTTGAGGTCTAGGGTTAGAGATCCTGTTAGTGTTACGATTGGACCTAGGGTTAGGGTCATGTTGAGCGCTAGGGTTAGAGATCCTGTTAGGATTACGATTGGACCTAGGGTTAGGGTTATGTTGAGGGCTAGGGTTAGAGATCCGGTTAGGATTACGATTGGACCTAAGGTTAGGGTTATGTTGAGGGCTAGGGTTAGAGATCTGGTTACTGTTACCATTGGACCTAGGGTTAGGGTTATGTTGAGGGCTAGGGTTAGACATCCGGTTAGGGTTCCGATTGGACCTAGGGTTAGGGTAATGTTGAGGGCTAGGGTTAGAGATCCGGTTATGGTTACGATTGGACCTAGGGTTAGGGTTATGTTGAGGGCTAAGGTTAGAGATCCGGTTAGGGATCCTATTGGACCTAGGGTTAGGTTTATGTTGAGGGCTAGGGTTAGATATCCGGTTAGGGTTCCGATTGGACCTAGGGTTAGGGTTATGTTGAGGGCTAGGGTGAGAGATCCGGTTAGGGTTACGATTGGACCTAGGGTTAGGGTTATGTTGAGGGCTAGGGTTAGAGATCCGGTCAGGGTTCCGATTGGACCTAGGGTTAGGGTTAGGTTGAGGGCTAGTGTTAGAGATCCAGTTAGGGTTCCGATTGGACCTAGGGTTAGGGTTATGTTGAGGGATAGGGTTAGAGATCCGGTTAGTGTTCCGATTGGACCTAGGGTTAGGGTTATGTTGAGGGCTAGGGTTGGAGATCCGGTTAGCGTTACTATTGCAAATAGGGTTAGGGTTATGTTGAGGGATAGGGTTAGAGATACTTTTAGGGTTACGATTGAACCTAGGGTTAGCGTTATGTTGACGGCTAGGGATAGAGATCCGTATAGGGTACCAATTGGACCTAGGGTTAGGCTTATGTGTAGAGCTAGGGTTAGAGATCCGGGTAGGGTTCCGATTGGACCTAGTGTTAGGGTTATGTTGAGGGCTAGTGTTAGACATCCGGTTAGGGTTACGATTGGAACGAGGGTTAGGGATATGTTGAGGGATAGGGTTAGAAATAAGTTTAGGGTTACGATTGGACCTAGGGTTTGGGTTATGTTGAGGGCTAGGGTTAGAGATCCGGTTAGGGTTCCGATTGGACCTAAGGTTAGTGGTATGTTAAGGGCTAGTGTTAGAGATCCAGTTAGGGTTACGATTGGACCTAGGGTTACGGTTCCGTTGAGGGCTAGGGTTAGAGATCCGGTTAGGGTTTCGATTGGACCTAGCGTTAGGGTTATGTTGAGGGCTAGGATTCAATATCCGTTTAGGTTTCCTATTGGACCTAGGGTTATGGTTATGTTGAGGGCTAGAGTTAGAGATCCGGTTAGGGTTCTGATTGGACCTAGGGTTATGGTTAGTTTGGGGGTTGGGTTAGAGATCCGGTTAGGGTTCCGATTGAACCTCGGGTTAGGGTTATGTTGAGGGCTAGGGTTAGAGATCCGGTTAGGGTTCCGATTGTACCTAGGGTTAGGGTTATTTTAAGGGCTAGGGTTAGAGATCCGGTTAGGGTTCCGATTGGACCTAGGGTTAGGGTTATGTTGAGGGCTAGGGTGAGAGATCCGGTTAGGGTTACGATTGGACCTAGGGTTAGGGTTATGTTGAGGGCTAGGGTTAGAGATCCGGTTATTGTTCCAATTGGACCTAGGGTTAGGGTTATGTTGAGGGCTAAGGTTAGAGATCCGGTTAGGGTTCCGATTGGATATAGGGGTAGGGTTATGTTGAGGGATAGGGTTAGAGATACTTTTAGGGTTACGACTGGACCTAGGGTTAGGATTACGTTGAGGACTAGGGTTAGAGATCCTGTTAGGGTTCCGATTGGACCTAGGGTTAGGGTTATGTGTAGGGCTAGGGTTAGATATCCGGGTAGGGTTCCGATTGGATCTAGGGTTAGGGTTATGTTGAGGGCTAGTGTTAGAGATCCCCTCAGGGTTACGATTGGACCTAGGGTGAGGGATATGTTGAGGGATAGGGTTAGAGATCCGTTTACGGTTGCGATTGGACGTAGGGTTAGGGTTATGTTGAGGGCTAGGTTTAGAGATCCGGTTAGGGTTACGATTGGACCAAGGGTTAGGGTTATGTTGAGGGCTAAGGTTAGAGATCCGGTTAGGGTTCCGATTGGACCTAGGGTTAGGGTTATATTGAGGGCTAGGATTAGAGATCCGGTTGGGGTTCCGATTGGACCTAGGGTTAGGGTTATGTTAAGGGCTAGGTTTAGAGATCCGGTTAGGGTTACGATTGGACCTACGGTTAGGGTTATGTTGAGGGCTAGGGTTAGACATCCGGTTAGGGTTCCGATTGGACCTAGGGTTAGGGTTATGTTGAGGGCTAGGGTTAGAGATCCGGTTAGGGTTCCGAATGGACCTACGGTTAGGGTTATGTTGAGGGCTAGGGTTAGAGATCCGGTTAGCGTTACTATTGCAAATAGGGTTAGGGTTATGTTGAGGGATAGGGTTAGAGATACTTTTAGGGTTACGATTGGACCTAGGGTTAGCGTTATGTTGACGGCTAGGGATAGAGGTCCGGATAGGGTACCAATTGGACCTAGGGTTAAGCTTATGTGTAGAGCTAGGGTTAGAGATCCGGGTAGGGTTCCGATTGGACCTAGTGTTAGGGTTATGTTGAGGGCTAGTGTTAGACATCCGGTTAGGGTTACGATTGGAACTAGGGTTAGGGATATGTTGAGGGATAGGGTTAGAGATAAGTTTAGGGTTACGATTTGACCTAGGGTTTGGGTTATGTTGAGGGCTAGGGTTAGAGATCCGGTTAGGGTTCCGATTGGACCTAAGGTTAGTGGTATGTTAAGGGCTAGTGTTAGAGATCCAGTTAGGGTTACGATTGGACCTAGGGTTACGGTTCCGTTGAGGGCTAGGGTTAGAGATCCGGTTAGGGTTTCGATTGGACCTAGGGTTAGGGTTATGTTGAGGGCTAGGATTCAATATCCGTTTAGGTTTCCGATTGGACCTAGGGTTATGGTTATGTTGAGGGCTAGAGTTAGAGATCCGGTTAGGGTTCTGATTGGACCTAGGGTTATGGTTAGTTTGGGGTTGGGTTAGAGATCCGGTTAGGGTTCCGATTGAACCTAGGGTTAGGGTTATGTTGAGGGCTAGGGTTACAGATCAGGTTAGGGTTTCGATTGGTCCTAGGGTTAGGGTTATGTTGAGGGCTAGGGTTAGAGATCCGGTTAGGGTTCCGATTGGACCTAGGGTTAGGGTTATGTTGAGGGCTAGGGTTAGAGATCCGGTTAGGGTTCCGATTGGACCTAGGGTTAGGGTTATGTTGAGGGCTAGGGTTAGAGATCCGTGTAGGGTTCCGATTGGACCTAGGGTTAGGGTTATGTTGAGGGCTAGTGTTAGAGATCCGGTTAGGGTTCCGATTGGACCTAGGGTTAGGGTTATGTTGAGGGCTAGTGTTAGAGATCCGGTTAGGGTTCCAAATGGACCTAGGGTTAGGGTTATGTTGAGGGCTAGGGTTAGATATCCGGTTAGGGTTTCGATTGGACCTAGGGTTAGGGTTATGTTGAGGGCTAGGGTTAGCGATTCGGTTAGTGTTACGATTGGACCTAGGGTTAGGGTTATGTAGAGGGGTAGTGTTAGAGATCCCGTTAGGGTTACGATTGCACCTCGGGTTAGGGTTATGTTGAGGGCTAGGGTTACAGATCAGGTTAGGGTTCCGATTGGACCTAGGGTTAGGGTTATGTTGAGGGCTAGGGTTAGAGATCCGGTCAGGGTTCCGATTGGACCTAGGGTTAGGGTTAGGTTGAGGGCTAGTGTTAGAGATCCAGTTAGGGTTCAGAATGGACCTAGGGTTAGGGTTATGCTGAGGGCTAGGGTTAGAGATCCGGTTAGGTTTCCGATTGGATGTAGGGTTAGGGTTATATTGAGGGCTAGATTTAGAGATCCGGTTATGGTTACGATTGGACCTAGGGTTAGGGTTATGTTGAGGGCTAGGGTTAGAGATCCGGTTAGGGTTCCGATTGTACCTAGGGTTAGGGTAATTTTAAGGGCTAGGGTTAGAGATCCGGTTAGGCTTACGATTGGACCTAGGGTTAGAATTATGTTCCGGGCTAGGGTTAGACATCCGGTTAGGGTTCCGATTGGACCTAGGTTTAGGGTTATGTTGAGAGCGAGGGTTAGAGTTCCGGTTAGGGTTCCGATTGGACCTAGGGTTTGGGTTATGTTGAGGTCTAGGGTTAGAGATCCTGTTAGTGTTACGATTGGACCTAGGGTTAGGGTCATGTTGAGCGCTAGGGTTAGAGATCCTGTTAGGATTACGATTGGACCTAGGGTTAGGGTTATGTTGAGGGCTAGGGTTAGAGATCCGGTTAGGATTACGATTGGACCTAAGGTTAGGATTATGTTGAGGGCTAGGGTTAGAGATCTGGTTACTGTTACCATTGGACCTAGGGTTAGGGTTATGTTGAGGGCTAGGGTTAGACATCCGTTTAGGGTTCCGATTGGACCTAGGGTTAGGGTAATGTTGAGGGCTAGGGTTAGAGATCCGGTTATGGTTACGATTGGACCTAGGGTTAGGGTTATGTTGAGGGCTAAGGTTAGAGATCCGGTTAGGGATCCGATTGGACCTAGGGTTAGGGTTATGTTGAGGGCTAGGGTTAGAGATCCGGTTAGGGTTCCGATTGGACCTAGGGTTAGGGTTATGTTGAGGGCTAGGGTGAGAGATCCGGTTAGGGTTACGATTGGACCTAGGGTTAGGGTTATGTTGAGGGCTAGGGTTAGAGATCCGGTTAGGGTTCCAATTGGACCTAGGGTTAGGGTTATGTTGAGGGCTAAGGTTAGAGATCCGGTTAGGGTTCTGATTGGACATAGGGGTAGGGTTATGTTGAGGGATAGGGTTAGAGATACTTTTAGGGTTACGACTGGACCTAGGGTTAGGATTACGTTGAGGACTAGGGTTAGAGATCCTGTTAGGGTTCCGATTGGACCTAGGGTTAGGGTTATGTGTAGGGCTAGGGTTAGATATCCGGGTAGGGTTCCGATTGGATCTAGGGTTAGGGTTATGTTGAGGGCTAGTGTTAGAGATCCCGGCAGGGTTACGATTGGACTTAGGGTGAGGGATATGTTGAGGGCTAGGATTAGAGATCCGTTTAGGGTTCCGATTGGACATAGGGTTAGGATTATGTTGAGGGCTAGGATTAGAGGTCCGGTTAGGGTTCCGATTGGACTTAGGGTTAGGGTTATGTTGAGGGCTAGGGTTAGAGATCCGGTTAGGGTTCTGATTGGACTTAGGGTTAGGGTTATGTTGAGTGATAGGGTTAGAGATACTTTTAGGGTTACATTTGGACCTAGTGTTAGGGTCATGTTGAGCGCTAGGGTTAGAGATCCTGTTAGGATTACGATTGGACCTAAGGTTAGGGTTATGTTGAGGGCTAGGGTTAGAGATCTGGTTACTGTTACCATTGGACCTAGGGTTAGGGTTATGTTGAGGGCTAGGTTTAGATCCGGTTAGGGTATGATTTGACCTAGGGTTAGTGTTATGTTGAGGGCTAAGGTTAGAGAGACTGTTAGGGTTACAATTGGACCTAGGGTTAGGATTATGTTGAGGGATAGGGTTAGAGATACTTTTAGGGTTCCGATTGGACCTAGGGTTAGGGTTATGTTGAGGGCTAGTGTTAGAGATCCCCTCAGGGTTACGATTGGACCTAGGGTGAGGGATATGTTGAGGGATAGGGTTAGAGATCCGTTTACGGTTGCGATTGGACGTAGGGTTAGGGTTATGTTGAGGGCTAGGTTTAGAGATCCGGTTAGGGTTACGATTGGACCTAGGGTTAGGGTTATGTTGAGGGCTAAGGTTAGAGATCCGGTTAGGGTTCCGATTGGACCTAGGGTTAGGGTTATATTGAGGGCTAGGATTAGAGATCCGGTTGGGGTTCCGATTGGACCTAGGGTTAGGGTTATGTTAAGGGCTAGGGTTAGAGATCCGGTTAGGGTTACGATTGGACCTACGGTTAGGGTTATGTTGAGGGCTAGGGTTAGAGATCCAGTTAGGGTTCCGATTGGACCTAGGGTTAGGGTTATGTTGAGGGCTAGGGTTAGAGATCCGGTTAGGGTTCCGATTGGACCTACGGTTAGGGTTATGTTGAGGGCTAGGGTTAGAGATCCGGTTAGCGTTACTATTGCAAATAGGGTTAGGGTTATGTTGAGGGATTGGGTTAGAGATACTTTTAGGGTTACCATTGGACCTAGGGTTCGCGTTATGTTGACGGCTAGGGACAGAGATCCGGATAGGGTACCAATTGGACCTAGGGTTAGGCTTAGGTGTAGAGCTAGGGTTAGAGATCCGGGTAGGGTTCCGATTGGACCTAGTGTTAGGGTTATGTTGAGGGCTAGTGTTAGAGTTCCGGTTAGGGTTACGATTGGAACTAGGGTTAGGGATATGTTGAGGGATAGGGTTAGAGATAAGTTTAGGGTTACGATTGGACCTAGGGTTAGGGTTATGATGAGGGCTAGGGTTAGAGATCCGGTTAGGGTTCCGATTGGACCTAAGGTTAGTGGTGTGTTAAGGGCTAGTGTTAGAGATCCAGTTAGGGTTACGATTGGACCTAGGGTTATGGTTCCGTTGAGGGCTAGGGTTAGAGATCCGGTTAGGGTTTCGATTGGACCTAGGGTTAGGGTTATGTTGAGGGCTAGGATTCAATATCCGTTTAGGTTTCCGATTGGACCTTGGGTTATGGTTATGTTGAGGGCTAGTGTTAGAGATCCGGTTAGGGTTCTGATTGGACCTAGGGTTATGGTTAGTTTGCGGGTTGGGTTAGAGATCCGGTTAGGGTTCGATTGGACCTAGGGTTAGGGTTATGTTGAGGGCTAGGGTTACAGATCAGGTTAGGGTTCGATTGGTCCTAGGGTTAGGGTTATGTTGAGGGCTAGGGTTAGAGATCCGGTTAGGGTTCCGATTGTACCTAGGGTTAGGTTTATTTTAAGGGCTAGGGTTAGAGATCCGGTTAGGCTTACGATTGGACGTAGGGTTAGGATCATGTTCCGGGCTAGGGTTAGACATCCGGTTAGGGTTCCGATTGGACCTAGGTTTAGGGTTATGTTGAGAGTGAGGGTTAGAGATCCGGTTATGGTTACGATTGGACCTAGGGTTAGGGTTATGTTGAGGGCGAGGGTTAGAGATCCGTTTATGGTTACGATTGGACCTAGGGTTAGGGTTATGTTGAGAGTTAGGTTTAGAGATCCGGTTAGGGTTCCGATTGGACCTAGGGTTAGGGTTATGTTGACGGCTAGGGTTACAGATCAGGTTAGGGTTCCGATTGGACCTAGGGTTAGGGTTATGTTGAGGGCTAGGGTTAGAGATCCGGTCAGGGTTCCGATTGGACCTAGGGTTAGGGTTAGGTTGAGGGCTAGTGTTAGAGATCCAGTTAGGGTTCCGATTGGAGCTAGGGTTAGGGTTATGTTGATGGGTACGGTTAGAGATCCTTTTAGGGTTTCGATTGGACCTAGGGTTAGGGTTATGCTGAGGGCTAGGGTTAGAGATCCGGTTAGGTTTCCGATTGGACGTAGGGTTAGGGTTATATTGAGGGCTAGGGTTAGAGATCCGGTTATGGTTACGATTGGACCTAGGGTTAAGGTTATGTTGAGGGCTAGGGTTAGAGATCCGGTTAGGGTTCCGATTGGACCTAGGGTTAGGGTTATGTTGAGGGCTAGGGTTAGAGATCTGGTTACTGTTACCATTGGACCTAGGGTTAGTGTTATGTTGAGGGCTAGGGTTAGACATCCGGTTAGGGTTCCGATTGGACCTAGGGTTAGGGTAATGTTGAGGGCTAGGGTTAGAGATCCGGTTATGGTTACGATTGGACCTAGGGTTAGGGTTATGTTGAGGGCTAAGGTTAGAGATCCGGTTAGGGATCCGATTGGACCTAGGGTTAGGGTTATGTTGTGGGCTAGGGTTAGAGATCCGGTTAGGGTTCCGATTGGACCTAGGGTTAGGGTTATGTTGAGGGCTAGGGTGAGAGATCCGGTTAGGTTTACGATTGGACCTAGGGTTAGGGTTATGTTGAGGGCTAGGGTTAGAGATCCGGTTAGGGTTCCAATTGGACCTAGGGTTAGGGTTATGTTGAGGGCTAAGGTTAGAGATCCGGTTAGGGTTCTGATTGGACATAGGGGTAGGGTTATGTTGAGGGATAGGGTTAGAGATACTTTTAGGGTTACGACTGGACCTAGGGTTAGGATTACGTTGAGGACTAGGGTTAGAGATCCTGTTAGGGTTCCGATTGGACCTAGGGTTAGGGTTATGTGTAGGGCTAGGGTTAGATATCCGGGTAGGGTTCCGATTGGATCTAGGGTTAGGGTTATGTTGAGGGCTAGTGTTAGAGATCCCGGCAGGGTTACGATTGGACCTAGGGTGAGGGATATGTTGAGGGCTAGGATTAGAGATCCGTTTAGGGTTCCGATTGGACATAGGGTTAGGATTATGTTGAGGGCTAGGGTTAGAGATCCGGTTAGGGTTCCGATTGGACTTAGGGTTAGGGTTATGTTGAGGGCTAGGGTTAGAGATCCGGTTAGGGTTACAATTGGACCTAGGGTTAGGATTATGTTGAGGGATAGGGTTAGAGATACTTTTAGGGTTCCGATTGGACCTAGGGTTAGGGTTATGTTGAGGGCTAGTGTTAGAGATCCCCTCAGGGTTACGATTGGACCTAGGGTGAGGGATATGTTGAGGGATAGGGTTAGAGATCCGTTTACGGTTGCGATTGGACGTAAGGTTAGGGTTATGTTGAGGGCTAGGTTTGGAGATCCGGTTAGGGTTACGATTGGACCTAGGGTTAGGGTTATGTTGAGGGCTAAGGTTAGAGATCCGGTTAGGGTTCCGATTGGACCTAGGGTTAGGGTTATATTGAGGGCTAGGATTAGAGATCCGGTTGGGGTAGCGATTGGACCTAGGGTTAGGGTTATGTTAAGGGCTAGGGTTAGAGATCCGGTTAGGGTTACGATTGGACCTACGGTTAGGGTTATGTTGAGGGCTAGGGTTAGAGATCCGGTTAGGGTTCCGATTGGACCTAGGGTTAGGGTTATGTTGAGGGCTAGGGTTAGAGATCCGGTTAGGGTTCCGATTGGACCTACGGTTAGGGTTATGTTGAGGGCTAGGGTTAGAGATCCGGTTAGCGTTACTATTGCAAATAGGGTTAGGGTTATGTTGAGGGATTGGGTTAGAGATACTTTTAGGGTTACCATTGGACCTAGGGTTCGCGTTATGTTGACGGCTAGGGACAGAGATCCGGATAGGGTACCAATTGGACCTAGGGTTAGGCTTAGGTGTAGAGCTAGGGTTAGAGATCCGGGTAGGGTTCCGATTGGACCTAGTGTTAGGGTTATGTTGAGGGCTAGTGTTAGAGATCCGGTTAGGGTTACGATTGGAACTAGGGTTAGGGATATGTTGAGGGATAGGGTTAGAGATAAGTTTAGGGTTACGATTGGACCTAGGGTTAGGGTTATGTTGAGGGCTAGGGTTAGAGATCCGGTTAGGGTTCCGATTGGACCTAAGGTTAGTGGTATATTAAGGGCTAGTGTTAGAGATCCAGTTAGGGTTACGATTGGACCTAGGGTTAGGGTTATGTTGAGGGCTAGGATTCAATATCCGTTTAGGTTTCCGATTGGACCTTGGGTTATGGTTATGTTGAGGGCTAGTGTTAGAGATCCGGTTAGGGTTCTGATTGGACCTAGGGTTATGGTTAGTTTGCGGGTTGGGTTAGAGATCCGTTTAGGGTTCCGATTGGACCTAGGGTTAGGGTTATGTTGAGGGCTAGGGTTACAGATCAGGTTAGGGTTCGATTGGTCCTAGGGTTAGGGTTATGTTGAGGGCTAAGGTTAGAGATCCGGTTAGGGTTCCGATTGTACCTAGGGTTAGGTTTATTTTAAGGGCTAGGGTTAGAGATCCGGTTAGGCTTACGATTGGACGTAGGGTTAGGATCATGTTCCGGGCTAGGGTTAGACATCCGGTTAGGGTTCCGATTGGACCTAGGTTTAGGGTTATGTTGAGAGTGAGGGTTAGAGATCCGGTTATGGTTACGATTGGACCTAGGGTTAGGGTTATGTTGAGGGCGAGGGTTAGAGATCCGTTTATGGTTACGATTGGACCTAGGGTTAGGGTTATGTTGAGAGTTAGGTTTAGAGATCCGGTTAGGGTTCCGATTGGACCTAGGGTTAGGGTTATGTTGACGCCTAGGGTTACAGATCAGGTTAGGGTTCCGATTGGACCTAGGGTTAGGGTTATGTTGAGGGCTAGGGTTAGAGATCCGGTCAGGGTTCCGATTGGACCTAGGGTTAGGGTTAGGTTGAGGGCTAGTGTTAGAGATCCAGTTAGGGTTCCGATTGGACCTAGGGTTAGGGTTATGTTGATGGATAGGGTTAGAGATCCTTTTAGGGTTTCGATTGGACCCAGGGTTAGGGTTATGCTGAGGGCTAGGGTTAGAGATCCGGTTAGGTTTCCGATTGGACGTAGGGTTAGGGTTATATTGAGGGCTAGGGTTAGAGATCCGGTTATGGTTACGATTGGACCTAGGGTTAGGGTTATGTTGAGGGCTAGGGTTAGAGATCCGGTTAGGGTTCCGATTGTACCTAGGGTTAGGGTAATTTTAAGGGCTAGGGTTAGAGATCCGGTTAGGCTTACGATTGGACCTAGGGTTACAATTATGTTCCGGGCTAGGTTTAGACATCCGGTTAGGGTTCCGATTGGACCTAGGTTTAGGGTTATGTTGAGAGCGAGGGTTAGAGTTCCGGTTAGGGTTCCGATTGGACCTAGGGTTAGGGTTATGTTGAGGTCTAGGGTTAGAGATCCTGTTAGTGTTACGATTGGACCTAGGGTTAGGGTCATGTTGAGCGCTAGGGTTAGAGATCCTGTTAGGATTACGATTGGACCTAGGGTTAGGGTTATGTTGAGGGCTAGGGTTAGAGATCCGGTTAGGATTACGATTGGACCTAAGGTTAGGGTTATGTTGAGGGCTAGGGTTAGAGATCTGGTTACTGTTACCATTGGACCTAGGGTTAGGGTTATGTTGAGGGCTAGGGTTAGACATCCGGTTAGGGTTCCGATTGGACCTAGGGTTAGGGTAATGTTGAGGGCTAGGGTTAGAGATCCGGTTATGGTTACGATTGGACCTAGGGTTAGGGTTATGTTGAGGGCTATGGTTAGAGATCCGGTTAGGGATCCGATTGGACCTAGGGTTAGGGTTATGTTGAGGGCTAGGGTTAGATATCCGGTTAGGGTTCCGATTGGACCTAGGGTTAGGGTTATGTTGAGGGCTAGGGTGAGAGATCCGGTTAGGGTTACGATTGGACCTAGGGTTAGGGTTATGTTGAGGGCTAGGGTTAGAGATCCGGTCAGGGTTCCGATTGGACCTAGGTTTAGGGTTAGGTTGAGGGCTAGTGTTAGAGATCCAGTTAGGGTTCCGATTGGACCTAGGGTTAGGGTTATGTTGAGGGATAGGGTTAGAGATCCGGTTAGGGTTCCGATTGGACCTACGGTTAGGGTTATGTTGAGGGCTAGGGTTAGAGATCCGGTTAGCGTTACTATTGCAAATAGGGTTAGGGTTATGTTGAGGGATAGGGTTAGAGATACTTTTAGGGTTACGATTGAACCTAGGGTTAGCGTTATGTTGATGGCTAGGGATAGAGATCCGGATAGGGTACCAATTGGACCTAGGGTTAGGCTTATGTGTAGAGCTAGAGTTAGAGATCCGGGTAGGGTTCCGATTGGACCTAGTGTTAGGGTTATGTTGAGGGCTAGTGTTAGACATCCGGTTAGGGTTACGATTGGAACTAGGGTTAGGGAAATGTTGAGGGATAGGGTTAGAGATAAGTTTAGGGTTACGATTGGACCTAGGGTTTGGGTTATGTTGAGGGCTAGGGTTAGAGATCCGGTTAGGGTTCCGATTGGACCTAAGGTTAGTGGTATGTTAAGGGCTAGTGTTAGAGATCCAGTTAGGGTTACGATTGGACCTAGGGTTACGGTTCCGTTGAGGGCTAGGGTTAGAGATCCGGTTAGGGTTTCGATTGGACCTAGCGTTAGGGTTATGTTGAGGGCTAGGATTCAATATCCGTTTAGGTTTCCGATGGGACCTAGGGTTATGGTTATGTTGAGGGCTAGAGTTAGAGATCCGGTTAGGGTTCTGATTGGACCTAGGGTTATGGTTAGTTTGGGGGTTGGGTAAGAGATCCGGTTAGGGTTCCGATTGGACTTAGGGTTAGGGTTATGTTGAGTGATAGGGTTAGAGATACTTTTAGGGTTACATTTGGACCTAGTGTTAGGGTCATGTTGAGCGCTAGGGTTAGAGATCCTGTTAGGATTACGATTGGACCTAAGGTTAGGGTTATGTTGAGGGCTAGGGTTAGAGATCTGGTTACTGTTACCATTGGACCTAGGGTTAGGGTTATGTTGAGGGCTAGGTTTAGATCCGGTTAGGGTATGATTTGACCTAGGGTTAGTGTTATGTTGAGGGCTAAGGTTAGAGAGACGGTTAGGGTTACAATTGGACCTAGGGTTAGGATTATGTTGAGGGATAGGGTTAGAGATACTTTTAGGGTTCCGATTGGACCTAGGGTTAGGGTTATGTTGAGGGCTAGTGTTAGAGATCCCCTCAGGGTTACGATTGGACCTAGGGTGAGGGATATGTTGAGGGATAGGGTTAGAGATCCGTTTACGGTTGCGATTGGACGTAAGGTTAGGGTTATGTTGAGGGCTAGGTTTAGAGATCCGGTTAGGGTTACGATTGGACCTAGGGTTAGGGTGATGTTGAGGGCTAAGGTTAGAGATCCGGTTAGGGTTCCGATTGGACCTAGGGTTAGGGTTATATTGAGGGCTAGGATTAGAGATCCGGTTGGGGTACCGATTGGACCTAGGGTTAGGGTTATGTTAAGGGCTAGGGTTAGAGATCCGGTTAGGGTTACGATTGGACCTACGGTTAGGGTTATGTTGAGGGCTAGGGTTAGAGATCCGGTTAGGGTTCCGATTGGACCTAGGGTTAGGGTTATGTTGAGGGCTAGGGTTAGAGATCCGGTTAGGGTTCCGATTGGACCTACGGTTAGGGTTATGTTGAGGGCTAGGGTTAGAGATCCGGTTAGCGTTACTATTGCAAATAGGGTTAGGGTTATGTTGAGGGATTGGGTTAGAGATACTTTTAGGGTTACCATTGGACCTAGGGTTCGCGTTATGTTGACGGCTAGGGACAGAGATCCGGATAGGGTACCAATTGGACCTAGGGTTAGGCTTAGGTGTAGAGCTAGGGTTAGAGATCCGGGTAGGGTTCCGATTGGACCTAGTGTTAGGGTTATGTTGAGGGCTAGTGTTAGAGATCCGGTTAGGGTTACGATTGGAACTAGGGTTAGGGATATGTTGAGGGATAGGGTTAGAGATAAGTTTAGGGTTACGATTGGACCTAGGGTTAGGGTTATGTTGAGGGCTAGGGTTAGAGATCCGGTTAGGGTTCCGATTGGACCTAAGGTTAGTGGTATGTTAAGGGCTAGTGTTAGAGATCCAGTTAGGGTTACGATTGGACCTAGGGTTAGGGTTATGTTGAGGGCTAGGATTCAATATCCGTTTAGGTTTCCGATTGGACCTTGGGTTATGGTTATGTTGAGGGCTAGTGTTAGAGATCCGGTTAGGGTTCTGATTGGACCTAGGGTTATGGTTAGTTTGCGGGTTGGGTTAGAGATCCGGTTAGGGTTCCGATTGGACCTAGGGTTAGGGTTATGTTGAGGGCTAGGGTTACAGATCAGGTTAGGGTTCGATTGGTCCTAGGGTTAGGGTTATGTTGAGGGCTAGGGTTAGAGATCCGGTTAGGGTTCCGATTGTACCTAGGGTTAGGTTTATTTTAAGGGCTAGGGTTAGAGATCCGGTTAGGCTTACGATTGGACGTAGGGTTAGGATCATGTTCCGGGCTAGGGTTAGACATCCGGTTAGGGTTCCGATTGGACCTAAGTTTAGGGTTATGTTGAGAGTGAGGGTTAGAGATCCGGTTATGGTTACGATTGGACCTAGGGTTAGGGTTATGTTGAGGGCGAGGGTTAGAGATCCGTTTATGGTTACGATTGGACCTAGGGTTAGGGTTATGTTGAGAGTTAGGTTTAGAGATCCGGTTAGGGTTCCGATTGGACCTAGGGTTAGGGTTATGTTGACGGCTAGGGTTACAGATCAGGTTAGGGTTCCGATTGGACCTAGGTTTAGGGTTAGGTTGAGGGCTAGTGTTAGAGATCCAGTTAGGGTTCCGATTGGACCTAGGGTTAGGGTTATGTTGAGGGATAGGGTTAGAGATCCGGTTAGCGTTACTATTGCAAATAGGGTTAGGGTTATGTTGAGGGATAGGGTTAGAGATACTTTTAGGGTTACGATTGAACCTAGGGTTAGCGTTATGTTGACGGCTAGGGATAGAGATCCGGATAGGGTACCAATTGGACCTAGGGTTAGGCTTATGTGTAGAGCTAGGGTTAGAGATCCGGGTAGGGTTCCGATTGGACCTAGTGTTAGGGTTATGTTGAGGGCTAGTGTTAGACATCCGGTTAGGGTTACGATTGGAACTAGGGTTAGGGAAATGTTGAGGGATAGGGTTAGAGATAAGTTTAGGGTTACGATTGGACCTAGGGTTTGGGTTAGGTTGAGGGCTAGGGTTAGAGATCCGGTTAGGGTTCCGATTGGACCTAAGGTTAGTGGTATGTTAAGGGCTAGTGTTAGAGATCCAGTTAGGGTTACGATTGGACCTAGGGTTACGGTTCCGTTGAGGGCTAGGGTTAGAGATCCGGTTAGGGTTTCGATTGGACCTAGCGTTAGGGTTATGTTGAGGGCTAGGATTCAATATCCGTTTAGGTTTCCGATGGGACCTAGGGTTATGGTTATGTTGAGGGCTAGAGTTAGAGATCCGGTTAGGGTTCTGATTGGACCTAGGGTTATGGTTAGTTTGGGGGTTGGGTAAGAGATCCGGTTAGGGTTCCGATTGGACTTAGGGTTAGGGTTATGTTGAGTGATAGGGTTAGAGATACTTTTAGGGTTACATTTGGACCTAGTGTTAGGGTCATGTTGAGCGCGAGGGTTAGAGATCCTGTTAGGATTACGATTGGACCTAAGGTTAGGGTTATGTTGAGGGCTAGGGTTAGAGATCTGGTTACTGTTACCATTGGACCTAGGGTTAGGGTTATGTTGAGGGCTAGGTTTAGATCCGGTTAGGGTATGATTTGACCTAGGGTTAGTGTTATGTTGAGGGCTAAGGTTAGAGAGACGGTTAGGGTTACAATTGGACCTAGGGTTAGGATTATGTTGAGGGATAGGGTTAGAGATACTTTTAGGGTTCCGATTGGACCTAGGGTTAGGGTTATGTTGAGGGCTAGTGTTAGAGATCCCCTCAGGGTTACGATTGGACCTAGGGTGAGGGATATGTTGAGGGATAGGGTTAGAGATCCGTTTACGGTTGCGATTGGACGTAAGGTTAGGGTTATGTTGAGGGCTAGGTTTAGAGATCCGGTTAGGGTTACGATTGGACCTAGGGTTAGGGTTATGTTGAGGGCTAAGGTTAGAGATCCGGTTAGGGTTCCGATTGGACCTAGGGTTAGGGTTATATTGAGGGCTAGGATTAGAGATCCGGTTGGGGTACCGATTGGACCTAGGGTTAGGGTTATGTTAAGGGCTAGGGTTAGAGATCCGGTTAGGGTTACGATTGGACCTACGGTTAGGGTTATGTTGAGGGCTAGGGTTAGAGATCCGGTTAGGGTTCCGATTGGACCTAGGGTTAGGGTTATGTTGAGGGCTAGGGTTAGAGATCCGGTTAGGGTTCCGATTGGACCTACGGTTAGGGTTATGTTGAGGGCTAGGGTTAGAGATCCGGTTAGCGTTACTATTGCAAATAGGGTTAGGGTTATGTTGAGGGATTGGGTTAGAGATACTTTTAGGGTTACCATTGGACCTAGGGTTCGCGTTATGTTGACGGCTAGGGACAGAGATCCGGATAGGGTACCAATTGGACCTAGGGTTAGGCTTAGGTGTAGAGCTAGGGTTAGAGATCCGGGTAGGGTTCCGATTGGACCTAGTGTTAGGGTTATGTTGAGGGCTAGTGTTAGAGATCCGGTTAGGGTTACGATTGGAACTAGGGTTAGGGATATGTTGAGGGATAGGGTTAGAGATAAGTTTAGGGTTACGATTGGACCTAGGGTTAGGGTTATGTTGAGGGCTAGGGTTAGAGATCCGGTTAGGGTTCCGATTGGACCTAAGGTTAGTGGTATGTTAAGGGCTAGTGTTAGAGGTCCAGTTAGGGTTACGATTGGACCTAGGGTTAGGGTTATGTTGAGGGCTAGGATTCAATATCCGTTTAGGTTTCCGATTGGACCTTGGGTTATGGTTATGTTGAGGGCTAGTGTTAGAGATCCGGTTAGGGTTCTGATTGGACCTAGGGTTATGGTTAGTTTGCGGGTTGGGTTAGAGATCCGGTTAGGGTTCCGATTGGACCTAGGGTTAGGGTTATGTTGAGGGCTAGGGTTACAGATCAGGTTAGGGTTCGATTGGTCCTAGGGTTAGGGTTATGTTGAGGGCTAGGGTTAGAGATCCGGTTAGGGTTCCGATTGTACCTAGGGTTAGGTTTATTTTAAGGGCTAGGGTTAGAGATCCGGTTAGGCTTACGATTGGACGTAGGGTTAGGATCATGTTCCGGGCTAGGGTTAGACATCCGGTTAGGGTTCCGATTGGACCTAGGTTTAGGGTTATGTTGAGAGTGAGGGTTAGAGATCCGGTTATGGTTACGATTGGACCTAGGGTTAGGGTTATGTTGAGGGCGAGGGTTAGAGATCCGTTTATGGTTACGATTGGACCTAGGGTTAGGGTTATGTTGAGAGTTAGGTTTAGAGATCCGGTTAGGGTTCCGATTGGACCTAGGGTTAGGGTTATGTTGACGGCTAGGGTTACAGATCAGGTTAGGGTTGCGATTGGACCTAGGGTTAGGGTTATGTTGAGGGCTAGGGTTAGAGATCCGGTCAGGGTTCCGATTGGACCTAGGGTTAGGGTTAGGTTGAGGGCTAGTGTTAGAGATCCAGTTAGGGTTCCGATTGGACCTAGGGTTAGGGTTATGTTGATGGATAGGGTTAGAGATCCTTTTAGGGTTTCGATTGGACCCAGGGTTAGGGTTATGCTGAGGGCTAGGGTTAGAGATCCGGTTAGGTTTCCGATTGGACGTAGGGTTAGGGTTATATTGAGGGCTAGGGTTAGAGATCCGGTTATGGTTACGATTGGACCTAGGGTTAGGGTTATGTTGAGGGCTAGGGTTAGAGATCCGGTTAGAGTTCCGATTGTACCTAGGGTTAGGGTAATTTTAAGGGCTAGGGTTAGAGATCCGGTTAGGCTTACGATTGGACGTAGGGTTAGGGTTATATTGAGGGCTAGGGTTAGAGATCCGGTTATGGTTACGATTGGACCTAGGGTTAGGGTTATGTTGAGGGCTAGGGTTAGAGATCCGGTTAGGGTTCCGATTGTACCTAGGGTTAGGGTAATTTTAAGGGCTAGGGTTAGAGATCCGGTTAGGCTTACTATTGGACCTAGGGTTAGAATTATGTTCCGGGCTAGGGTTAGACATCCGGTTAGGGTTCCGATTGGACCTAGGTTTAGGGTTATGTTGAGAGCGAGGGTTAGAGTTCCGGTTAGGGTTCCGATTGGACCTAGGGTTAGGGTTATGTTGAGGTCTAGGGTTAGAGATCCTGTTAGTGTTACGATTGGACCTAGGGTTAGGGTCATGTTGAGCGCTAGGGTTAGAGATCCTGTTAGGATTACGATTGGACCTAAGGTTAGGGTTATGTTGAGGGCTAGGGTTAGAGATCTGGTTACTGTTACCATTGGACCTAGGGTTAGGGTTATGTTGAGGGCTAGGGTTAGACATCCGGTTAGGGTTCCGATTGGACCTAGGGTTAGGGTAATGTTGAGGGCTAGGGTTAGAGATCCGGTTATGGTTACGATTGGACCTAGGGTTAGGGTTATGTTGAGGGCTAAGGTTAGAGATCCGGTTAGGGA
This sequence comes from Miniopterus natalensis, assembly GCF_054644295.1. NCBI lineage: Eukaryota > Metazoa > Chordata > Mammalia > Chiroptera > Miniopteridae > Miniopterus > Miniopterus natalensis. Next base: position 87,003,226 of record NC_142088.1, read on the forward strand.
TCCGATTGGACCTAGGGTTAGGGTTATGTTGAGGGCTAGGGTTAGAGATCCGGTTAGGGTTCCGATTGGACCTAAGGTTAGTGGTATGTTAAGGGCTAGTGTTAGAGATCCAGTTAGGGTTACGATTGGACCTAGGGTTAGGGTTATGTTGAGGGCTAGGATTCAATATCCGTTTAGGTTTCCGATTGGACCTTGGGTTATGGTTATGTTGAGGGCTAGTGTTAGACATCCGGTTAGGGTTCTGATTGGACCTAGGGTTATGGTTAGTTTGCGGGTTGGGTTAGAGATCCGGTTAGGGTTCCGATTGGACCTAGGGTTAGGGTTATGTTGAGGGCTAGGGTTACAGATCAGGTTAGGGTTCGATTGGTCCTAGGGTTAGGGTTATGTTGAGGGCTAGGGTTAGAGATCCGGTTAGGGTTCCGATTGTACCTAGGGTTAGGTTTATTTTAAGGGCTAGGGTTAGAGATCCGGTTAGGCTTACGATTGGACGTAGGGTTAGGATCATGTTCCTTGCTAGGGTTAGACATCCGGTTAGGGTTCCGATTGGACCTAGGTTTAGGGTTATGTTGAGAGTGAGGGTTAGAGATCCGGTTATGGTTACGATTGGACCTAGGGTTAGGGTTATGTTGAGGGCGAGGGTTAGAGATCCGTTTATGGTTACGATTGGACCTAGGGTTAGGGTTATGTTGAGAGTTAGGTTTAGAGATCCGGTTAGGGTTCCGATTGGACCTAGGGTTAGGGTTATGTTGACGGCTAGGGTTACAGATCAGGTTAGGGTTCCGATTGGACCTAGGGTTAGGGTTATGTTGAGGGCTAGGGTTAGAGATCCGGTCAGGGTTCCGATTGGACCTAGGGTTAGGGTTAGGTTGAGGGCTAGTGTTAGAGATCCAGTTAGGGTTCCGATTGGACCTAGGGTTAGGGTTATGTTGATGGATAGGGTTAGAGATCCTTTTAGGGTTTCGATTGGACCCAGGGTTAGGGTTATGCTGAGGGCTAGGGTTAGAGATCCGGTTAGGTTTCCGATTGGACGTAGGGTTAGGGTTATATTGAGGGCTAGGGTTAGAGATCCGGTTATGGTTACGATTGGACCTAGGGTTAGGGTTATGTTGAGGGCTAGGGTTAGAGATCCGGTTAGAGTTCCGATTGTACCTAGGGTTAGGGTAATTTTAAGGGCTAGGGTTAGAGATCCGGTTAGGCTTACGATTGGACGTAGGGTTAGGGTTATATTGAGGGCTAGGGTTAGAGATCCGGTTATGGTTACGATTGGACCTAGGGTTAGGGTTATGTTGAGGGCTAGGGTTAGAGATCCGGTTAGGGTTCCGATTGTACCTAGGGTTAGGGTAATTTTAAGGGCTAGGGTTAGAGATCCGGTTAGGCTTACTATTGGACCTAGGGTTAGAATTATGTTCCGGGCTAGGGTTAGACATCCGGTTAGGGTTCCGATTGGACCTAGGTTTAGGGTTATGTTGAGAGCGAGGGTTAGAGTTCCGGTTAGGGTTCCGATTGGACCTAGGGTTAGGGTTATGTTGAGGTCTAGGGTTAGAGATCCTGTTAGTGTTACGATTGGACCTAGGGTTAGGGTCATGTTGAGCGCTAGGGTTAGAGATCCTGTTAGGATTACGATTGGACCTAAGGTTAGGGTTATGTTGAGGGCTAGGGTTAGAGATCTGGTTACTGTTACCATTGGACCTAGGGTTAGGGTTATGTTGAGGGCTAGGGTTAGACATCCGGTTAGGGTTCCGATTGGACCTAGGGTTAGGGTAATGTTGAGGGCTAGGGTTAGAGATCCGGTTATGGTTACGATTGGACCTAGGGTTAGGGTTATGTTGAGGGCTAAGGTTAGAGATCCGGTTAGGGATCCGATTGGACCTAGGGTTAGGGTTATGTTGAGGGCTAGGGTTAGAGATCCGGTTAGGGTTCCGATTGGACCTAGGGTTAGGGTTATGTTGAGGGCTAGGGTGAGAGATCCGGTTAGGGTTACGATTGGACCTAGGGTTAGGGTTATGTTGAGGGCTAGGGTTAGAGATCCGGTTAGGGTTCCGATTGGACCTAGGGTTAGGGTTATGTGTAGGGCTAGGGTTAGATATCAGGGTAGGGTTCCGATTGGATCTAGGGTTAGGGTTATGTTGAGGGCTAGTGTTAGAGATCCCGGCAGGGTTACGATTGGACCTAGGGTGAGGGATATGTTGAGGGCTAGGATTAGAGATCCATTTAGGGTTCCGATTGGACATAGGGTTAGGATTATGTTGAGGGCTAGGGTTAGAGATCCGGTTAGGGTTCCGATTGGACTTAGGGTTAGGGTTATGTTGAGGGCTAGGGTTAGAGATCCGGTTAGGGTTCTGATTGGACTTAGGGTTAGGGTTATGTTGAGTGATAGGGTTAGAGATACTTTTAGGGTTACATTTGGACCTAGTGTTAGGGTCATGTTGAGCGCTAGGGTTAGAGATCCTGTTAGGATTACGATTGGACCTAAGGTTAGGGTTATGTTGAGGGCTAGGGTTAGAGATCTGGTTACTGTTACCATTGGACCTAGGGTTAGGGTTATGTTGAGGGCTAGGTTTAGATCCGGTTAGGTATGATTTGACCTAGGGTTAGTGTTATGTTGAGGGCTAAGGTTAGAGAGACGGTTAGGGTTACAATTGGACCTAGGGTTAGGATTATGTTGAGGGATAGGGTTAGAGATACTTTTAGGGTTCCGATTGGACCTAGGGTTAGGGTTATGTTGAGGGCTAGTGTTAGAGATCCCCTCAGGGTTACGATTGGACCTAGGGTGAGGGATATGTTGAGGGATAGGGTTAGAGATCCGTTTACGGTTGCGATTGGACGTACGGTTAGGGTTATGTTGAGGGCTAGGTTTAGAGATCCGGTTAGGGTTACGATTGGACCTAGGGTTAGGGTTATGTTGAGGGCTAAGGTTAGAGATCCGGTTAGGGTTCCGATTGGACCTAGGGTTAGGGTTATATTGAGGGCTAGGATTAGAGATCCGGTTGGGGTTCCAATTGGACCTAGGGTTAGGGTTATGTTAAGGGCTAGGGTTAGAGATCCGGTTAGGGTTACGATTGGACCTACGGTTAGGGTTATGTTCAGGGCTAGGGTTAGAGATCCGGTTAGGGTTCCGATTGGACCTAGGGTTAGGGTTATGTTGAGGGCTAGGTTTAGATCCGGTTAGGGTATTATTTGACCTAGGGTTAGTGTTATGTTGAGGGCTAAGGTTAGAGAGACGGTTAGGGTTACAATTGGACCTAGGGTTAGGGTTATGTTGAGGGATAGGGTTAGAGATACTTTTAGGGTTACGACTGGACCTAGGGTTAGGGTTATGTTGAGGGCTAGTGTTAGAGATCCCCTCAGGGTTACGATTGGACCTAGGGTGAGGGATATGTTGAGGGATAGGGTTAGAGATCCGTTTACGGTTGCGATTGGACGTAGGGTTAGGGTTATGTTGAGGGCTAGGTTTAGAGATCCGGTTAGGGTTACGATTGGACCTAGGGTTAGGGTTATGTTGAGGGCTAAGGTTAGAGATCTGGTTAGGGTTCCGATTGGACCTAGGGTTAGGGTTATGTTGAGAGTTAGGGTTAGAGATCCGGTTAGGGTTCCGATTGGACCTAGGGTTAGGGTTATGTTGAGGGCTAGGGTTAGAGATCCGGTTAGGGTTCCGATTGGACCTAGGGTTAGGGTTATGTTGAGGGCTAGGGTTAGAGATCCGTGTAGGGTTCCGATTGGACCTAGGGTTAGGGTTATGTTTAGGGCTAGTGTTAGAGATCCGGTTAGGGTTCCGATTGGACCTAGGGTTAGGGTTATGTTGAGGGCTAGTGTTAGAGATAAGGTTAGGGTTCCGAATGGACCTAGGGTTAGGGTTATGTTGAGGGCTAGGGTTAGATATCCGGTTAGGGTTCCGATTGGACCTAGGGTTAGGGTTATGTTGAGGGCTAGGGTTAGCGATTCGGTTAGTGTTAAGATTGTACCTAGGGTTAGGGTTATGTAGAGGGGTAGTGTTAGAGATCCCGTTAGGGTTACGATTGGACCTAGGGTTAGGGTTATGTTGATGGCTAGGTTTAGAGATCCAGTTAGGGTTCCGATTGGACCTCGGGTTAGGGTTATGTTGACGGCTAGGGTTACAGATCAGGTTAGGGTTCCGATTGGACCTAGGGTTAGGGTTATGTTGAGGGCTAGGGTTAGAGATCCGATCAGGGTTCCGATTGGACCTAGGGTTAGGGTTAGGTTGAGGGCTAGTGTTAGAGATCCAGTTAGGGTTCCGATTGGACCTAGGGTTAGGGTTATGTTGATGGATAGGGTTAGAGATCCTTTTAGGGTTTCGATTGGACCTAGGGTTAGGGTTATGCTGAGGGCTAGGGTTAGAGATCCGGTTAGGTTTCCGATTGGACGTAGGGTTAGCGTTATATTGAGGGCTAGGGTTAGAGATCCGGTTATGGTTCCGATTGTACCTAGGGTTAGGGTTATGTTGAGGGCTAGGGTTAGAGATCCGGTTAGGGTTCCGATTGTACCTAGGGTTAGGGTTATTTTAAGGGCTAGGGTTAGAGATCCGGTTAGGCTTACGATTGCACCTACGGTTAGAATTATGTTTCGGGCTAGGGTTAGACATCCGGTTAGGGTTCCGATTGGACCTAGGTTTAGGGTTATGTTGAAAGCGAGGGTTAGAGTTCCGGTTAGGGTTCCGATTGGACCTAGGGTTAGGGTTTATGTTGAGGGAGAGGGTTAGAGATCCGGTTAGGGTTCCGATTGGACCTAGGTTTAGGGTTATGTTGAGGGTTGGGATTAGAGATCCGGTTAGGGTTCCGATTGGACCCAGGGTTAGGGTTATGTTGAGGGCTAGGGTTAGAGATCCGGTTAGGGTTCTGAATGGACCTAGGGTTAGGTTTATGTTGAGGGCTAGGGTTAGATATCCGGTTAGGGTTCCGATTGGACCTAGGGTTAGGGTTATGTTGAGGGCTAGGGTTAGCGATCCGGTTAGTGGTACGATTGGACCTAGGGTTAGTTTTCCGTTGAGGGCTAGGGTTAGAGATCCGGTTAGGGTTCCGATTGGACCTAGGGTTAGGGTTATGTTGAGGGCTAGGATTAGAGATCCGGTTAGTGTTACGATTGGACCTAGGGTTAGGGTTACGGTGAGGGCTAGGGTTACAGATCCGGTTAGGGTTCCGAATGGACCTAGGGTTAGGGTTATATTGAGGGCTAGGGTTAGAGATCCGGTTAGGGTTCCGATTGGACCTAGGGTTAGGGTTATGTTGAGGGCTAGGGTTAGCGATCCGGTTAGTGTTACGATTGGACCTAGGGTTAGTGTTACGTTGAGGGCTAGGGTTAGAGATCCGGTTAGGGTTCCGACTGGACCTAGGGTTAGGGTCATGTAGAGGGGTAGTGTTAGAGATCCCGTTACGGTTACGATTGAACCTAGGGTTAGGGTTATGTTGATGGCTAGGTTTAGAGATCCAGTTAGGGTTCCGACTGGACCTCGCGTTACGGTTATGTTGAGGGCTAGGGTTACAGGTCAGGTTAGGGTTCCGATTGGACCTAGGGATAGGGTTATGTTGAGGGCTAGGGTTAGAGATCCGGTCAGGGTTCCGATTGGACCTAGGGTTAGGGTTAGGTTGAGGGCTAGTCTTCGAGATCCAGTTAGGGTAACGATTGGACCTAGGGTTATGGTTATGTTGAGGGATAGGGTTAGAGATCCGGTTAGGATTCCGATTGGACCTAGGGTTAAGGTTATGTTGAGGGCTAGGGTTAGAGATCCGGTTAGGTTTCCGATTGCACGTAGGGTTAGGATTATATTGAGGGCTAGGGTTAGAGATCCGGTTATGGTTACGAATGGACCTAGGGTTAGGGTTATGTTGAGGGCTAGGGTTAGAGATCCGGTTAGGGTTCCGAATGGACATAGGGTTAGGCTTATGTTGAGGGCTAGGGTTAGAGATCTTGGTAGGGTTCGGATTGGACCTAGGGTTAGGGTTATGTGGAGGGCTAGGGTTAGAGATCCGGTTAGGGTTCCGATTGGACCTAGGGTTAGGGTTATGTGTAGGGCTAGGGTTAGAGATCCGGGTAGGGTTCCGATTGGACCTAGGGTTAGGGTTATGTTGAGGGATAGGGTTAGAGATCCATTTAGAGTTACGATTGGACCTAGGGTTAGGGTTATGTTGAGGTCTAGGGTTAGAGATCCGGTTATGGTTACGATTGGACCTAGGGTTAGGGTTATGTTGAGGTCTGGGGTTTGAGATCTGGTTAGTTTTCCCATTGGACCTAGGGTTATGGTTATGTTGAGGGCTACGGTTACAGATCCGGTTCCGGTTCCGGTTGGACCAAGGGTTAGGGTTATGTTGAGGGCTAGGGTTAGAGATCCGGTTAGGATTACGATTTTACCTAGGGTTAGGGATATGTTGAGGAATAGGGTTAGAAATCCGTTTAGGGTTACGATTGGACGTAGGGTTAGGGTTATGTTGAGGGCTAGGGTTAGCGATCCGGTTATGGTTACGATTGGACCTAGGGTTAGGGTTATGTTGAGGTCTAGGTTTAGAGATCCCGTTAGGTTTCCCATTGGACCTAGGGTTAGGGTTATGTTGAGGGCTAGGGTTTCAGATCAGGTTAGGGTTCCGATTGGACCTATGGTTAGGGTTATGTTGATGGCTAGGTTTAGAGATCCAGTTAGGGTTCCGATTGGACCTAGGGTTAGGGTAATGTTGAGGGCTAGGGTTAGAGATCAGGTTAGGGTTCCGATTGGACCTAGGGTTTGGGTTATGTTGAGGGCTAGGGTTAGAGATCCGGTTAGGGTTCCGAATGGACCTAGGGTTAGGGTTATGTTGAGGGCTAGGGTTAGATATCCGGTTAGGGTTTCGATTGGACCTAGGGTTAGGGTTATGTTGAGGGCTAGGGTTAGCGATTCGGTTAGTGTTACGATTGGACCTAGGGTTAGGGTTATGTAGAGGGGTAGTGTTAGAGATCCAGTTAGGGTTCCGATTGGACCTAGGGTTAGGGTTATGTTGAGGGATAGGTTTAGAGATCCGGTTAGGGTTCCGATTGGACCTACGGTTAGGGTTATTTTGAGGGCTAGGGTTAGAGATCCGGTTAGGGTTCCGATTGGACCTAGGGTTAGGGTTATGTTGAGGGCTAGGGTTAGAGATCCGGTTAGGGTTCCGATTGGACCTACGGTTAGGGTTATGTTGAGGGCTAGGGTTAGAGATCCGGTTAGCGTTACTATTGCAAATAGGGTTAGGGTTATGTTGAGGGATAGGGTTAGAGATACTTTTAGGGTTACGATTGGACCTAGGGTAGCGTTATGTTGACGGCTAGGGATAGAGATCCGGATAGGGTACCAATTGGACCTAGGGTTAGGCTTATGTGTAGAGCTAGGGTTAGAGATCCGGGTAGGGTTCCGATTGGACCTAGTGTTAGGGTTATGTTGAGGGCTAGTTTTAGAGATCCGGTTAGGGTTACGATTGGAACTAGGGTTAGGGATATGTTGAGGGATAGGGTTAGAGATAAGTTTAGGGTTACGATTGGACCTAGGGTTAGGGTTATGTTGAGGGCTAGGGTTAGAGATCCGGTTAGGGTTCCGATTGTACCTAGGGTTAGGGTTATTTTAAGGCTAGGGTTAGAGTTCCGGTTAGGGTTCCGATTGGACCTAGGGTTAGGGTTATGTTGAGGGCGAGGGTTAGAGATCCGGTTATGGTTACAATTGGAGCTAGGGTTAGGGTTATGTTGAGAGTTAGGGTTAGAGATCCGGTTAGGGTTCCGATTGGACCTAGGGTTAGGGTTATGTTGAGGGCTAGGGTTAGAGATCCGGTTAGGGTTCCGATTGGACCCAGGGTTAGGGTTATGTTGAGGGCTAGGGTTACAGATCAGGTTAGGGTTTCGATTGGTCCTAGGGTTAGGGTTATGTTGAGGGATAGGGTTAGAGATCCGGTTAGGGTTCCGATTGGACCTAGGGTTAGGGTTATGTTGAGGGCTAGGGTTACAGATCAGGTTAGGGTTTCGATTGGTCCTAGGGTTAGGGTTATGTTGAGGGATAGGGTTAGAGATCCGGTTAGGGTTCCGATTGTACCTAGGGTTAGGGTTATTTTAAGGCCAGGGCTAGAGATCCGGTTAGGCTTAAGATTGGACCTAGGGTTAGGATCATGTTCCGGGCTAGGGTTAGACATCCGGTTAGGGTTCCGATTGGACCTAGGTTTAGGGTTATGTTGAGAGCGAGGGTTAGAGTTCCGGTTAGGGTTCCGATTGGACCTAGGGTTAGGGTTATGTTGAGGGCTAGGGTTAGAGATCAGGTTAGGGTTCCGATTGGACCTAGGGTTAGGGTTATGTTGAGGGCTAGGGTTAGAGATCCAGTTAGGGTTCCGATTGGACCTAGGGTTAGGGTTATGTTGAGGGATAGGGTTAGAGATCCGGTTAGGGTTCCGATTGGACCTACGGTTAGGGTTATGTTGAGGGCTAGGGTTAGAGATCCGGTTAGGGTCCCGATTGGACCTAGGGTTAGGGTTATGTTGAGGGCTAGGGTTAGAGATCCGGTTAGGGTTCCGATTGGACCTACGGTTAGGGTTATGTTGAGGGCTAGGGATAGAGTTCCGGTTAGCGTTACTATTGCAAATAGGGTTAGGGTTATGTTGAGGGATAGGGTTAGAGATACTTTTAGGGTTACGATTGGACCTAGGGTAGCGTTATGTTGACGGCTAGGGATAGAGATCCGGATAGGGTACCAATTGGACCTAGGGTTAGGCTTATGTGTAGAGCTAGGGTTAGAGATCCGGGTAGGGTTCCGATTGGACCTAGTGTTAGGGTTATGTTGAGGGCTAGTTTTAGAGATCCGGTTAGGGTTACGATTGGAACTAGGGTTAGGGATATGTTGAGGGATAGGGTTAGAGATAAGTTTAGGGTTACGATTGGACCTAGGGTTACGGTTCCGTTGAGGGCTAGGGTTAGAGATCCGGTTAGGGTTTCGATTGGACCTAGCGTTAGGGTTATGTTGAGGGCTAGGATTCAATATACGTTTAGGTTTCCGATTGGACCTAGGGTTATGGTTATGTTGAGGGCTAGAGTTAGAGATCCGGTTAGGGTTCTGATTGGACCTAGGGTTATGGTTAGTTTGGGGGTTGGGTTAGAGATCCGGTTAGGGTTCCGATTGAACCTAGGGTTAGGGTTATGTTGAGGGCTAGGTTTACAGATCAGGTTCGGGTTTCGATTGGTCCTAGGGTTAGGGTTATGTTGAGGGATAGGGTTAGAGATCCGGTTAGGGTTCCGATTGTACCTAGGGTTAGGGTTATTTTAAGGCTAGGGTTAGAGATCCGGTTAGGCTTAAGATTGGACCTAGGGTTAGGATCATGTTCCGGGCTAGGGTTAGAGTTCCGGTTAGGGTTCCGATTGGACCTAGGGTTAGGGTTATGTTGAGGGCGAGGGTTAGAGATCCGGTTATGGTTACGATTGGAGCTAGGGTTAGGGTTATGTTGAGAGTTAGGGTTAGAGATCCGGTTAGGGTTCCGATTGGACCTAGGGTTAGGGTTATGTTGAGGGCTAGGGTTAGAGATCGGGTTAGGGTTCCGATTGGACCTAGGGTTAGGGTTATGTTGAGGGCTAGGGTTAGAGATCCGTGTAGGGTTCCGATTGGACCTAGGGTTAGGGTTATGTTGAGGGCTAGTGTTAGAGATCCGGTTAGGGTTCCGATTGGACCTAGGGTTAGGGTTATGTTGAGGGCTAGTGTTAGAGATCCGGTTAGGGTTCCGAATGGACCTAGGGTTAGGGTTATGTTGAGGGCTAGGGTTAGATATCCGGTTAGGGTTTCGATTGGACCTAGGGTTAGGGTTATGTTGAGGGCTAGGGTTAGCGATTCGGTTAGTGTTACGATTGGACCTAGGGTTAGGGTTATGTAGAGGGGTAGTGTTAGAGATCCCGTTAGGGTTACGATTGGACCTCGGGTTAGGGTTATGTTGAGGGCTAGGGTTAAAGATCAGGTTAGGGTTCCGATTGGACCTAGGGTTAGGGTTATGTTGAGGGCTAGGGTTAGAGATCCGGTCAGGGTTCCGATTGGACCTAGGGTTAGGGTTAGGTTGAGGGCTAGTGTTAGAGATCCAGTTAGGGTTCCGATTGGACCTAGGGTTAGGGTTATGTTGAGGGATAGGGTTAGAGATCCGGTTAGGGTTCCGTTTGGACCTACGGTTAGGGTTATGTTGAGGGCTAGGGTTAGAGATCCGGTTAGCGTTACTATTGCAAATAGGGTTAGGGTTATGTTGAGGGATAGGGTTAGAGATACTTTTAGGGTTACGATTGGACCTAGGGTTAGCGTTATGTTGACGGCTAGGGATAGAGATCCGGATAGGGTACCAATTGGACCTAGGGTTAGGCTTATGTGTAGAGCTAGGGTTAGAGATCCGGGTAGGGTTCCGATTGGACCTAGTGTTAGGGTTATGTTGAGGGCTAGTGTTAGAGATCCGGTTAGGGTTACGATTGGAACTAGGGTTAGGGATATGTTGAGGGATAGGGTTAGAGATAAGTTTAGGGTTACGATTGGACCTAGGGTTTGGGTTATGTTGAGGGCTAGGGTTAGAGATCCGGTTAGGGTTCCGATTGGACCTAAGGTTAGTGATATGTTAAGGGCTAGTGTTAGAGATCCAGTTAGGGTTACGATTGGACCTAGGGTTACGGTTCCGTTGAGGGCTAGGGTTAGAGATCCGGTTAGGGTTTCGATTTGACCTAGCATTAGGGTTATGTTGAGGGCTAGGATTCAATATCCGTTTAGGTTTTCGATTGGACCTAGGGTTATGGTTAGGTTGAGGGCTAGGGTTAGCGATTCGGTTAGGGTTTCGATTGGACCTAGGGTTAGGGTTATGTTGAGGGCTAGGGTTAGCGATTCGGTTAGTGTTACGATTGGACCTAGGGTTAGGGTTATGTAGAGGGGTAGTGTTAGAGATCCCGTTAGGGTTACGATTGGACCTCGGGTTAGGGTTATGTTGAGGGCTAGGGTTACAGATCAGGTTAGGGTTCCGATTGGACCTAGGGTTAGGGTTATGCTGAGGGCTAGGGTTAGAGATCCGGTCAGGGTTCCGATTGGACCTAGGGTTAGGGTTAGGTTGAGGGCTAGTGTTAGAGATCCAGTTAGGGTTCCGAATGGACCTAGGGTTAGGGTTATGTTGAGGGATAGGGTTAGAGATACTTTTAGGGTTTCGATTTGACCTAGGGTTAGGGTTATGCTGAGGGCTAGGGTTAGAGATCCGGTTAGGTTTCCGATTGGACGTAGGGTTAGGGTTATATTGAGGGCTAGGGTTAGAGATCCGGTTATGGTTACGATTGGACCTAGGGTTAGGGTTATGTTGAGGGCTAGGGTTAGAGATCCGGTTAGGGTTCCGATTGTACCTAGGGTTAGGGTAATTTTAAGGGCTAGGGTTAGAGATCCGGTTAGGCTTACGATTGGACATAGGGTTAGAATTATGTTCCGGGCTAGGGTTAGACATCCGGTTAGGGTTTCGATTGGACCTAGGTTTAGGGTTATGTTGAGAGCGAGGGTTAGAGTTCCGGTTAGGGTTCCGATTGGACCTAGGGTTAGGGTTATGTTGAGGTCTAGGGTTAGAGATCCTGTTAGTGTTACGATTGGACCTAGGGTTAGGGTTATGTTGAGGGCTAGGGTTAGAGATCCGGTTAGGGTTCCGATTGGACCTAGGGTTAGGGTTATGTTGAGGGCTAGTGTTAGAGATCCGGTTAGGGTTCCGAATGGACCTAGGGTTAGGGTTATGTTGAGGGCTAGGGTTACAGATCAGGTTAGGGTTCCGATTGGACCTAGGGTTAGGGTTATGTTGAGGGCTAGGGTTAGAGATCCGGTCAGGGTTCCGATTGGACCAAAGGTTAGGGTTAGGTTGAGGGCTAGTGTTAGAGATCCAGTTAGGGTTCCGATTGGACCTAGGGTTAGGGTTATGTTGAGGGATAGGGTTAGAGATCCGGTTAGGGTTCCGTTTGGACCTACGGTTAGGGTTATGTTGAGGGCTAGGGTTAGAGATCCGGTTAGCGTTACTATTGCAAATAGGGTTAGGGTTATGTTGAGGGATAGGGTTAGAGATACTTTTAGGGTTACGATTGGACCTAGGGTTAGCGTTACGTTGACGGCTAGGGATAGAGATCCGGATAGGGTACCAATTGGACCTAGGGTTAGGCTTATGTGTAGAGCTAGGGTTAGAGATCCGGGTAGGGTTCCGATTGGACCTAGTGTTAGGGTTATGTTGAGGGCTAGTGTTAGAGATCCGGTTAGGGTTACGATTGGAACTAGGGTTAGGGATATGTTGAGGGATAGGGTTAGAGATAAGTTTAGGGTTACGATTGGACCTAGGGTTTGGGTTATGTTGAGGGCTAGGGTTAGAGATCCGGTTAGGGTTCCGATTGGACCTAAGGTTAGTGGTATGTTAAGGGCTAGTGTTAGAGATCCAGTTAGGGTTACGATTGGACCTAGGGTTACGGTTCCGTTGAGGGCTAGGGTTAGAGATCCGGTTAGGGTTTCGATTGGACCTAGCATTAGGGTTATGTTGAGGGCTAGGATTCAATATCCGTTTAGGTTTCCGATTGGACCTAGGGTAATGGTTATGTTGAGGGCTAGAGTTTGAGATCCGTTTAGGGTTCTGATTGGACCTAGGGTTATGGTTAGTTTGGGGGTTGCGTTAGAGATCCGGTTAGGGTTCCGATTGAACCTAGGGTTAGGGTTATGTTGAGGGCTAGGGTTACAGATCAGGTTAGGGTTTCGATTGGTCCTAGGGTTAGGGTTATGTTGAGGGCTAGGGTTAGAGATCCGGTTAGGGTTCCGATTGTACCTAGGGTTAGGGTTATTTTAAGGGCTAGGGTTAGAGATCCGGTTAGGCTTAAGATTGGACCTAGGGTTAGGATCATGTTCCGGGCTAGGGTTAGACATCCGGTTAGGGTTCCGATTGGACCTAGGTTTAGGGTTATGTTGAGAGCGAGGGTTAGAGTTCCGGTTAGGGTTCCGATTGGACCTAGGGTTAGGGTTATGTTGAGGGCGAGGGTTAGAGATCCGGTTATGGTTACGATTGGACCTAGGGTTAGGGTTATGTTGAGAGTTAGGGTTAGAGATCCGGTTAGGGTTCCGATTGGACCTAGGGTTAGGGTTATGTTGAGGGCTAGGGTTAGAGATCCGGTTAGGGTTCCGATTGGACCTAGGGTTAGGGTTATGTTGAGGGCTAGGGTTAGAGACCCGTGTAGGGTTCCGATTGGACCTAGGGTTAGGGTTATGTTGAGGGCTAGGGTTAGAGATCCGGTTAGGGTTCCGATTGGACCTAGTGTTAGGGTTATGTTGAGGGCTAGTGTTAGAGATCCGGTTAGGGTTCCGAATGGACCTAGGGTTAGGGTTATGTTGAGGGCTAGGGTTAGATATCCGGTTAGGGTTTCGATTGGACCTAGGGTTAGGGTTATGTAGAGGGGTAGTGTTAGAGATCCCGTTAGGGTTACGATTGGACCTCGGGTTAGGGTTATGTTGAGGGCTAGGGTTACAGATCAGGTTAGCGTTCCGATTGGACCTAGGGTTAGGGTTATGTTGAGGGATAGGTTTAGAGATCCGGTTAGGGTTCCGATTGGACCTACGGTTAGGGTTATTTTGAGGGCTAGGGTTAGAGATCCGGTTAGGGTTCCGATTGGACCTAGGGTTAGGGTTATGTTGAGGGCTAGGGTTAGAGATCCGGTTAGGGTTCCGATTGGACCTACGGTTAGGGTTATGTTGAGGGCTAGGGTTAGAGATCCGGTTAGCGTTACTATTGCAAATAGGGTTAGGGTTATGTTGAGGGATAGGGTTAGAGATACTTTTAGGGTTACGATTGGACCTACGGTAGCGTTATGTTGACGGCTAGGGATAGAGATCCGGATAGGGTACCAATTGGACCTAGGGTTAGGCTTATGTGTAGAGCTAGGGTTAGAGATCCGGGTAGGGTTCCGATTGGACCTAGTGTTAGGGTTATGTTGAGGGCTAGTTTTAGAGATCCGGTTAGGGTTACGATTGGAACTAGGGTTAGGGATATGTTGAGGGATAGGGTTAGAGATAAGTTTAGGGTTACGATTGGACCTAGGGTTAGGGTTATGTTGAGGGCTAGGGTTAGAGATCCGGTTAGGGTTCCGATTGTACCTAGGGTTAGGGTTATTTTAAGGCTAGGGTTAGAGTTCCGGTTAGGGTTCCGATTGGACCTAGGGTTAGGGTTATGTTGAGGGCGAGGGTTAGAGATCCGGTTATGGTTACAATTGGAGCTAGGGTTAGGGTTATGTTGAGAGTTAGGGTTAGAGATCCGGTTAGGGTTCCGATTGGACCTAGGGTTAGGGTTATGTTGAGGGCTAGGGTTAGAGATCCGGTTAGGGTTCCGATTGGACCCAGGGTTAGGGTTATGTTGAGGGCTAGGGTTACAGATCAGGTTAGGGTTTCGATTGGTCCTAGGGTTAGGGTTATGTTGAGGGATAGGGTTAGAGATCCGGTTAGGGTTCCGATTGGACCTAGGGTTAGGGTTATGTTGAGGGCTAGGGTTACAGATCAGGTTAGGGTTTCGATTGGTCCTAGGGTTAGGGTTATGTTGAGGGATAGGGTTAGAGATCCGGTTAGGGTTCCGATTGTACCTAGGGTTAGGGTTATTTTAAGGCCAGGGCTAGAGATCCGGTTAGGCTTAAGATTGGACCTAGGGTTAGGATCATGTTCCGGGCTAGGGTTAGACATCCGGTTAGGGTTCCGATTGGACCTAGGTTTAGGGTTATGTTGAGAGCGAGGGTTAGAGTTCCGGTTAGGGTTCCGATTGGACCTAGGGTTAGGGTTATGTTGAGGGCTAGGGTTAGAGATCAGGTTAGGGTTCCGATTGGACCTAGGGTTAGGGTTATGTTGAGGGCTAGGGTTAGAGATCCAGTTAGGGTTCCGATTGGACCTAGGGTTAGGGTTATGTTGAGGGATAGGGTTAGAGATCCGGTTAGGGTTCCGATTGGACCTACGGTTAGGGTTATGTTGAGGGCTAGGGTTAGAGATCCGGTTAGGGTTCCGATTGGACCTAGGGTTAGGGTTATGTTGAGGGCTAGGGTTAGAGATCCGGTTAGGGTTCCGATTGGACCTACGGTTAGGGTTATGTTGAGGGCTAGGGATAGAGTTCCGGTTAGCGTTACTATTGCAAATAGGGTTAGGGTTATGTTGAGGGATAGGGTTAGAGATACTTTTAGGGTTACGATTGGACCTAGGGTAGCGTTATGTTGACGGCTAGGGATAGAGATCCGGATAGGGTACCAATTGGACCTAGGGTTAGGCTTATGTGTAGAGCTAGGGTTAGAGATCCGGGTAGGGTTCCGATTGGACCTAGTGTTAGGGTTATGTTGAGGGCTAGTTTTAGAGATCCGGTTAGGGTTACGATTGGAACTAGGGTTAGGGATATGTTGAGGGATAGGGTTAGAGATAAGTTTAGGGTTACGATTGGACCTAGGGTTACGGTTCCGTTGAGGGCTAGGGTTAGAGATCCGGTTAGGGTTTCGATTGGACCTAGCGTTAGGGTTATGTTGAGGGCTAGGATTCAATATACGTTTAGGTTTCCGATTGGACCTAGGGTTATGGTTATGTTGAGGGCTAGAGTTAGAGATCCGGTTAGGGTTCTGATTGGACCTAGGGTTATGGTTAGTTTGGGGGTTGGGTTAGAGATCCGGTTAGGGTTCCGATTGAACCTAGGGTTAGGGTTATGTTGAGGGCTAGGTTTACAGATCAGGTTCGGGTTTCGATTGGTCCTAGGGTTAGGGTTATGTTGAGGGATAGGGTTAGAGATCCGGTTAGGGTTCCGATTGTACCTAGGGTTAGGGTTATTTTAAGGCTAGGGTTAGAGATCCGGTTAGGCTTAAGATTGGACCTAGGGTTAGGATCATGTTCCGGGCTAGGGTTAGAGTTCCGGTTAGGGTTCCGATTGGACCTAGGGTTAGGGTTATGTTGAGGGCGAGGGTTAGAGATCCGGTTATGGTTACGATTGGAGCTAGGGTTAGGGTTATGTTGAGAGTTAGGGTTAGAGATCCGGTTAGGGTTCCGATTGGACCTAGGGTTAGGGTTATGTTGAGGGCTAGGGTTAGAGATCGGGTTAGGGTTCCGATTGGACCTAGGGTTAGGGTTATGTTGAGGGCTAGGGTTAGAGATCCGTGTAGGGTTCCGATTGGACCTAGGGTTAGGGTTATGTTGAGGGCTAGTGTTAGAGATCCGGTTAGGGTTCCGATTGGACCTAGGGTTAGGGTTATGTTGAGGGCTAGTGTTAGAGATCCGGTTAGGGTTCCGAATGGACCTAGGGTTAGGGTTATGTTGAGGGCTAGGGTTAGATATCCGGTTAGGGTTTCGATTGGACCTAGGGTTAGGGTTATGTTGAGGGCTAGGGTTAGCGATTCGGTTAGTGTTACGATTGGACCTAGGGTTAGGGTTATGTAGAGGGGTAGTGTTAGAGATCCCGTTAGGGTTACGATTGGACCTCGGGTTAGGGTTATGTTGAGGGCTAGGGTTAAAGATCAGGTTAGGGTTCCGATTGGACCTAGGGTTAGGGTTATGTTGAGGGCTAGGGTTAGAGATCCGGTCAGGGTTCCGATTGGACCTAGGGTTAGGGTTAGGTTGAGGGCTAGTGTTAGAGATCCAGTTAGGGTTCCGATTGGACCTAGGGTTAGGGTTATGTTGAGGGATAGGGTTAGAGATCCGGTTAGGGTTCCGTTTGGACCTACGGTTAGGGTTATGTTGAGGGCTAGGGTTAGAGATCCGGTTAGCGTTACTATTGCAAATAGGGTTAGGGTTATGTTGAGGGATAGGGTTAGAGATACTTTTAGGGTTACGATTGGACCTAGGGTTAGCGTTATGTTGACGGCTAGGGATAGAGATCCGGATAGGGTACCAATTGGACCTAGGGTTAGGCTTATGTGTAGAGCTAGGGTTAGAGATCCGGGTAGGGTTCCGATTGGACCTAGTGTTAGGGTTATGTTGAGGGCTAGTGTTAGAGATCCGGTTAGGGTTACGATTGGAACTAGGGTTAGGGATATGTTGAGGGATAGGGTTAGAGATAAGTTTAGGGTTACGATTGGACCTAGGGTTTGGGTTATGTTGAGGGCTAGGGTTAGAGATCCGGTTAGGGTTCCGATTGGACCTAAGGTTAGTGGTATGTTAAGGGCTAGTGTTAGAGATCCAGTTAGGGTTACGATTGGACCTAGGGTTACGGTTCCGTTGAGGGCTAGGGTTAGAGATCCGGTTAGGGTTTCGATTGGACCTAGCATTAGGGTTATGTTGAGGGCTAGGATTCAATATCCGTTTAGGTTTCCGATTGGACCTAGGGTAATGGTTATGTTGAGGGCTAGAGTTTGAGATCCGTTTAGGGTTCTGATTGGACCTAGGGTTATGGTTAGTTTGGGGGTTGCGTTAGAGATCCGGTTAGGGTTCCGATTGAACCTAGGGTTAGGGTTATGTTGAGGGCTAGGGTTACAGATCAGGTTAGGGTTTCGATTGGTCCTAGGGTTAGGGTTATGTTGAGGGCTAGGGTTAGAGATCCGGTTAGGGTTCCGATTGTACCTAGGGTTAGGGTTATTTTAAGGGCTAGGGTTAGAGATCCGGTTAGGCTTAAGATTGGACCTAGGGTTAGGATCATGTTCCGGGCTAGGGTTAGACATCCGGTTAGGGTTCCGATTGGACCTAGGTTTAGGGTTATGTTGAGAGCGAGGGTTAGAGTTCCGGTTAGGGTTCCGATTGGACCTAGGGTTAGGGTTATGTTGAGGGCGAGGGTTAGAGATCCGGTTATGGTTACGATTGGACCTAGGGTTAGGGTTATGTTGAGAGTTAGGGTTAGAGATCCGGTTAGGGTTCCGATTGGACCTAGGGTTAGGGTTATGTTGAGGGCTAGGGTTAGAGATCCGGTTAGGGTTCCGATTGGACCTAGGGTTAGGGTTATGTTGAGGGCTAGGGTTAGAGACCCGTGTAGGGTTCCGATTGGACCTAGGGTTAGGGTTATGTTGAGGGCTAGGGTTAGAGATCCGGTTAGGGTTCCGATTGGACCTAGTGTTAGGGTTATGTTGAGGGCTAGTGTTAGAGATCCGGTTAGGGTTCCGAATGGACCTAGGGTTAGGGTTATGTTGAGGGCTAGGGTTAGATATCCGGTTAGGGTTTCGATTGGACCTAGGGTTAGGGTTATGTAGAGGGGTAGTGTTAGAGATCCCGTTAGGGTTACGATTGGACCTCGGGTTAGGGTTATGTTGAGGGCTAGGGTTACAGATCAGGTTAGCGTTCCGATTGGACCTAGGGTTAGGGTTATGTTGAGGGATAGGTTTAGAGATCCGGTTAGGGTTCCGATTGGACCTACGGTTAGGGTTATTTTGAGGGCTAGGGTTAGAGATCCGGTTAGGGTTCCGATTGGACCTAGGGTTAGGGTTATGTTGAGGGCTAGGGTTAGAGATCCGGTTAGGGTTCCGATTGGACCTACGGTTAGGGTTATGTTGAGGGCTAGGGTTAGAGATCCGGTTAGCGTTACTATTGCAAATAGGGTTAGGGTTATGTTGAGGGATAGGGTTAGAGATACTTTTAGGGTTACGATTGGACCTACGGTAGCGTTATGTTGACGGCTAGGGATAGAGATCCGGATAGGGTACCAATTGGACCTAGGGTTAGGCTTATGTGTAGAGCTAGGGTTAGAGATCCGGGTAGGGTTCCGATTGGACCTAGTGTTAGGGTTATGTTGAGGGCTAGTTTTAGAGATCCGGTTAGGGTTACGATTGGAACTAGGGTTAGGGATATGTTGAGGGATAGGGTTAGAGATAAGTTTAGGGTTACGATTGGACCTAGGGTTAGGGTTATGTTGAGGGCTAGGGTTAGAGATCCGGTTAGGGTTCCGATTGTACCTAGGGTTAGGGTTATTTTAAGGCTAGGGTTAGAGTTCCGGTTAGGGTTCCGATTGGACCTAGGGTTAGGGTTATGTTGAGGGCGAGGGTTAGAGATCCGGTTATGGTTACAATTGGAGCTAGGGTTAGGGTTATGTTGAGAGTTAGGGTTAGAGATCCGGTTAGGGTTCCGATTGGACCTAGGGTTAGGGTTATGTTGAGGGCTAGGGTTAGAGATCCGGTTAGGGTTCCGATTGGACCCAGGGTTAGGGTTATGTTGAGGGCTAGGGTTACAGATCAGGTTAGGGTTTCGATTGGTCCTAGGGTTAGGGTTATGTTGAGGGATAGGGTTAGAGATCCGGTTAGGGTTCCGATTGGACCTAGGGTTAGGGTTATGTTGAGGGCTAGGGTTACAGATCAGGTTAGGGTTTCGATTGGTCCTAGGGTTAGGGTTATGTTGAGGGATAGGGTTAGAGATCCGGTTAGGGTTCCGATTGTACCTAGGGTTAGGGTTATTTTAAGGCCAGGGCTAGAGATCCGGTTAGGCTTAAGATTGGACCTAGGGTTAGGATCATGTTCCGGGCTAGGGTTAGACATCCGGTTAGGGTTCCGATTGGACCTAGGTTTAGGGTTATGTTGAGAGCGAGGGTTAGAGTTCCGGTTAGGGTTCCGATTGGACCTAGGGTTAGGGTTATGTTGAGGGCTAGGGTTAGAGATCAGGTTAGGGTTCCGATTGGACCTAGGGTTAGGGTTATGTTGAGGGCTAGGGTTAGAGATCCAGTTAGGGTTCCGATTGGACCTAGGGTTAGGGTTATGTTGAGGGATAGGGTTAGAGATCCGGTTAGGGTTCCGATTGGACCTACGGTTAGGGTTATGTTGAGGGCTAGGGTTAGAGATCCGGTTAGGGTTCCGATTGGACCTAGGGTTAGGGTTATGTTGAGGGCTAGGGTTAGAGATCCGGTTAGGGTTCCGATTGGACCTACGGTTAGGGTTATGTTGAGGGCTAGGGATAGAGTTCCGGTTAGCGTTACTATTGCAAATAGGGTTAGGGTTATGTTGAGGGATAGGGTTAGAGATACTTTTAGGGTTACGATTGGACCTAGGGTAGCGTTATGTTGACGGCTAGGGATAGAGATCCGGATAGGGTACCAATTGGACCTAGGGTTAGGCTTATGTGTAGAGCTAGGGTTAGAGATCCGGGTAGGGTTCCGATTGGACCTAGTGTTAGGGTTATGTTGAGGGCTAGTTTTAGAGATCCGGTTAGGGTTACGATTGGAACTAGGGTTAGGGATATGTTGAGGGATAGGGTTAGAGATAAGTTTAGGGTTACGATTGGACCTAGGGTTACGGTTCCGTTGAGGGCTAGGGTTAGAGATCCGGTTAGGGTTTCGATTGGACCTAGCGTTAGGGTTATGTTGAGGGCTAGGATTCAATATACGTTTAGGTTTCCGATTGGACCTAGGGTTATGGTTATGTTGAGGGCTAGAGTTAGAGATCCGGTTAGGGTTCTGATTGGACCTAGGGTTATGGTTAGTTTGGGGGTTGGGTTAGAGATCCGGTTAGGGTTCCGATTGAACCTAGGGTTAGGGTTATGTTGAGGGCTAGGTTTACAGATCAGGTTCGGGTTTCGATTGGTCCTAGGGTTAGGGTTATGTTGAGGGATAGGGTTAGAGATCCGGTTAGGGTTCCGATTGTACCTAGGGTTAGGGTTATTTTAAGGCTAGGGTTAGAGATCCGGTTAGGCTTAAGATTGGACCTAGGGTTAGGATCATGTTCCGGGCTAGGGTTAGAGTTCCGGTTAGGGTTCCGATTGGACCTAGGGTTAGGGTTATGTTGAGGGCGAGGGTTAGAGATCCGGTTATGGTTACGATTGGAGCTAGGGTTAGGGTTATGTTGAGAGTTAGGGTTAGAGATCCGGTTAGGGTTCCGATTGGACCTAGGGTTAGGGTTATGTTGAGGGCTAGGGTTAGAGATCGGGTTAGGGTTCCGATTGGACCTAGGGTTAGGGTTATGTTGAGGGCTAGGGTTAGAGATCCGTGTAGGGTTCCGATTGGACCTAGGGTTAGGGTTATGTTGAGGGCTAGTGTTAGAGATCCGGTTAGGGTTCCGATTGGACCTAGGGTTAGGGTTATGTTGAGGGCTAGTGTTAGAGATCCGGTTAGGGTTCCGAATGGACCTAGGGTTAGGGTTATGTTGAGGGCTAGGGTTAGATATCCGGTTAGGGTTTCGATTGGACCTAGGGTTAGGGTTATGTTGAGGGCTAGGGTTAGCGATTCGGTTAGTGTTACGATTGGACCTAGGGTTAGGGTTATGTAGAGGGGTAGTGTTAGAGATCCCGTTAGGGTTACGATTGGACCTCGGGTTAGGGTTATGTTGAGGGCTAGGGTTAAAGATCAGGTTAGGGTTCCGATTGGACCTAGGGTTAGGGTTATGTTGAGGGCTAGGGTTAGAGATCCGGTCAGGGTTCCGATTGGACCTAGGGTTAGGGTTAGGTTGAGGGCTAGTGTTAGAGATCCAGTTAGGGTTCCGATTGGACCTAGGGTTAGGGTTATGTTGAGGGATAGGGTTAGAGATCCGGTTAGGGTTCCGTTTGGACCTACGGTTAGGGTTATGTTGAGGGCTAGGGTTAGAGATCCGGTTAGCGTTACTATTGCAAATAGGGTTAGGGTTATGTTGAGGGATAGGGTTAGAGATACTTTTAGGGTTACGATTGGACCTAGGGTTAGCGTTATGTTGACGGCTAGGGATAGAGATCCGGATAGGGTACCAATTGGACCTAGGGTTAGGCTTATGTGTAGAGCTAGGGTTAGAGATCCGGGTAGGGTTCCGATTGGACCTAGTGTTAGGGTTATGTTGAGGGCTAGTGTTAGAGATCCGGTTAGGGTTACGATTGGAACTAGGGTTAGGGATATGTTGAGGGATAGGGTTAGAGATAAGTTTAGGGTTACGATTGGACCTAGGGTTTGGGTTATGTTGAGGGCTAGGGTTAGAGATCCGGTTAGGGTTCCGATTGGACCTAAGGTTAGTGATATGTTAAGGGCTAGTGTTAGAGATCCAGTTAGGGTTACGATTGGACCTAGGGTTACGGTTCCGTTGAGGGCTAGGGTTAGAGATCCGGTTAGGGTTTCGATTGGACCTAGCATGAGGGTTATGTTGAGGGCTAGGATTCAATATCCGTTTAGGTTTTCGATTGGACCTAGGGTTATGGTTAGGTTGAGGGCTAGGGTTAGCGATTCGGTTAGGGTTTCGATTGGACCTAGGGTTAGGGTTATGTTGAGGGCTAGGGTTAGCGATTCGGTTAGTGTTACGATTGGACCTAGGGTTAGGGTTATGTAGAGGGGTAGTGTTAGAGATCCCGTTAGGGTTACGATTGGACCTCGGGTTAGGGTTATGTTGAGGGCTAGGGTTACAGATCAGGTTAGGGTTCCGATTGGACCTAGGGTTAGGGTTATGCTGAGGGCTAGGGTTAGAGATCCGGTCAGGGTTCCGATTGGACCTAGGGTTAGGGTTAGGTTGAGGGCTAGTGTTAGAGATCCAGTTAGGGTTCCGAATGGACCTAGGGTTAGGGTTATGTTGAGGGATAGGGTTAGAGATACTTTTAGGGTTTCGATTTGACCTAGGGTTAGGGTTATGCTGAGGGCTAGGGTTAGAGATCCGGTTAGGTTTCCGATTGGACGTAGGGTTAGGGTTATATTGAGGGCTAGGGTTAGAGATCCGGTTATGGTTACGATTGGACCTAGGGTTAGGGTTATGTTGAGGGCTAGGGTTAGAGATCCGGTTGGGGTTCCGATTGTACCTAGGGTTAGGGTAATTTTAAGGGCTAGGGTTAGAGATCCGGTTAGGCTTACGATTGGACATAGGGTTAGAATTATGTTCCGGGCTAGGGTTAGACATCCGGTTAGGGTTTCGATTGGACCTAGGTTTAGGGTTATGTTGAGAGCGAGGGTTAGAGTTCCGGTTAGGGTTCCGATTGGACCTAGGGTTAGGGTTATGTTGAGGTCTAGGGTTAGAGATCCTGTTAGTGTTACGATTGGACCTAGGGTTAGGGTTATGTTGAGGGCTAGGGTTAGAGATCCGGTTAGGGTTCCGATTGGACCTAGGGTTAGGGTTATGTTGAGGGCTAGTGTTAGAGATCCGGTTAGGGTTCCGAATGGACCTAGGGTTAGGGTTATGTTGAGGGCTAGGGTTACAGATCAGGTTAGGGTTCCGATTGGACCTAGGGTTAGGGTTATGTTGAGGGCTAGGGTTAGAGATCCGGTCAGGGTTCCGATTGGACCAAAGGTTAGGGTTAGGTTGAGGGCTAGTGTTAGAGATCCAGTTAGGGTTCCGATTGGACCTAGGGTTAGGGTTATGTTGAGGGATAGGGTTAGAGATCCGGTTAGGGTTCCGTTTGGACCTACGGTTAGGGTTATGTTGAGGGCTAGGGTTAGAGATCCGGTTAGCGTTACTATTGCAAATAGGGTTAGGGTTATGTTGAGGGATAGGGTTAGAGATACTTTTAGGGTTACGATTGGACCTAGGGTTAGCGTTACGTTGACGGCTAGGGATAGAGATCCGGATAGGGTACCAATTGGACCTAGGGTTAGGCTTATGTGTAGAGCTAGGGTTAGAGATCCGGGTAGGGTTCCGATTGGACCTAGTGTTAGGGTTATGTTGAGGGCTAGTGTTAGAGATCAGGTTAGGGTTACGATTGGAACTAGGGTTAGGGATATGTTGAGGGATAGGGTTAGAGATAAGTTTAGGGTTACGATTGGACCTAGGGTTTGGGTTATGTTGAGGGCTAGGGTTAGAGATCCGGTTAGGGTTCCGATTGGACCTAAGGTTAGTGGTATGTTAAGGGCTAGTGTTAGAGATCCAGTTAGGGTTACGATTGGACCTAGGGTTACGGTTCCGTTGAGGGCTAGGGTTAGAGATCCGGTTAGGGTTTCGATTGGACCTAGCATTAGGGTTATGTTGAGGGCTAGGATTCAATATCCGTTTAGGTTTCCGATTGGACCTAGGGTAATGGTTATGTTGAGGGCTAGAGTTTGAGATCCGTTTAGGGTTCTGATTGGACCTAGGGTTATGGTTAGTTTGGGGGTTGCGTTAGAGATCCGGTTAGGGTTCCGATTGAACCTAGGGTTAGGGTTATGTTGAGGGCTAGGGTTACAGATCAGGTTAGGGTTTCGATTGGTCCTAGGGTTAGGGTTATGTTGAGGGCTAGGGTTAGAGATCCGGTTAGGGTTCCGATTGTACCTAGGGTTAGGGTTATTTTAAGGGCTAGGGTTAGAGATCCGGTTAGGCTTAAGATTGGACCTAGGGTTAGGATCATGTTCCGGGCTAGGGTTAGACATCCGGTTAGGGTTCCGATTGGACCTAGGTTTAGGGTTATGTTGAGAGCGAGGGTTAGAGTTCCGGTTAGGGTTCCGATTGGACCTAGGGTTAGGGTTATGTTGAGGGCGAGGGTTAGAGATCCGGTTATGGTTACGATTGGACCTAGGGTTAGGGTTATGTTGAGAGTTAGGGTTAGAGATCCGGTTAGGGTTCCGATTGGACCTAGGGTTAGGGTTATGTTGAGGGCTAGGGTTAGAGATCCGGTTAGGGTTCCGATTGGACCTAGGGTTAGGGTTATGTTGAGGGCTAGGGTTAGAGACCCGTGTAGGGTTCCGATTGGACCTAGGGTTAGGGTTATGTTGAGGGCTAGGGTTAGAGATCCGGTTAGGGTTCCGATTGGACCTAGTGTTAGGGTTATGTTGAGGGCTAGTGTTAGAGATCCGGTTAGGGTTCCGAATGGACCTAGGGTTAGGGTTATGTTGAGGGCTAGGGTTAGATATCCGGTTAGGGTTTCGATTGGACCTAGGGTTAGGGTTATGTAGAGGGGTAGTGTTAGAGATCCCGTTAGGGTTACGATTGGACCTCGGGTTAGGGTTATGTTGAGGGCTAGGGTTACAGATCAGGTTAGCGTTCCGATTGGACCTAGGGTTAGGGTTATGTTGAGGGCTAGGGTTAGAGATCCGGTCAGGGTTCCGATTGGACCTAGGGTTAGGGTTAGGTTGAGGGCTAGTGTTAGAGATCCAGTTAGGGTTCCGATTGGACCTAGGGTTAGGGTTATGTTGAGGGATAGGGTTAGAGATCCGGTTAGGGTTCCGTTTGGACCTACGGTTAGGGTTATGTTGAGGGCTAGGGTTAGAGATCCGGTTAGCGTTACTATTGCAAATAGGGTTAGGGTTATGTTGAGGGATAGGGTTAGAGATACTTTTAGGGTTACGATTGGACCTAGGGTTAGCGTTATGTTGACGGCTAGGGATAGAGATCCGGATAGGGTACCAATTGGACCTAGGGTTAGGCTTATGTGTAGAGCTAGGGTTAGAGATCCGGGTAGGGTACCGATTGGACCTAGTGTTAGGGTTATGTTGAGGGCTAGTGTTAGAGATCCGGTTAGGGTTACGATTGGAACTAGGGTTAGGGATATGTTGAGGGATAGGGTTAGAGATAAGTTTAGGGTTACGATTGGACCTAGGGTTTGGGTTATGTTGAGGGCTAGGGTTAGAGATCCGGTTAGGGTTCCGATTGGACCTAAGGTTAGTGGTATGTTAAGGGCTAGTGTTAGAGATCCAGTTAGGGTTACGATTGGACCTAGGGTTACGGTTCCGTTGAGGGCTAGGGTTAGAGATCCGGTTAGGGTTTCGATTGGACCTAGCATTAGGGTTATGTTGAGGGCTAGGATTCAATATCCGTTTAGGTTTCCGATTGGACCTAGGGTTATGGTTATGTTGAGGGCTAGGGTTAGCGATTCGGTTAGGGTTTCGATTGGACCTAGGGTTAGGGTTATGTTGAGGGCTAGGGTTAGCGATTCGGTTAGTGTTACGATTGGACCTAGGGTTAGGGTTATGTAGAGGGGTAGTGTTAGAGATCCCGTTAGGGTTACGATTGGACCTCGGGTTAGGGTTATGTTGAGGGCTAGGGTTACAGATCAGGTTAGGGTTCCGATTGGACCTAGGGTTAGGGTTATGCTGAGGGCTAGGGTTAGAGATCCGGTCAGGGTTCCGATTGGACCTAGGGTTAGGGTTAGGTTGAGGGCTAGTGTTAGAGATCCAGTTAGGGTTCCGAATGGACCTAGGGTTAGGGTTATGTTGAGGGATAGGGTTAGAGATCCTTTTAGGGTTTCGATTTGACCTAGGGTTAGGGTTATGCTGAGGGCTAGGGTTAGAGATCCGGTTAGGTTTCCGATTGGACGTAGGGTTAGGGTTATATTGAGGGCTAGGGTTAGAGATCCGGTTATGGTTACGATTGGACCTAGGGTTAGGGTTATGTTGAGGGCTAGGGTTAGAGATCCGGTTAGGGTTCCGATTGTACCTAGGGTTAGGGTAATTTTAAGGGCTAGGGTTAGAGATCCGGTTAGGCTTACGATTGGACATAGGGTTAGAATTATGTTCCGGGCTAGGGTTAGACATCCGGTTAGGGTTTCGATTGGACCTAGGTTTAGGGTTATGTTGAGAGCGAGGGTTAGAGTTCCGGTTAGGGTTCCGATTGGACCTAGGGTTAGGGTTATGTTGAGGTCTAGGGTTAGAGATCCTGTTAGTGTTACGATTGGACCTAGGGTTAGGGTTATGTTGAGGGCTAGGGTTAGAGATCCGGTTAGGGTTCCGATTGGACCTAGGGTTAGGGTTATGTTGAGGGCTAGTGTTAGAGATCCGGTTAGGGTTCCGAATGGACCTAGGGTTAGGGTTATGTTGAGGGCTAGGGTTAGATATCCGGTTAGGGTTTCGATTGGACCTAGGGTTAGGGTTATGTTGAGGGCTAGGGTTAGCGATTCGGTTAGTGTTACGATTGGACCTAGGGTTAGGGTTATGTAGAGGGGTAGTGTTAGAGATCCCGTTAGGGTTACGATTGGACCTCGGGTTAGGGTTATGTTGAGGGCTAGGGTTACAGATCAGGTTAGGGTTCCGATTGGACCTAGGGTTAGGGTTATGTTGAGGGCTAGGGTTAGAGATCCGGTCAGGGTTCCGATTGGACCAAGGGTTAGGGTTAGGTTGAGGGCTAGTGTTAGAGATCCAGTTAGGGTTCCGATTGGACCTAGGGTTAGGGTTATGTTGAGGGATAGGGTTAGAGATCCGGTTAGGGTTCCGTTTGGACCTACGGTTAGGGTTATGTTGAGGGCTAGGGTTAGAGATCCGGTTAGCGTTACTATTGCAAATAGGGTTAGGGTTATGTTGAGGGATAGGGTTAGAGATACTTTTAGGGTTACGATTGGACCTAGGGTTAGCGTTATGTTGACGGCTAGGGATAGAGATCCGGATAGGGTACCAATTGGACCTAGGGTTAGGCTTATGTGTAGAGCTAGGGTTAGAGATCCGGGTAGGGTTCCAATTGGACCTAGTGTTAGGGTTATGTTGAGGGCTAGTGTTAGAGATCCGGTTAGGGTTACGATTGGAACTAGGGTTAGGGATATGTTGAGGGATAGGGTTAGAGATAAGTTTAGGGTTACGATTGGACCTAAGGTTTGGGTTATGTTGAGGGCTAGTGTTAGAGATCCGGTTAGGGTTCCGAATGGACCTAAGGTTAGTGGTATGTTAAGGGCTAGTGTTAGAGATCCAGTTAGGGTTACGATTGGACCTAGGGTTACGGTTCCGTTGAGGGCTAGGGTTAGAGATCCGGTTAGGGTTTCGATTGGACCTAGCATTAGGGTTATGTTGAGGGCTAGGATTCAATATCCGTTTAGGTTTCCGATTGGACCTAGGGTTATGGTTATGTTGAGGGCTAGAGTTTGAGATCCGTTTAGGGTTCTGATTGGACCTAGGGTTATGGTTAGTTTGGGGGTTGCGTTAGAGATCCGGTTAGGGTTCCGATTGAACCTAGGGTTAGGGTTATGTTGAGGGCTAGGGTTACAGATCAGGTTAGGGTTTCGATTGGTCCTAGGGTTAGGGTTATGTTGAGGGCTAGGGTTAGAGATCCGGTTAGGGTTCCGATTGTACCTAGGGTTAGGGTTATTTTAAGGGCTAGGGTTAGAGATCCGGTTAGGCTTAAGATTGGACCTAGGGTTAGGATCATGTTCCGGGCTAGGGTTAGACATCCGGTTAGGGTTCCGATTGGACCTAGGTTTAGGGTTATGTTGAGAGCGAGGGTTAGAGTTCCGGTTAGGGTTCCGATTGGACCTAGGGTTAGGGTTATGTTGAGGGCGAGGGTTAGAGATC
Organism: Miniopterus natalensis; assembly: GCF_054644295.1. Taxonomy (NCBI): domain Eukaryota; kingdom Metazoa; phylum Chordata; class Mammalia; order Chiroptera; family Miniopteridae; genus Miniopterus; species Miniopterus natalensis. The sequence goes on from NC_142088.1 coordinate 87,031,206, forward strand.
CGGTTATGGTTACGATTGGACCTAGGGTTAGGGTTATGTTGAGAGTTAGGGTTAGAGATCCGGTTAGGGTTCCGATTGGACCTAGGGTTAGGGTTATGTTGAGGGCTAGGGTTAGAGATCCGGTTAGGGTTCCGATTGGACCTAGGGTTAGGGTTATGTTGAGGGCTAGGGTTAGAGACCCGTGTAGGGTTCCGATTGGACCTAGGGTTAGGGTTATGTTGAGGGCTAGTGTTAGAGATCCGGTTAGGGTTCCGATTGGACCTAGTGTTAGGGTTATGTTGAGGGCTAGTGTTAGAGATCCGGTTAGGGTTCCGAATGGACCTAGGGTTAGGGTTATGTTGAGGGCTAGGGTTAGATATCCGGTTAGGGTTTCGATTGGACCTAGGGTTAGGGTTATGTTGAGGGCTAGGGTTAGCGATTCGGTTAGTGTTACGATTGGACCTAGGGTTAGGGTTATGTAGAGGGGTAGTGTTAGAGATCCCGTTAGGGTTACGATTGGACCTCGGGTTAGGGTTATGTTGAGGGCTAGGGTTACAGATCAGGTTAGGGTTCCGATTGGACCTAGGGTTAGGGTTATGTTGAGGGCTAGGGTTAGAGATCCGGTCAGGGTTCCGATTGAACCTAGGGTTAGGGTTAGGTTGAGGGCTAGTGTTAGAGATCCAGTTAGGGTTCCGAATGGACCTAGGGTTAGGGTTATGTTGAGGGATAGGGTTAGAGATCCTTTTAGGGTTTCGATTTGACCTAGGGTTAGGGTTATGCTGAGGTCTAGGGTTAGAGATCCGGTTAGGTTTCCGATTGGACGTAGGGTTAGGGTTATATTGAGGGCTAGGGTTAGAGATCCGGTTATGGTTACGATTGGACCTAGGGCTAGGGTTATGTTGAGGGCTAGGGTTAGAGATCCGGTTAGGGTTCCGATTGTACCTAGGGTTAGGGTAATTTTAAGGGCTAGGGTTAGAGATCCGGTTAGGCTTACGATTGGACCTAGGGTTAGAATTATGTTCCGGGCTAGGGTTAGACATCCGGTTAGGGTTCCGATTGGACCTAGGGTTAGGGTTATGTTGAGGTCTAGGGTTAGAGATCCTGTTAGTGTTACGATTGGACCTAGGGTTAGGGTTATGTTGAGGGCTAGGGTTAGAGATCCGGTTAGGGTTCCGATTGGACCTAGGGTTAGGGTTATGTTGAGGGCTAGGGTTAGAGATCCGGTTAGGGTTCCGATTGGACCTAGGGTTAGGGTTATGTTGAGGGCTAGGGTTAGAGATCCGTGTAGGGTTCCGATTGGACCTAGGGTTAAGGTTATGTTGAGGGCTAGTGTTAGAGATCCGGTTAGGGTTCCGATTGGACCTAGGGTTAGGGTTATGTTGAGGGATAGGGTTAGAGATCCGGTTAGGGTTCCGTTTGGACCTACGGTTAGGGTTATGTTGAGGGCTAGGGTTAGAGATCCGGTTAGCGTTACTATTGCAAATAGGGTTAGGGTTATGTTGAGGGATAGGGTTAGAGATACTTTTAGGGTTACGATTGGACCTAGGGTTAGCGTTATGTTGACGGCTAGGGATAGAGATCCGGATAGGGTACCAATTGGACCTAGGGTTAGGCTTATGTGTAGAGCTAGGGTTAGAGATCCGGGTAGGGTTCCAATTGGACCTAGTGTTAGGGTTATGTTGAGGGCTAGTGTTAGAGATCCGGTTAGGGTTACGATTGGAACTAGGGTTAGGGATATGTTGAGGGATAGGGTTAGAGATAAGTTTAGGGTTACGATTGGACCTAAGGTTTGGGTTATGTTGAGGGCTAGTGTTAGAGATCCGGTTAGGGTTCCGAATGGACCTAAGGTTAGTGGTATGTTAAGGGCTAGTGTTAGAGATCCAGTTAGGGTTACGATTGGACCTAGGGTTACGGTTCCGTTGAGGGCTAGGGTTAGAGATCCGGTTAGGGTTTCGATTGGACCTAGCATTAGGGTTATGTTGAGGGCTAGGATTCAATATCCGTTTAGGTTTCCGATTGGACCTAGGGTTATGGTTATGTTGAGGGCTAGAGTTTGAGATCCGTTTAGGGTTCTGATTGGACCTAGGGTTATGGTTAGTTTGGGGGTTGCGTTAGAGATCCGGTTAGGGTTCCGATTGAACCTAGGGTTAGGGTTATGTTGAGGGCTAGGGTTACAGATCAGGTTAGGGTTTCGATTGGTCCTAGGGTTAGGGTTATGTTGAGGGCTAGGGTTAGAGATCCGGTTAGGGTTCCGATTGTACCTAGGGTTAGGGTTATTTTAAGGGCTAGGGTTAGAGATCCGGTTAGGCTTAAGATTGGACCTAGGGTTAGGATCATGTTCCGGGCTAGGGTTAGACATCCGGTTAGGGTTCCGATTGGACCTAGGTTTAGGGTTATGTTGAGAGCGAGGGTTAGAGTTCCGGTTAGGGTTCCGATTGGACCTAGGGTTAGGGTTATGTTGAGGGCGAGGGTTAGAGATCCGGTTATGGTTACGATTGGACCTAGGGTTAGGGTTATGTTGAGAGTTAGGGTTAGAGATCCGGTTAGGGTTCCGATTGGACCTAGGGTTAGGGTTATGTTGAGGGCTAGGGTTAGAGATCCGGTTAGGGTTCCGATTGGACCTAGGGTTAGGGTTATGTTGAGGGCTAGGGTTAGAGACCCGTGTAGGGTTCCGATTGGACCTAGGGTTAGGGTTATGTTGAGGGCTAGTGTTAGAGATCCGGTTAGGGTTCCGATTGGACCTAGTGTTAGGGTTATGTTGAGGGCTAGTGTTAGAGATCCGGTTAGGGTTCCGAATGGACCTAGGGTTAGGGTTATGTTGAGGGCTAGGGTTAGATATCCGGTTAGGGTTTCGATTGGACCTAGGGTTAGGGTTATGTTGAGGGCTAGGGTTAGCGATTCGGTTAGTGTTACGATTGGACCTAGGGTTAGGGTTATGTAGAGGGGTAGTGTTAGAGATCCCGTTAGGGTTACGATTGGACCTCGGGTTAGGGTTATGTTGAGGGCTAGGGTTACAGATCAGGTTAGGGTTCCGATTGGACCTAGGGTTAGGGTTATGTTGAGGGCTAGGGTTAGAGATCCGGTCAGGGTTCCGATTGAACCTAGGGTTAGGGTTAGGTTGAGGGCTAGTGTTAGAGATCCAGTTAGGGTTCCGAATGGACCTAGGGTTAGGGTTATGTTGAGGGATAGGGTTAGAGATCCTTTTAGGGTTTCGATTTGACCTAGGGTTAGGGTTATGCTGAGGTCTAGGGTTAGAGATCCGGTTAGGTTTCCGATTGGACGTAGGGTTAGGGTTATATTGAGGGCTAGGGTTAGAGATCCGGTTATGGTTACGATTGGACCTAGGGCTAGGGTTATGTTGAGGGCTAGGGTTAGAGATCCGGTTAGGGTTCCGATTGTACCTAGGGTTAGGGTAATTTTAAGGGCTAGGGTTAGAGATCCGGTTAGGCTTACGATTGGACCTAGGGTTAGAATTATGTTCCGGGCTAGGGTTAGACATCCGGTTAGGGTTCCGATTGGACCTAGGGTTAGGGTTATGTTGAGGTCTAGGGTTAGAGATCCTGTTAGTGTTACGATTGGACCTAGGGTTAGGGTTATGTTGAGGGCTAGGGTTAGAGATCCGGTTAGGGTTCCGATTGGACCTAGGGTTAGGGTTATGTTGAGGGCTAGGGTTAGAGATCCGGTTAGGGTTCCGATTGGACCTAGGGTTAGGGTTATGTTGAGGGCTAGGGTTAGAGATCCGTGTAGGGTTCCGATTGGACCTAGGGTTAAGGTTATGTTGAGGGCTAGTGTTAGAGATCCGGTTAGGGTTCCGATTGGACCTAGGGTTAGGGTTATGTTGAGGGCTAGTGTTAGAGATCCGGTTAGGGTTCCGAATGGACCTAGGGTTAGGGTTATGTTGAGGGCTAGGGTTAGATATCCGGTTAGGGTTTCGATTGGACCTAGGGTTAGGGTTATGTTGAGGGCTAGGGTTAGCGATTCGGTTAGTGTTACGATTGGACCTAGGGTTAGGGTTATGTAGAGGGGTAGTGTTAGAGATCCCGTTAGGGTTACGATTGGACCTCGGGTTAGGGTTATGTTGAGGGCTAGGGTTACAGATTAGGTTAGGGTTCCGATTGGACCTAGGGTTAGGGTTATGTTGAGGGCTAGGGTTAGAGATCCGGTCAGGGTTCCGATTGGACCTAGGGTTAGGGTTAGGTTGAGGGCTAGCGTTAGAGATCCAGTTAGGGTTCCGATTGGACCTAGGGTTAGGGTTATGTTGAGGGATAGGGTAAGAGATCCGGTTAGGGTTCCGATTGGACCTACGGTTAGGGTTATGTTGAGGGCTAGGGTTAGAGATCCGGTTAGCGTTACTATTGCAAATAGGGTTAGGGTTATGTTGAGGGATAGGGTTAGAGATACTTTTAGGGTTACGATTGGACCTAGGGTTAGCGTTATGTTGACGGCTAGGGATAGAGATCCGGATAGGGTACCAATTGGACCTAGGGTTAGGCTTATGTGTAGAGCTAGGGTTAGAGATCCGGGTAGGGTTCCGATTGGACCTAGTGTTAGGGTTATGTTGAGGGCTAGTGTTAGAGATCCGGTTAGGGTTACGATTGGAACTAGGGTTAGGGATATGTTGAGGGATAGGGTTAGAGATAAGTTTAGGGTTACGATTGGACCTAGGGTTTGGGTTATGTTGAGGGATAGGGTTAGAGATCCGGTTAGGGTTCCGATTGGACCTAAGGTTAGTGGTATGTTAAGGGCTAGTGGTAGAGATCCAGTTAGGGTTACGATTGGACCTAGGGTTACGGTTCCGTTGAGGGCTAGGGTTAGAGATCCGGTTAGGGTTTCGATTGGACCTAGCGTTAGGGTTATGTTGAGGGCTAGGATTCAATATCCGTTTAGGTTTCCGATTGGACCTAGGGTTATGGTTATGTTGAGGGCTAGAGTTAGAGATCCGGTTAGGGTTCTGATTGGACCTAGGGTTATGGTTAGTTTGGGGGTTGGGTTAGAGATCCGGTTAGGGTTCCGATTGAACCTAGGGTTAGGGTTATGTTGAGGGCTAGGGTTACAGATCAGGTTAGGGTTTCGATTGGTCCTAGGGTTAGGGTTATGTTGAGGGATAGGGTTAGAGATCCGGTTAGGGTTCCGATTGTACCTAGGGTTAGGGTTATTTTAAGGCTAGGGTTAGAGATCCGGTTAGTCTTAAGATTGGACCTAGGGTTAGGATCATGTTCCGGGCTAGGGTTAGACATCCGGTTAGGGTTCCGATTGGACCTAGGTTTAGGGTTATGTTGAGAGCGAGGGTTAGAGTTCCGGTTAGGGTTCCGATTGGACCTAGGGTTAGGGTTATGTTGAGGGCGAGGGTTAGAGATCCGGTTATGGTTACTATTGGAGCTAGGGTTAGGGTTATGTTGAGAGTTAGGGTTAGAGATCCGGTTAGGGTTCCGATTGGACCTAGGGTTAGGGTTATGTTGAGGGCTAGGGCTAGAGATCCGGTTAGGGTTCCGATTGGACCTAGGGTTAGGGTTATGTTGAGGGCTAGGGTTAGAGATCCGTGTAGGGTTCCGATTGGACCTAGGGTTAGGGTTATGTTGAGGGCTAGTGTTAGAGATCCGGTTAGGGTTCCGATTGGACCTAGGGTTAGGGTTATGTTGAGGGCTACTGTTAGAGATCCGGTTAGGGTTCCGAATGGACCTAGGGTTAGGGTTATGTTGAGGGCTAGGGTTAGATATCCGGTTAGGGTTTCGATTGGACCTAGGGTTAGGGTTATGTTGAGGGCTAGGGTTAGCGATTCGGTTAGTGTTACGATTGGACCTAGGGTTAGGGTTATGTAGAGGGGTAGTGTTAGAGATCCCGTTAGGGTTACGATTGGACCTCGGGTTAGGGTTATGTTGAGGGCTAGGGTTACAGATCAGGTTAGGGTTCCGATTGGACCTAGGGTTAGGGTTATGTTGAGGGCTAGGGTTAGAGATCCGGTCAGGGTTCCGATTGGACCTAGGGTTAGGGTTAGGTTGAGGGCTAGTGTTGGAGATCCAGTTAGGGTTCCGATTGGACCTAGGGTTAGGGTTATGTTGAGGGATAGGGTTAGAGATCCGGTTAGGGTTCCGATTGGACCTACGGTTAGGGTTATTTTGAGGGCTAGGGTTACAGATACGGTTAGGGTTCCGATTGGACCTAGGGTTAGGGTTATGTTGAGGGCTAGGGTTAGAGATCCGGTTAGGGTTCCGATTGGACCTACGGTTAGGGTTATGTTGAGGGCTAGGGTTAGAGATCCGGTTAGCGTTACTATTGCAAATAGGGTTAGGGTTATGTTGAGGGATAGGGTTAGAGATACTTTTAGGGTTACGATTGAACCTAGGGTAGCGTTATGTTGACGGCTAGGGATAGAGATCCGGATAGGGTACCAATTGGACCTAGGGTTAGGCTTATGTGTAGAGCTAGGGTTAGAGATCCGGGTAGGGTTCCGATTGGACCTAGTGTTAGGGTTATGTTGAGGGCTAGTTTTAGAGATCCGGTTAGGGTTACAATTGGAACTAGGGTTAGGGATATGTTGAGGGATAGGGTTAGAGATAAGTTTAGGGTTACGATTGGACCTAGGGTTAGGGTTATGTTGAGGGCTAGGGTTAGAGATACGGTTAGGGTTCCGATTGGACCTAAGGTTAGGGTTATGTTGAGGGCTAGGGTTAGCGATTCGGTTAGTGTTACGATTGGACCTAGGGTTAGGGTTATGTAGAGGGGTAGTGTTAGAGATCCCGTTAGGGTTACGATTGGACCTCGGGTTAGGGTTATGTTGAGGGCTAGGGTTACAGATCAGGTTAGGGTTCCGATTGGACCTAGGGTTAGGGTTATGTTGAGGGCTAGGGTTAGAGATCCGGTCAGGGTTCCGATTGGACCTAGGGTTAGGGTTAGGTTGAGGGCTAGTGTTAGAGATCCAGTTAGGGTTCCGATTGGACCTAGGGTTAGGGTTATGTTGAGGGATAGGGTTAGAGATCCGGTTAGGGTTCCGATTGGACCTACGGTTAGGGTTATGTTGAGGGCTAGGGTTAGAGATCCGGTTAGCGTTACTATTGCAAATAGGGTTAGGGTTATGTTGAGGGATAGGGTTAGAGATACTTTTAGGGTTACGATTGGACCTAGGGTAGCGTTATGTTGACGGCTAGGGATAGAGATCCGGATAGGGTACCAATTGGACCTAGGGTTAGGCTTATGTGTAGAGCTAGGGTTAGAGATCCGGGTAGGGTTCCGATTGGACCTAGTGTTAGGGTTATGTTGAGGGCTAGTTTTAGAGATCCGGTTAGGGTTACGATTGGAACTAGGGTTAGGGATATGTTGAGGGATAGGGTTAGAGATAAGTTTAGGGTTACGATTGGACCTAGGGTTAGGGTTATGTTGAGGGCTAGGGTTAGAGATCCGGTTAGGGTTCCGATTGGACCTAAGGTTAGTGGTATGTTAAGGGCTAGTGTTAGAGATCCAGTTAGGGTTACGATTGGACCTAGTTTTACGGTTCCGTTGAGGGCTAGGGTTAGAGATCCGGTTAGGGTTTCGATTGGACCTAGCGTTAGGGTTATGTTGAGGGCTAGGATTCAATATCCGTTTAGGTTTCCGATTGGACCTAGGGTTATGGTTATGTTGAGGGCTAGAGTTAGAGATCCGGTTAGGGTTCCGATTGGACCTACGGTTAGGGTTATGTTGAGGGCTAGGGTTAGAGATCCGTTTAGCGTTACTATTGCAAATAGGGTTAGGGTTATGTTGAGGGATAGGGTTAGAGATACTTTTAGGGTTACGATTGGACCTAGGGTAGCGTTATGTTGACGGCTAGGGATAGAGATCCGGATAGGGTACCAATTGGACCTAGGGTTAGTCTTATGTGTAGAGCTAGGGTTAGAGATCCGGGTAGGGTTCCCATTGGACCTAGTGTTAGGGTTATGTTGAGGGCTAGTTTTAGAGATCCGGTTAGGGTTACGATTGGAACTAGGGTTAGGGATATGTTGAGGGATAGGGTTAGAGATAAGTTTAAGGTTACGATTGGACCTAGGGTTAGGGAATGTTGAGGGCTAGGGTTAGAGATCCGGGTAGGGTTCCGATTGGACCTAAGGTTAGTGGTATGTTAAGGGCTAGTGGTAGAGATCCAGTTAGGGTTACGATTGGACCTAGGGTTAGGGTTATGTTGAGGGCTAGGATTCAATATCCGTTTAGGTTTCCGATTGGACCTAGGGTTATGGTTATGTTGAGGGCTAGAGTTAGAGATCCGGTTAGGGTTCTGATTGGACCTAGGGTTATGGTTAGTTTGGGGGTTGGGTTAGAGATCCGGTTAGGGTTCCGATTGAACCTAGGGTTAGGGTTATGTTGAGGGCTAGGGTTACAGATCAGGTTAGGGTTTCGATTGGTCCTAGGGTTAGGGTTATGTTGAGGGCTAGGGTTAGAGATCCGGTTAGGGTTCCGATTGGACCTAGGGTTAGGGTTATGTTGAGGGCTAGGGTTAGAGATCCGTGTAGGGTTCCGATTGGACCTAGGGTTAAGGTTATGTTGAGGGCTAGTGTTAGAGATCCGGTTAGGGTTCCGATTGGACCTAGGGTTAGGGTTATGTTGAGGGCTAGTGTTAGAGATCCGGTTAGGGTTCCGAATGGACCTAGGGTTAGGGTTATGTTGAGGGCTAGGGTTAGATATCCGGTTAGGGTTTCGATTGGACCTAGGGTTAGGGTTATGTTGAGGGCTAGGGTTAGCGATTCGGTTAGTGTTACGATTGGACCTAGGGTTAGGGTTATGTAGAGGGGTAGTGTTAGAGATCCCGTTAGGGTTACGATTGGACCTCGGGTTAGGGTTATGTTGAGGGCTAGGGTTACAGATTAGGTTAGGGTTCCGATTGGACCTAGGGTTAGGGTTATGTTGAGGGCTAGGGTTAGAGATCCGGTCAGGGTTCCGATTGGACCTAGGGTTAGGGTTAGGTTGAGGGCTAGCGTTAGAGATCCAGTTAGGGTTCCGATTGGACCTAGGGTTAGGGTTATGTTGAGGGATAGGGTAAGAGATCCGGTTAGGGTTCCGATTGGACCTACGGTTAGGGTTATGTTGAGGGCTAGGGTTAGAGATCCGGTTAGCGTTACTATTGCAAATAGGGTTAGGGTTATGTTGAGGGATAGGGTTAGAGATACTTTTAGGGTTACGATTGGACCTAGGGTTAGCGTTATGTTGACGGCTAGGGATAGAGATCCGGATAGGGTACCAATTGGACCTAGGGTTAGGCTTATGTGTAGAGCTAGGGTTAGAGATCCGGGTAGGGTTCCGATTGGACCTAGTGTTAGGGTTATGTTGAGGGCTAGTGTTAGAGATCCGGTTAGGGTTACGATTGGAACTAGGGTTAGGGATATGTTGAGGGATAGGGTTAGAGATAAGTTTAGGGTTACGATTGGACCTAGGGTTTGGGTTATGTTGAGGGATAGGGTTAGAGATCCGGTTAGGGTTCCGATTGGACCTAAGGTTAGTGGTATGTTAAGGGCTAGTGGTAGAGATCCAGTTAGGGTTACGATTGGACCTAGGGTTACGGTTCCGTTGAGGGCTAGGGTTAGAGATCCGGTTAGGGTTTCGATTGGACCTAGCGTTAGGGTTATGTTGAGGGCTAGGATTCAATATCCGTTTAGGTTTCCGATTGGACCTAGGGTTATGGTTATGTTGAGGGCTAGAGTTAGAGATCCGGTTAGGGTTCTGATTGGACCTAGGGTTATGGTTAGTTTGGGGGTTGGGTTAGAGATCCGGTTAGGGTTCCGATTGAACCTAGGGTTAGGGTTATGTTGAGGGCTAGGGTTACAGATCAGGTTAGGGTTTCGATTGGTCCTAGGGTTAGGGTTATGTTGAGGGATAGGGTTAGAGATCCGGTTAGGGTTCCGATTGTACCTAGGGTTAGGGTTATTTTAAGGCTAGGGTTAGAGATCCGGTTAGTCTTAAGATTGGACCTAGGGTTAGGATCATGTTCCGGGCTAGGGTTAGACATCCGGTTAGGGTTCCGATTGGACCTAGGTTTAGGGTTATGTTGAGAGCGAGGGTTAGAGTTCCGGTTAGGGTTCCGATTGGACCTAGGGTTAGGGTTATGTTGAGGGCGAGGGTTAGAGATCCGGTTATGGTTACTATTGGAGCTAGGGTTAGGGTTATGTTGAGAGTTAGGGTTAGAGATCCGGTTAGGGTTCCGATTGGACCTAGGGTTAGGGTTATGTTGAGGGCTAGGGCTAGAGATCCGGTTAGGGTTCCGATTGGACCTAGGGTTAGGGTTATGTTGAGGGCTAGGGTTAGAGATCCGTGTAGGGTTCCGATTGGACCTAGGGTTAGGGTTATGTTGAGGGCTAGGGTTAGCGATTCGGTTAGTGTTACGATTGGACCTAGGGTTAGGGTTATGTAGAGGGGTAGTGTTAGAGATCCCGTTAGGGTTACGATTGGACCTCGGGTTAGGGTTTTGTTGAGGGCTAGGGTTACAGATCAGGTTAGGGTTCCGATTGGACCTAGGGTTAGGGTTATGTTGAGGGCTAGGGTTAGAGATCCGGTCAGGGTTCCGATTGGACCTAGGGTTAGGGTTAGGTTGAGGGCTAGTGTTGGAGATCCAGTTAGGGTTCCGATTGGACCTAGGGTTAGGGTTATGTTGAGGGATAGGGTTAGAGATCCGGTTAGGGTTCCGATTGGACCTACGGTTAGGGTTATGTTGAGGGCTAGGGTTAGAGATCCGGTTAGCGTTACTATTGCAAATAGGGTTAGGGTTATGTTGAGGGATAGGGTTAGAGATACTTTTAGGGTTACGATTGGACCTAGGGTAGCGTTATGTTGACGGCTAGGGATAGAGATCCGGATAGGGTACCAATTGGACCTAGGGTTAGGCTTATGTGTAGAGCTAGGGTTAGAGATCCGGGTAGGGTTCCGATTGGACCTAGTGTTAGGGTTATGTTGAGGGCTAGTTTTAGAGATCCGGTTAGGGTTACAATTGGAACTAGGGTTAGGGATATGTTGAGGGATAGGGTTAGAGATAAGTTTAGGGTTACGATTGGACCTAGGGTTAGGGTTATGTTGAGGGCTAGGGTTAGAGATACGGTTAGGGTTCCGATTGGACCTAAGGTTAGGGTTATGTTGAGGGCTAGGGTTAGCGATTCGGTTAGTGTTACGATTGGACCTAGGGTTAGGGTTATGTAGAGGGGTAGTGTTAGAGATCCCGTTAGGGTTACGATTGGACCTCGGGTTAGGGTTATGTTGAGGGCTAGGGTTACAGATCAGGTTAGGGTTCCGATTGGACCTAGGGTTAGGGTTATGTTGAGGGCTAGGGTTAGAGATCCGGTCAGGGTTCCGATTGGACCAAGGGTTAGGGTTAGGTTGAGGGCTAGTGTTAGAGATCCAGTTAGGGTTCCGATTGGACCTAGGGTTAGGGTTATGTTGAGGGATAGGGTTAGAGATCCGGTTAGGGTTCCGATTGGACCTACGGTTAGGGTTATGTTGAGGGCTAGGGTTAGAGATCCGGTTAGCGTTACTATTGCAAATAGGGTTAGGGTTATGTTGAGGGATAGGGTTAGAGATACTTTTAGGGTTACGATTGGACCTAGGGTAGCGTTATGTTGACGGCTAGGGATAGAGATCCGGATAGGGTACCAATTGGACCTAGGGTTAGGCTTATGTGTAGAGCTAGGGTTAGAGATCCGGGTAGGGTTCCGATTGGACCTAGTGTTAGGGTTATGTTGAGGGCTAGTTTTAGAGATCCGGTTAGGGTTACGATTGGAACTAGGGTTAGGGATATGTTGAGGGATAGGGTTAGAGATAAGTTTAGGGTTACGATTGGACCTAGGGTTAGGGTTATGTTGAGGGCTAGGGTTAGAGATCCGGTTAGGGTTCCGATTGGACCTAAGGTTAGTGGTATGTTAAGGGCTAGTGTTAGAGATCCAGTTAGGGTTACGATTGGACCTAGTTTTACGGTTCCGTTGAGGGCTAGGGTTAGAGATCCGGTTAGGGTTTCGATTGGACCTAGCGTTAGGGTTATGTTGAGGGCTAGGATTCAATATCCGTTTAGGTTTCCGATTGGACCTAGGGTTATGGTTATGTTGAGGGCTAGAGTTAGAGAACCGGTTAGGGTTCTGATTGGACCTAGGGTTATGGTTAGTTTGGGGGTTGGGTTAGAGATCCGGTTAGGGTTACGATTGGACCTAAGGTTAGTGGTATGTTAAGGGCTAGTGGTAGAGATCCAGTTAGGGTTACGATTGGACCTAGGGTTACGGTTCCGTTGAGGGCTAGGGTTAGAGATCCGGTTAGGGTTTCGATTGGACCTAGCGTTAGGGTTATGTTGAGGGCTAGGATTCAATATCCGTTTAGGTTTCCGATTGGACCTAGGGTTATGGTTATGTTGAGGGCTAGAGTTAGAGATCCGGTTAGGGTTCTGATTGGACCTAGGGTTATGGTTAGTTTGGGGGTTGGGTTAGAGATCCGGTTAGGGTTCCGATTGAACCTAGGGTTAGGGTTATGTTGAGGGCTAGGGTTACAGATCAGGTTAGGGTTTCGATTGGTCCTAGGGTTAGGGTTATGTTGAGGGATAGGGTTAGAGATCCGGTTAGGGTTCCGATTGTACCTAGGGTTAGGGTTATTTTAATGCTAGGGTTAGAGATCCGGTTAGGCTTAAGATTGCACCTAGGGTTAGGATCATGTTCCGGGCTAGGGTTAGACATCCGGTTAGGGTTCCGATTGGACCTAGGTTTAGGGTTATGTTGAGAGCGAGGGTTAGAGTTCCGGTTAGGGTTCCGATTGGACCTAGGGTTAGGGTTATGTTGAGGGCGAGGGTTAGAGATCCGGTTATGGTTACTATTGGAGCTAGGGTTAGGGTTATGTTGAGAGTTAGGGTTAGAGATCCGGTTAGGGTTCCGATTGGACCTAGGGTTAGGGTTATGTTGAGGGCTAGTGTTAGAGATCCGGTTAGGTTTCCGATTGGACCTAGGGTTAGGGTTATGTTGAGGGCTAGTGTTAGAGATCCGGTTAGGGTTCCGAATGGACCTAGGGTTAGGGTTATGTTGAGGGCTAGGGTTAGATATCCGGTTAGGGTTTCGATTGGACCTAGGGTTAGGGTTATGTTGAGGGCTAGGGTTAGCGATTCGGTTAGTGTTACGATTGGACCTAGGGTTAGGGTTATGTAGAGGGGTAGTGTTAGAGATCCCGTTAGGGTTACGATTGGACCTCGGGTTAGGGTTATGTTGAGGGCTAGGGTTACAGATCAGGTTAGGGTTCCGATTGGACCTAGGGTTAGGGTTATGTTGAGGGCTAGGGTTAGAGATCCGGTCAGGGTTCCGATTGGACCTAGGGTTAGGGTTAGGTTGAGGGCTAGTGTTAGAGATCCAGTTAGGGTTCCGATTGGACCTAGGGTTAGGGTTATGTTGAGGGATAGGGTTAGAGATCCGGTTAGGGTTCCGATTGGACCTACGGTTAGGGTTATTTTGAGGGCTAGGGTTAGACATCCGGTTAGGGTTCCGATTGGACCTAGGGTTAGGGTTATGTTGAGGGCTAGGGTTAGAGATCCGGTTAGGGTTCCGATTGGACCTACGGTTAGGGTTATGTTGAGGGCTAGGGTTAGAGATCCGGTTAGCGTTACTATTGCAAATAGGGTTAGGGTTATGTTGAGGGATAGGGTTAGAGATACTTTTAGGGTTACGATTGGACCTAGGGTAGCGTTATGTTGACGGCTAGGGATAGAGATCCGGATAGGGTACCAATTGGACCTAGGGTTAGGCTTATGTGTAGAGCTAGGGTTAGAGATCCGGGTAGGGTTCCGATTGGACCTAGTGTTAGGGTTATGTTGAGGGCTAGTTTTAGAGATCCGGTTAGGGTTACGATTGGAACTAGGGTTAGGGATATGTTGAGGGATAGGGTTAGAGATAAGTTTAGGGTTACGATTGGACCTAGGGTTAGGGTTATGTTCAGGGATAGGGTTAGAGATCCGGTTAGGGTTCCGATTGTACCTAGGGTTAGGGTTATTTTAAGGCTAGGGTTAGAGATCCGGTTAGGGTTCCGATTGGACATAAGGTTAGGGTTATGTTGAGGGCGAGGGTTAGAGATCCGGTTATGGTTACGATTGGAGCTAGGGTTAGGGTTATGTTGAGAGTTAGGGTTAGAGATCCGGTTAGGGTTCCGATTGGACCTAGGGTTAGGGTTATGTTGAGGGCTAGGGTTAGAGATCCGGTTAGGGTTCCGATTGGACCTAGGGTTAGGGTTATGTTGAGGGCTAGGGTTAGAGATCCGGTTAGGTTCCGATTGGACCTAGGGTTAGGGTTATGTTGAGGGCTAGGGTTACAGATCAGGTTAGGGTTTCGATTGGTCCTAGGGTTAGGGTTATGTTGAGGGATAGGGTTAGAGATCCGGTTAGGGTTCCGATTGGACCTAGGGTTAGGGTTATGTTGAGGGCTAGGGTTACAGATCAGGTTAGGGTTTCGATTGGTCCTAGGGTTAGGGTTATGTTGAGGGATAGGGTTAGAGATCCGGTTAGGGTTCCGATTGTACCTAGGGTTAGGGTTATTTTAAGGCCAGGGCTGGAGATCCGGTTAGGCTTAAGATTGGACCTAGGGTTAGGATCATGTTCCGGGCTAGGGTTAGACATCCGGTTAGGGTTCCGATTGGACCTAGGGTTAGGGTTATGTTGAGAGCGAGGGTTAGAGTTCCGGTTAGGGTTCCGATTGGACCTAGGGTTAGGGTTATGTTGAGGGCGAGGGTTAGAGATCCGGTTATGGTTACGATTGGAGCTAGGGTTAGGGTTATGTTGAGAGTTAGGGTTAGAGATCCGGTTAGGGTTCCGATTGGTCCTAGGGTTAGGGTTATGTTCAGGGCTAGGTTTAGAGATCCGGTTAGGGTTCCGATTGGACCTAGGGTTAGGGTTATGTTGAGGGCTAGGGTTAGAGATCCGTGTAGGGTTCCGATTGGACCTAGGGTTAGGGTTATGTTGAGGGCTAGTGTTAGAGATCCGGTTAGGGTTCCGAATGGACCTAGGGTTAGGGTTATGTTGAGGGCTAGAGTTAGAGATCCGGTTAGGGTTCTGATTGGACCTAGGGTTATGGTTAGTTTGGGGGTTGGGTTAGAGATCCGGTTAGGGTTCCGATTGAACCTAGGGTTAGGGTTATGTTGAGGGCTAGGGTTACAGATCAGGTTAGGGTTTCGATTGGTCCTAGGGTTAGGGTTATGTTGAGGGATAGGGTTAGAGATCCGGTTAGGGTTCCGATTGTACCTAGGGTTAGGGTTATTTTAATGCTAGGGTTAGAGATCCGGTTAGGCTTAAGATTGCACCTAGGGTTAGGATCATGTTCCGGGCTAGGGTTAGACATCCGGTTAGGGTTCCGATTGGACCTAGGTTTAGGGTTATGTTGAGAGCGAGGGTTAGAGTTCCGGTTAGGGTTCCGATTGGACCTAGGGTTAGGGTTATGTTGAGGGCGAGGGTTAGAGATCCGGTTATGGTTACTATTGGAGCTAGGGTTAGGGTTATGTTGAGAGTTAGGGTTAGAGATCCGGTTAGGGTTCCGATTGGACCTAGGGTTAGGGTTATGTTGAGGGCTAGTGTTAGAGATCCGGTTAGGTTTCCGATTGGACCTAGAGTTAGGGTTATGTTGAGGGCTAGTGTTAGAGATCCGGTTAGGGTTCCGAATGGACCTAGGGTTAGGGTTATGTTGAGGGCTAGGGTTAGATATCCGGTTAGGGTTTCGATTGGACCTAGGGTTAGGGTTATGTTGAGGGCTAGGGTTAGCGATTCGGTTAGTGTTACGATTGGACCTAGGGTTAGGGTTATGTAGAGGGGTAGTGTTAGAGATCCCGTTAGGGTTACGATTGGACCTCGGGTTAGGGTTATGTTGAGGGCTAGGGTTACAGGTCAGGTTAGGGTTCCGATTGGACCTAGGGTTAGGGTTATGTTGAGGGCTAGGGTTAGAGATCCGGTCAGGGTTCCGATTGGACCTAGGGTTAGGGTTAGGTTGAGGGCTAGTGTTAGAGATCCAGTTAGGGTTCCGATTGGACCTAGGGTTAGGGTTATGTTGAGGGATAGGGTTAGAGATCCGGTTAGGGTTCCGATTGGACCTACGGTTAGGGTTATTTTGAGGGCTAGGGTTAGAGATCCGGTTAGGGTTCCGATTGGACCTAGGGTTAGGGTTATGTTGAGGGCTAGGGTTAGAGATCCGGTTAGGGTTCCGATTGGACCTACGGTTAGGGTTATGTTGAGGGCTAGGGTTAGAGATCCGGTTAGCGTTACTATTGCAAATAGGGTTAGGGTTATGTTGAGGGATAGGGTTAGAGATACTTTTAGGGTTACGATTGGACCTAGGGTAGCGTTATGTTGACGGCTAGGGATAGAGATCCGGATAGGGTACCAATTGGACCTAGGGTTAGGCTTATGTGTAGAGCTAGGGTTAGAGATCCGGGTAGGGTTCCGATTGGACCTAGTGTTAGGGTTATGTTGAGGGCTAGTTTTAGAGATCCGGTTAGGGTTACGATTGGAACTAGGGTTAGGGATATGTTGAGGGATAGGGTTAGAGATAAGTTTAGGGTTACGATTGGACCTAGGGTTAGGGTTATGTTCAGGGATAGGGTTAGAGATCCGGTTAGGGTTCCGATTGTACCTAGGGTTAGGGTTATTTTAAGGCTAGGGTTAGAGATCCGGTTAGGGTTCCGATTGGACCTAAGGTTAGGGTTATGTTGAGGGCGAGGGTTAGAGATCCGGTTATGGTTACGATTGGAGCTAGGGTTAGGGTTATGTTGAGAGTTAGGGTTAGAGATCCGGTTAGGGTTCCGATTGGACCTAGGGTTAGGGTTATGTTGAGGGCTAGGGTTAGAGATCCGGTTAGGGTTCCGATTGGACCTAGGGTTAGGGTTATGTTGAGGGCTAGGGTTAGAGATCCGGTTAGGTTCCGATTGGACCTAGGGTTAGGGTTATGTTGAGGGCTAGGGTTACAGATCAGGTTAGGGTTTCGATTGGTCCTAGGGTTAGGGTTATGTTGAGGGATAGGGTTAGAGATCCGGTTAGGGTTCCGATTGGACCTAGGGTTAGGGTTATGTTGAGGGCTAGGGTTACAGATCAGGTTAGGGTTTCGATTGGTCCTAGGGTTAGGGTTATGTTGAGGGATAGGGTTAGAGATCCGGTTAGGGTTCCGATTGTACCTAGGGTTAGGGTTATTTTAAGGCCAGGGCTAGAGATCCGGTTAGGCTTAAGATTGGACCTAGGGTTAGGATCATGTTCCGGGCTAGGGTTAGACATCCGGTTAGGGTTCCGATTGGACCTAGGGTTAGGGTTATGTTGAGAGCGAGGGTTAGAGTTCCGGTTAGGGTTCCGATTGGACCTAGGGTTAGGGTTATGTTGAGGGCGAGGGTTAGAGATCCGGTTATGGTTACGATTGGAGCTAGGGTTAGGGTTATGTTGAGAGTTAGGGTTAGAGATCCGGTTAGGGTTCCGATTGGTCCTAGGGTTAGGGTTATGTTCAGGGCTAGGTTTAGAGATCCGGTTAGGGTTCCGATTGGACCTAGGGTTAGGGTTATGTTGAGGGCTAGGGTTAGAGATCCGTGTAGGGTTCCGATTGGACCTAGGGTTAGGGTTATGTTGAGGGCTAGTGTTAGAGATCCGGTTAGGGTTCCGAATGGACCTAGGGTTAGGGTTATGTTGAGGGCTAGGGTTAGATATCCGGTTAGGGTTTCGATTGGACCTAGGGTAAGGGTTATGTTGAGGGCTAGGGTTAGCGATTCGGTTAGTGTTACGATTGGACCTAGGGTTAGGGTTATGTAGAGGGGTAGTGTTAGAGATCCCGTTAGGGTTACGATTGGACCTCGGGTTAGGGTTATGTTGAGGGCTAGGGTTAGAGATCAGGTTAGGGTTCCGATTGGACCTAGGGTTAGGGTTATGTTGAGGGCTAGGGTTAGAGATCCAGTTAGGGATTCCGATTGGACCTAGGGTTAGGGTTATGTTGAGGGATAGGGTTAGAGATCCGGTTAGGGTTCCGATTGGACCTACGGTTAGGGTTATGTTGAGGGCTAGGGTTAGAGATCCGGTTAGGGTTCCGATTGGACCTAGGGTTAGGGTTATGTTGAGGGCTAGGGTTAGAGATCCGGTTAGGGTTCCGATTGGACCTACGGTTAGGGTTATGTTGAGGGCTAGGGATAGAGATCCGGTTAGCGTTACTATTGCAAATAGGGTTAGGGTTATGTTGAGGGATAGGGTTAGAGATACTTTTAGGGTTACGATTGGACCCTGGGTAGCGTTATGTTGACGGCTAGGGATAGAGATCCGGATAGGGTACCAATTGGACCTAGGGTTAGGCTTATGTGTAGAGCTAGGGTTAGAGATCCGGGTAGGGTTCCGATTGGACCTAGTGTTAGGGTTATGTTGAGGGCTAGTTTTAGAGATCCGGTTAGGGTTACGATTGGAACTAGGGTTAGGGTTATGTTGAGGGCTAGGGTTAGAGATCCGGTTAGGGTTCCGATTGGACCTAAGGTTAGTGGTATGTTAAGGGCTAGTGTTAGAGATCCAGTTAGGGTTACGATTGGACCTAGGGTTACGGTTCCGTTGAGGGCTAGGGTTAGAGATCCGGTTAGGGTTTCGATTGGACCTAGCGTTAGGGTTATGTTGAGGGCTAGGATTCAATATCCGTTTAGGTTTCCGATTGGACCTAGGGTTATGGTTATGTTGAGGGCTAGAGTTAGAGATCCGGTTAGGGTTCTGATTGGACCTAGGGTTATGGTTAGTTTGGGGGTTGGGTTAGAGATCCGGTTAGGGTTCCGATTGAACCTAGGGTTAGGGTTATGTTGAGGGCTAGGGTTACAGATCAGGTTAGGGTTTCGATTGGTCCTAGGGTTAGGGTTATGTTGAGGGATAGGGTTAGAGATCCGGTTAGGGTTCCGATTGTACCTAGGGTTAGGGTTATTTTAAGGCTATTGTTAGAGATCCGGTTAGGCTTAAGATTGGACCTAGGGTTAGGATCATGTTCCGGGCTAGGGTTAGAGTTCCGGTTAGGGTTCCGATTGGACCTAGGGGTAGGGTTATGTTGAGGGCGAGGGTTAGAGATCCGGTTATGGTTACGATTGGAGCTAGGGTTAGGGTTATGTTGAGAGTTAGGGTTAGAGATCCGGTTAGGGTTCCGATTGGACCTAGGGTTAGGGTTATGTTGAGGGCTAGGGTTAGAGATCCGGTTAGGGTTCCGATTGGACCTAGGGTTAGGGTTATGTTGAGGGCTAGGGTTAGAGATCCGTGTAGGGTTCCGATTGGACCTAGGGTTAGGGTTATGTTGAGGGCTAGTGTTAGAGATCCGGTTAGGGTTCCGATTGGACCTAGGGTTAGGGTTATGTTGAGGGCTAGTGTTAGAGATCCGGTTAGGGTTCCGAATGGACCTAGGGTTAGGGTTATGTTGAGGGCTAGGGTTAGATATCCGGTTAGGGTTTCGATTGGACCTAGGGTTAGGGTTATGTTGAGGGCTAGGGTTAGATATCCGGTTAGTGTTACGATTGGACCTAGGGTTAGGGTTATGTAGAGGGGTAGTGTTAGAGATCCCGTTAGGGTTACGATTGGACCTCGGGTTAGGGTTATGTTGAGGGCTAGGGTTACAGATCAGGTTAGGGTTCCGATTGGACCTAGGGTTAGGGTTATGTTGAGGGCTAGGGTTAGAGATCCGGTCAGGGTTCCGATTGGACCTAGGGTTAGGGTTAGGTTGAGGGCTAGTGTTAGAGATCCAGTTAGGGTTCCGATTGGACCTAGGGTTAGGGTTATGTTGAGGGATAGGGTTAGAGATCCGGTTAGGGTTCCGTTTGGACCTACGGTTAGGGTTATGTTGAGGGCTAGGGTTGGAGATCCGGTTAGCGTTACTATTGCAAATAGGGTTAGGGTTATGTTGAGGGATAGGGTTAGAGATACTTTTAGGGTTACGATTGGACCTAGGGTTAGCGTTATGTTGACGGCTAGGGATAGAGATCCGGATAGGGTACCAATTGGACCTAGGGTTAGGCTTATGTGTAGAGCTAGGGTTAGAGATCCGGGTAGGGTTCCGATTGGACCTAGTGTTAGGGTTATGTTGAGGGCTAGTGTTAGAGATCCGGTTAGGGTTACGATTGGAACTAGGGTTAGGGATATGTTGAGGGATAGGGTTAGAGATAAGTTTAGGGTTACGATTGGACCTAGGGTTTGGGTTATGTTGAGGGCTAGGGTTAGAGATCCGGTTAGGGTTCCGATTGGACCTAAGGTTAGTGGTATGTTAAGGGCTAGTGTTAGAGATCCAGTTAGGGTTACGATTGGACCTAGGGTTACGGTTCCGTTGAGGGCTAGGGTTAGAGATCCGGTTAGGGTTTCGATTGGACCTAGCATTAGGGTTATGTTGAGGGCTAGGATTCAATATCCGTTTAGGTTTCCGATTGGACCTAGGGTTATGGTTATGTTGAGGGCTAGAGTTTGAGATCCGGTTAGGGTTCTGATTGGACCTAGGGTTATGGTTAGTTTGGGGGTTGGGTTAGAGATCCGGTTAGGGTTCCGATTGAACCTAGGGTTAGGGTTATGTTGTGGGCTAGGGTTACAGATCAGGTTAGGGTTTCGATTGGTCCTAGGGTTAGGGTTATGTTGAGGGCTAGGGTTAGAGATCCGGTTAGGGTTCCGATTGTACCTAGGGTTAGGGTTATTTTAAGGGCTAGGGTTAGAGATCCGGTTAGGCTTAAGATTGGACCTAGGGTTAGGATCATGCTCCGGGCTAGGGTTAGACATCCGGTTAGGGTTCCGATTGGACCTAGGTTTAGGGTTATGTTGAGAGCGAGGGTTAGAGTTCCGGTTAGGGTTCCGATTGGACCTAGGGTTAGGGTTATGTTGAGGGCGAGGGTTAGAGATCCGGTTATGGTTACGATTGGACCTAGGGTTAGGGTTATGTTGAGAGTTAGGGTTAGAGATCCGGTTAGGGTTCCGATTGGACCTAGGGTTAGGGTTATGTTGAGGGCTAGGGTTAGAGATCCGGTTAGGGTTCCGATTGGACCTAGGGTTAGGGTTATGTTGAGGGCTAGGGTTAGAGACCCGTGTAGGGTTCCGATTGGACCTAGGGTTAGGGTTATGTTGAGGGCTAGTGTTAGAGATCCGGTTAGGGTTCCGATTGGACCTAGGGTAGGGTTATGTTGAGGGCTAGTGTTAGAGATCCGGTTAGGGTTCCGAATGGACCTAGGGTTAGGGTTATGTTGAGGGCTAGGGTTAGATATCCGGTTAGGGTTTCGATTGGACCTAGGGTTAGGGTTATGTTGAGGGCTAGGGTTAGCGATTCGGTTAGTGTTACGATTGGACCTAGGGTTAGGGTTATGTAGAGGGGTAGTGTTAGAGATCCCGTTAGGGTTACGATTGGACCTCGGGTTAGGGTTATGTTGAGGGCTAGGGTTACAGATCAGGTTAGGGTTCCGATTGGACCTAGGGTTAGGGTTATGTTGAGGGCTAGGGTTAGAGATCCGGTCAGGGTTCCGATTGGACCTAGGGTTAGTGTTAGGTTGAGGGCTAGTGTTAGAGATCCAGTTAGGGTTCCGAATGGACCTAGGGTTAGGGTTATGTTGAGGGATAGGGTTAGAGATCCTTTTAGGGTTTCGATTTGACCTAGGGTTAGGGTTATGCTGAGGGCTAGGGTTAGAGATCCGGTTAGGTTTCCGATTGGACGTAGGGTTAGGGTTATATTGAGGGCTAGGGTTAGAGATCCGGTTATGGTTACGATTGGACCTAGGGTTAGGGTTATGTTGAGGGCTAGGGTTAGAGATCCGGTTAGGGTTCCGATTGTACCTAGGGTTAGGGTAATTTTAAGGGCTAGGGTTAGAGATCCGGTTAGGGTTCCGATTGGACCTAGGGTTAGGGTTATGTTGAGGGCTAGGGTTAGAGATCCTGTTAGTGTTACGATTGGACCTAGGGTTAGGGTTATGTTGAGGGCTAGGGTTAGAGATCCGGTTAGGGTTCCGATTGGACCTAGGGTTAGGGTTATGTTGAGGGCTAGGGTTAGAGATCCGGTTAGGGTTCCGATTGGACCTAGGGTTAGGGTTATGTTGAGGGCTAGGGTTAGAGATCCGTGTAGGGTTCCGATTGGACCTAGGGTTAAGGTTATGTTGAGGGCTAGTGTTAGAGATCCGGTTAGGGTTCCGATTGGACCTAGGGTTAGGGTTATGTTGAGGGCTAGTGTTAGAGATCCGGTTAGGGTTCCGAATGGACCTAGGGTTAGGGTTATGTTGAGGGCTAGGGTTAGATATCCGGTTAGGGTTTCGATTGGACCTAGGGTTAGGGTTATGTTGAGGGCTAGGGTTAGCGATTCGGTTAGTGTTACGATTGGACCTAGGGTTAGGGTTATGTAGAGGGGTAGTGTTAGAGATCCCGTTAGGGTTACGATTGGACCTCGGGTTAGGGTTATGTTGAGGGCTAGGGTTACAGATTAGGTTAGGGTTCCGATTGGACCTAGGGTTAGGGTTATGTTGAGGGCTAGGGTTAGAGATCCGGTCAGGGTTCCGATTGGACCTAGGGTTAGGGTTAGGTTGAGGGCTAGCGTTAGAGATCCAGTTAGGGTTCCGATTGGACCTAGGGTTAGGGTTATGTTGAGGGATAGGGTTAGAGATCCGGTTAGGGTTCCGATTGGACCTACGGTTTGGGTTATGTTGAGGGCTAGGGTTAGAGATCCGGTTAGCGTTACTATTGCAAATAGGGTTAGGGTTATGTTGAGGGATAGGGTTAGAGATACTTTTAGGGTTACGATTGGACCTAGGGTTAGCGTTATGTTGACGGCTAGGGATAGAGATCCGGATAGGGTACCAATTGGACCTAGGGTTAGGCTTATGTGTAGAGCTAGGGTTAGAGATCCGGGTAGGGTTCCGATTGGACCTAGTGTTAGGGTTATGTTGAGGGCTAGTGTTAGAGATCCGGTTAGGGTTACGATTGGAACTAGGGTTAGGGATATGTTGAGGGATAGGGTTAGAGATAAGTTTAGGGTTACGATTGGACCTAGGGTTTGGGTTATGTTGAGGGCTAGGGTTAGAGATCCGGTTAGGGTTCCGATTGGACCTAAGGTTAGTGGTATGTTAAGGGCTAGTGTTAGAGATCCAGTTAGGGTTACGATTGGACCTAGGGTTACGGTTCCGTTGAGGGCTAGGGTTAGAGATCCGGTTAGGGTTTCGATTGGACCTAGCGTTAGGGTTATGTTGAGGGCTAGGATTCAATATCCGTTTAGGTTTCCGATTGGACCTAGGGTTATGGTTATGTTGAGGGCTAGAGTTAGAGATCCGGTTAGGGTTCTGATTGGACCTAGGGTTATGGTTAGTTTGGGGGTTGGGTTAGAGATCCGGTTAGGGTTCCGATTGAACCTAGGGTTAGGGTTAGGTTGAGGGCTAGTGTTAGAGATCCAGTTAGGGTTCCGAATGGACCTAGGGTTAGGGTTATGTTGAGGGATAGGGTTAGAGATCCTTTTAGGGTTTCGATTTGACCTAGGGTTAGGGTTATGCTGAGGGCTAGGGTTAGAGATCCGGTTAGGTTTCCGATTGGACGTAGGGTTAGGGTTATATTGAGGGCTAGGGTTAGAGATCCGGTTATGGTTACGATTGGACCTAGGGTTAGGGTTATGTTGAGGGCTAGGGTTAGAGATCCGGTTAGGGTTCCGATTGTACCTAGGGTTAGGGTAATTTTAAGGGCTAGGGTTAGAGATCCGGTTAGGCTTACGATTGGACCTAGGGTTAGAATTATGTTCCGGGCTAGGGTTAGACATCCGGTTAGGGTTCCGATTGGACCTAGGTTTAGGGTTATGTTGAGAGCGAGGGTTAGAGTTCCGGTTAGGGTTCCGATTGGACCTAGGGTTAGGGTTATGTTGAGGTCTAGGGTTAGAGATCCTGTTAGTGTTACGATTGGACCTAGGGTTAGGGTCATGTTGAGCGCTAGGGTTAGAGATCCTGTTAGGATTACGATTGGACCTAGGGTTAGGGTTATGTTGAGGGCTAGGGTTAGAGATCCGGTTAGGATTACGATTGGACCTAAGGTTAGGGTTATGTTGAGGGCTAGGGTTAGAGATCTGGTTACTGTTACCATTGGACCTAGGGTTAGGGTTATGTTGAGGGCTAGGGTTAGACATCCGGTTAGGGATCCGATTGGACCTAGGGTTAGGGTTATGTTGAGGGCTAGGGTTAGAGATCCGGTTAGGGTTCCGATTGGACCTAGGGTTAGGGTTATGTTGAGGGCTAGGGTTAGAGATCCGTGTAGGGTTCCGATTGGACCTAGGGTTAAGGTTATGTTGAGGGCTAGTGTTAGAGATCCGGTTAGGGTTCCGATTGGACCTAGGGTTAGGGTTATGTTGAGGGCTAGTGTTAGAGATCCGGTTAGGGTTCCGAATGGACCTAGGGTTAGGGTTATGTTGAGGGCTAGGGTTAGATATCCGGTTAGGGTTTCGATTGGACCTAGGGTTAGGGTTATGTTGAGGGCTAGGGTTAGCGATTCGGTTAGTGTTACGATTGGACGTAGGGTTAGGATCATGTTCCGGGCTAGGGTTATACATCCGGTTAGGGTTCCGATTGGACCTAGGTTTAGGGTTATGTTGAGAGTGAGGGTTAGAGATCCGGTTATGGTTACGATTGGACCTAGGGTTTGGGTTATGTTGAGGGCGAGGGTTAGAGATCCGTTTATGGTTACGATTGGACCTAGGGTTAGGGTTATGTTGAGAGTTAGGGTTAGAGATCCGGTTAGGGTTCCGATTGGACCTAGGGTTAGGGTTATGTTGAGGGCTAGGGTTAGTGATCCGGTTAGGGTTCCGATTGGACCTAGGGTTAGGGTTATGTTGAGGGCTAGGGTTAGAGATCTGTGTAGGGTTCCGATTGGACCTAGGGTTAGGGTTATGTTGAGGGCTAGGTTTAGATCCGGTTAGGGTATTATTTGACCTAGGGTTAGTGTTATGTTGAGGGCTAAGGTTAGAGAGACGGTTAGGGTTACAATTGGACCTAGAGTTAGGGTTATGTTGAGGGATAGGGTTAGAGATACTTTTAGGGTTACGACTGGACCTAGGGTTAGGATTACGTTGAGGACTAGGGTTAGAGATCCTGTTAGGGTTCCGATTGGACCTAGGGTTAGGGTTATGTTGAGGGCTAGTGTTAGAGATCCCCTCAGGGTTACGATTGGACCTAGGGTGAGGGATATGTTGAGGGATAGGGTTAGAGATCCGTTTACGGTTGCGATTGGACGTAGGGTTAGGGTTATGTTGAGGGCTAGGTTTAGAGATCCGGTTAGGGTTACGATTGGACCTAGGGTTAGGGTTATGTTGAGGGCTAAGGTTAGAGATCTGGTTAGGGTTCCGATTGGACCTAGGGTTAGGGTTATGTTGAGAGTTAGGGTTAGAGATCCGGTTAGGGTTCCGATTGGACCTAGGGTTAGGGTTATGTTGAGGGCTAGGGTTAGAGATCCGGTTAGGGTTCCGATTGGACCTAGGGTTAGGGTTATGTTGAGGGCTAGGGTTAGAGATCCGTGTAGGGTTCCGATTGGACCTAGGGTTAGGGTTATGTTGAGGGCTAGTGTTAGAGATCCGGTTAGGGTTCCGATTGGACCTAGGGTTAGGGTTATGTTGAGGGCTAGTGTTAGAGATAAGGTTAGGGTTCCGAATGGACCTAGGGTTAGGGTTAAGTTGAGGGCTAGGGTTAGATATCCGGTTAGGGTTCCGATTGGACCTAGGGTTAGGGTTATGTTGAGGGCTAGGTTTAGCGATTCAGTTAGTGTTACGATTGGACCTAGGGTTAGGGTTATGTAGAGGGGTAGTGTTAGAGATCCCGTTAGGGTTACGATTCGACCTAGGGTTAGGGTTATGTTGATGGCTAGGTTTAGAGATCCAGTTAGGGTTCCGATTGGACCTCGGGTTAGGGTTATGTTGACGGCTAGGGTTACAGATCAGGTTAGGGTTCCGATTGGACCTAGGGTTAGGGTTATGTTGAGGGCTAGGGTTAGAGACCCGTGTAGGGTTCCGATTGGACCTAGGGTTAGGGTTATGTTGAGGGCTAGTGTTAGAGATCCGGTTAGGGTTCCGATTGGACCTAGGGTTAGGGTTATGTTGAGGGCTAGTGTTAGAGATCCGGTTAGGGTTCCGAATGGACCTAGGGTTAGGGTTATGTTGAGGGCTAGGGTTAGATATCCGGTTAGGGTTTCGATTGGACCTAGGGTTAGGGTTATGTTGAGGGCTAGGGTTAGATATCCGGTTAGTGTTACGATTGGACCTAGGGTTAGGGTTATGTAGAGGGGTAGTGTTAGAGATCCCGTTAGGGTTACGATTGGACCTCGGGTTAGGGTTATGTTGAGGGCTAGGGTTACAGATCAGGTTAGGGTTCCGATTGGACCTAGGGTTAGGGTTATGTTGAGGGCTAGGGTTAGAGATCCGGTCAGGGTTCCGATTGGACCTAGGGTTAGGGTTAGGTTGAGGGCTAGTGTTAGAGATCCAGTTAGGGTTCCGATTGGACCTAGGGTTAGGGTTATGTTGAGGGATAGGGTTAGAGATCCGGTTAGGGTTCCGTTTGGACCTACGGTTAGGGTTATGTTGAGGGCTAGGGTTAGAGATCCGGTTAGCGTTACTATTGCAAATAGGGTTAGGGTTATGTTGAGGGATAGGGTTAGAGATACTTTTAGGGTTACGATTGGACCTAGGGTTAGCGTTATGTTGACGGCTAGGGATAGAGATCCGGATAGGGTACCAATTGGACCTAGGGTTAGGCTTATGTGTAGAGCTAGGGTTAGAGATCCGGGTAGGGTTCCGATTGGACCTAGTGTTAGGGTTATGTTGAGGGCTAGTGTTAGAGATCCGGTTAGGGTTACGATTGGAACTAGGGTTAGGGATATGTTGAGGGATAGGGTTAGAGATAAGTTTAGGGTTACGATTGGACCTAGGGTTTGGGTTATGTTGAGGGCTAGGGTTAGAGATCCGGTTAGGGTTCCGATTGGACCTAAGGTTAGTGGTATGTTAAGGGCTAGTGTTAGAGATCCAGTTAGGGTTACGATTGGACCTAGGGTTACGGTTCCGTTGAGGGCTAGGGTTAGAGATCCGGTTAGGGTTTCGATTGGACCTAGCATTAGGGTTATGTTGAGGGCTAGGATTCAATATCCGTTTAGGTTTCCGATTGGACCTAGGGTTATGGTTATGTTGAGGGCTAGAGTTTGAGATCCGGTTAGGGTTCTGATTGGACCTAGGGTTATGGTTAGTTTGGGGGTTGGGTTAGAGATCCGGTTAGGGTTCCGATTGAACCTAGGGTTAGGGTTATGTTGTGGGCTAGGGTTACAGATCAGGTTAGGGTTTCGATTGGTCCTAGGGTTAGGGTTATGTTGAGGGCTAGGGTTAGAGATCCGGTTAGGGTTCCGATTGTACCTAGGGTTAGGGTTATTTTAAGGGCTAGGGTTAGAGATCCGGTTAGGCTTAAGATTGGACCTAGGGTTAGGATCATGCTCCGGGCTAGGGTTAGACATCCGGTTAGGGTTCCGATTGGACCTAGGTTTAGGGTTATGTTGAGAGCGAGGGTTAGAGTTCCGGTTAGGGTTCCGATTGGACCTAGGGTTAGGGTTATGTTGAGGGCGAGGGTTAGAGATCCGGTTATGGTTACGATTGGACCTAGGGTTAGGGTTATGTTGAGAGTTAGGGTTAGAGATCCGGTTAGGGTTCCGATTGGACCTAGGGTTAGGGTTATGTTGAGGGCTAGGGTTAGAGATCCGGTTAGGGTTCCGATTGGACCTAGGGTTAGGGTTATGTTGAGGGCTAGGGTTAGAGACCCGTGTAGGGTTCCGATTGGACCTAGGGTTAGGGTTATGTTGAGGGCTAGTGTTAGAGATCCGGTTAGGGTTCCGATTGGACCTAGGGTTAGGGTTATGTTGAGGGCTAGTGTTAGAGATCCGGTTAGGGTTCCGAATGGACCTAGGGTTAGGGCTATGTTGAGGGCTAGGGTTAGATATCCGGTTAGGGTTTCGATTGGACCTAGGGTTAGGGTTATGTTGAGGGCTAGGGTTAGCGATTCGGTTAGTGTTACGATTGGACCTAGGGTTAGGGTTATGTAGAGGGGTAGTGTTAGAGATCCCGTTAGGGTTACGATTGGACCTCGGGTTAGGGTTATGTTGAGGGCTAGGGTTACAGATCAGGTTAGGGTTCCGATTGGACCTAGGGTTAGGGTTATGTTGAGGGCTAGGGTTAGAGATCCGGTCAGGGTTCCGATTGGACCTAGGGTTAGTGTTAGGTTGAGGGCTAGTGTTAGAGATCCAGTTAGGGTTCCGAATGGACCTAGGGTTAGGGTTATGTTGAGGGATAGGGTTAGAGATCCTTTTAGGGTTTCGATTTGACCTAGGGTTAGGGTTATGCTGAGGGCTAGGGTTAGAGATCCGGTTAGGTTTCCGATTGGACGTAGGGTTAGGTTTATATTGAGGGCTAGGGTTAGAGATCCGGTTATGGTTACGATTGGACCTAGGGTTAGGGTTATGTTGAGGGCTAGGGTTAGAGATCCGGTTAGGGTTCCGATTGTACCTAGGGTTAGGGTAATTTTAAGGGCTAGGGTTAGAGATCCGGTTAGGGTTCCGATTGGACCTAGGGTTAGGGTTATGTTGAGGGCTAGGGTTAGAGATCCTGTTAGTGTTACGATTGGACCTAGGGTTAGGGTTATGTTGAGGGCTAGGGTTAGAGATCCGGTTAGGGTTCCGATTGGACCTAGGTTTAGGGTTATGTTGAGGGCTAGTGTTAGAGATCCGGTTAGGGTTCCGAATGGACCTAGGGTTAGGGTTATGTTGAGGGCTAGGGTTAGATATCCGGTTAGGGTTTCGATTGGACCTAGGGTTAGGGTTATGTTGAGGGCTAGGGTTAGCGATTCGGTTAGTGTTACGATTGGACCTAGGGTTAGGGTTATGTAGAGGGGTAGTGTTAGAGATCCCGTTAGGGTTACGATTGGACCTCGGGTTAGGGTTATGTTGAGGGCTAGGGTTACAGATTAGGTTAGGGTTCCGATTGGACCTAGGGTTAGGGTTATGTTGAGGGCTAGGGTTAGAGATCCGGTCAGGGTTCCGATTGGACCTAGGGTTAGGGTTAGGTTGAGGGCTAGCGTTAGAGATCCAGTTAGGGTTCCGATTGGACCTAGGGTTAGGGTTATGTTGAGGGATAGGGTTAGAGATCCGGTTAGGGTTCCGATTGGACCTACGGTTAGGGTTATGTTGAGGGCTAGGGTTAGAGATCCGGTCAGCGTTACTATTGCAAATAGGGTTAGGGTTATGTTGAGGGATAGGGTTAGAGATACTTTTAGGGTTACGATTGGACCTAGGGTTAGCGTTATGTTGACGGCTAGGGATAGAGATCCGGATAGGGTACCAATTGGACCTAGGGTTAGGCTTATGTGTAGAGCTAGGGTTAGAGATCCGGGTAGGGTTCCGATTGGACCTAGTGTTAGGGTTATGTTGAGGGCTAGTGTTAGAGATCCGGTTAGGGTTACGATTGGAACTAGGGTTAGGGATATGTTGAGGGATAGGGTTAGAGATAAGTTTAGGGTTACGATTGGACCTAGGGTTTGGGTTATGTTGAGGGCTAGGGTTAGAGATCCGGTTAGGGTTCCGATTGGACCTAAGGTTAGTGGTATGTTAAGGGCTAGTGTTAGAGATCCAGTTAGGGTTACGATTGGACCTAGGGTTACGGTTCCGTTGAGGGCTAGGGTTAGAGATCCGGTTAGGGTTTCGATTGGACCTAGCGTTAGGGTTATGTTGAGGGCTAGGATTCAATATCCGTTTAGGTTTCCGATTGGACCTAGGGTTATGGTTATGTTGAGGGCTAGAGTTAGAGATCCGGTTAGGGTTCTGATTGGACCTAGGGTTATGGTTAGTTTGGGGGTTGGGTTAGAGATCCGGTTAGTGTTCCGATTGAACCTAGGGTTAGGGTTAGGTTGAGGGCTAGTGTTAGAGATCCAGTTAGGGTTCCGAATGGACCTAGGGTTAGGGTTATGTTGAGGGATAGGGTTAGAGATCCTTTTAGGGTTTCGATTTGACCTAGGGTTAGGGTTATGCTGAGGGCTAGGGTTAGAGATCCGGTTAGGTTTCCGATTGGACGTAGGGTTAGGGTTATATTGAGGGCTAGGGTTAGAGATCCGGTTATGGTTACGATTGGACCTAGGGTTAGGGTTATGTTGAGGGCTAGGGTTAGAGATCCGGTTAGGGTTCCGATTGTACCTAGGGTTAGGGTAATTTTAAGGGCTAGGGTTAGAGATCCGGTTAGGCTTACGATTGGACCTAGGGTTAGAATTATGTTCCGGGCTAGGGTTAGACATCCGGTTAGGGTTCCGATTGGACCTAGGTTTAGGGTTATGTTGAGAGCGAGGGTTAGAGTTCCGGTTAGGGTTCCGATTGGACCTAGGGTTAGGGTTATGTTGAGGTCTAGGGTTAGAGATCCTGTTAGTGTTACGATTGGACCTAGGGTTAGGGTCATGTTGAGCGCTAGGGTTAGAGATCCTGTTAGGATTACGATTGGACCTAGGGTTAGGGTTATGTTGAGGGCTAGGGTTAGAGATCCGGTTAGGATTACGATTGGACCTAAGGTTAGGGTTATGTTGAGGGCTAGGGTTAGAGATCTGGTTACTGTTACCATTGGACCTAGGGTTAGGGTTATGTTGAGGGCTAGGGTTAGACATCCGGTTAGGGATCCGATTGGACCTAG
This sequence comes from Miniopterus natalensis, assembly GCF_054644295.1. Taxonomy (NCBI): domain Eukaryota; kingdom Metazoa; phylum Chordata; class Mammalia; order Chiroptera; family Miniopteridae; genus Miniopterus; species Miniopterus natalensis. The sequence continues at coordinate 87,061,796 of NC_142088.1, forward strand.
GGTTAGGGTTATGTTGAGGGCTAGGGTTAGAGATCCGGTTAGGGTTCCGATTGGACCTAGGGTTAGGGTTATGTTGAGGGCTAGGGTTAGAGATCCGTGTAGGGTTCCGATTGGACCTAGGGTTAAGGTTATGTTGAGGGCTAGTGTTAGAGATCCGGTTAGGGTTCCGATTGGACCTAGGGTTAGGGTTATGTTGAGGGCTAGTGTTAGAGATCCGGTTAGGGTTCCGAATGGACCTAGGGTTAGGGTTATGTTGAGGGCTAGGGTTAGATATCCGGTTAGGGTTTCGATTGGACCTAGGGTTAGGGTTATGTTGAGGGCTAGGGTTAGCGATTCGGTTAGTGTTACGATTGGACGTAGGGTTAGGATCATGTTCCGGGCTAGGGTTAGACATCCGGTTAGGGTTCCGATTGGACCTAGGTTTAGGGTTATGTTGAGAGTGAGGGTTAGAGATCCGGTTATGGTTACGATTGGACCTAGGGTTTGGGTTATGTTGAGGGCGAGGGTTAGAGATCCGTTTATGGTTACGATTGGACCTAGGGTTAGGGTTATGTTGAGAGTTAGGGTTAAAGATCCGGTTAGGGTTCCGATTGGACCTAGGGTTAGGGTTATGTTGAGGGCTAGGGTTAGTGATCCGGTTAGGGTTCCGATTGGACCTAGGGTTAGGGTTATGTTGAGGGCTAGGGTTAGAGATCCGTGTAGGGTTCCGATTGGACCTAGGGTTAGGGTTATGTTGAGGGCTAGGTTTAGATCCGGTTAGGGTATTATTTGACCTAGGGTTAGTGTTATGTTGAGGGCTAAGGTTAGAGAGACGGTTAGGGTTACAATTGGACCTAGAGTTAGGGTTATGTTGAGGGATAGGGTTAGAGATACTTTTAGGGTTACGACTGGACCTAGGGTTAGGATTACGTTGAGGACTAGGGTTAGAGATCCTGTTAGGGTTCCGATTGGACCTAGGGTTAGGGTTATGTTGAGGGCTAGTGTTAGAGATCCCCTCAGGGTTACGATTGGACCTAGGGTGAGGGATATGTTGAGGGATAGGGTTAGAGATCCGTTTACGGTTGCGATTGGACGTAGGGTTAGGGTTATGTTGAGGGCTAGGTTTAGAGATCCGGTTAGGGTTACGATTGGACCTAGGGTTAGGGTTATGTTGAGGGCTAAGGTTAGAGATCTGGTTAGGGTTCCGATTGGACCTAGGGTTAGGGTTATGTTGAGAGTTAGGGTTAGAGATCCGGTTAGGGTTCCGATTGGACCTAGGGTTAGGGTTATGTTGAGGGCTAGGGTTAGAGATCCGGTTAGGGTTCCGATTGGACCTAGGGTTAGGGTTATGTTGAGGGCTAGGGTTAGAGATCCGTGTAGGGTTCCGATTGGACCTAGGGTTAGGGTTATGTTGAGGGTTAGTGTTAGAGATCCGGTTAGGGTTCCGATTGGACCTAGGGTTAGGGTTATGTTGAGGGCTAGTGTTAGAGATAAGGTTAGGGTTCCGAATGGACCTAGGGTTAGGGTTAAGTTGAGGGCTAGGGTTAGATATCCGGTTAGGGTTCCGATTGGACCTAGGGTTAGGGTTATGTTGAGGGCTAGGTTTAGCGATTCAGTTAGTGTTACGATTGGACCTAGGGTTAGGGTTATGTAGAGGGGTAGTGTTAGAGATCCCGTTAGGGTTACGATTCGACCTAGGGTTAGGGTTATGTTGATGGCTAGGTTTAGAGATCCAGTTAGGGTTCCGATTGGACCTCGGGTTAGGGTTATGTTGACGGCTAGGGTTACAGATCAGGTTAGGGTTCCGATTGGACCTAGGGTTAGGGTTATGTTGAGGGCTAGGGTTAGAGACCCGTGTAGGGTTCCGATTGGACCTAGGGTTAGGGTTATGTTGAGGGCTAGTGTTAGAGATCCGGTTAGGGTTCCGATTGGACCTAGGGTTAGGGTTATGTTGAGGGCTAGTGTTAGAGATCCGGTTAGGGTTCCGAATGGACCTAGGGTTAGGGTTATGTTGAGGGCTAGGGTTAGATATCCGGTTAGGGTTTCGATTGGACCTAGGGTTAGGGTTATGTTGAGGGCTAGGGTTAGATATCCGGTTAGTGTTACGATTGGACCTAGGGTTAGGGTTATGTAGAGGGGTAGTGTTAGAGATCCCGTTAGGGTTACGATTGGACCTCGGGTTAGGGTTATGTTGAGGGCTAGGGTTACAGATCAGGTTAGGGTTCCGATTGGACCTAGGGTTAGGGTTATGTTGAGGGCTAGGGTTAGAGATCCGGTCAGGGTTCCGATTGGACCTAGGGTTAGGGTTAGGTTGAGGGCTAGTGTTAGAGATCCAGTTAGGGTTCCGATTGGACCTAGGGTTAGGGTTATGTTGAGGGATAGGGTTAGAGATCCGGTTAGGGTTCCGTTTGGACCTACGGTTAGGGTTATGTTGAGGGCTAGGGTTAGAGATCCGGTTAGCGTTACTATTGCAAATAGGGTTAGGGTTATGTTGAGGGATAGGGTTAGAGATACTTTTAGGGTTACGATTGGACCTAGGGTTAGCGTTATGTTGACGGCTAGGGATAGAGATCCGGATAGGGTACCAATTGGACCTAGGGTTAGGCTTATGTGTAGAGCTAGGGTTAGAGATCCGGGTAGGGTTCCGATTGGACCTAGTGTTAGGGTTATGTTGAGGGCTAGTGTTAGAGATCCGGTTAGGGTTACGATTGGAACTAGGGTTAGGGATATGTTGAGGGATAGGGTTAGAGATAAGTTTAGGGTTACGATTGGACCTAGGGTTTGGGTTATGTTGAGGGCTAGGGTTAGAGATCCGGTTAGGGTTCCGATTGGACCTAAGGTTAGTGGTATGTTAAGGGCTAGTGTTAGAGATCCAGTTAGGGTTACGATTGGACCTAGGGTTACGGTTCCGTTGAGGGCTAGGGTTAGAGATCCGTTTAGGGTTTCGATTGGACCTAGCATTAGGGTTATGTTGAGGGCTAGGATTCAATATCCGTTTAGGTTTCCGATTGGACCTAGGGTTATGGTTATGTTGAGGGCTAGAGTTTGAGATCCGGTTAGGGTTCTGATTGGACCTAGGGTTATGGTTAGTTTGGGGGTTGGGTTAGAGATCCGGTTAGGGTTCCGATTGAACCTAGGGTTAGGGTTATGTTGTGGGCTAGGGTTACAGATCAGGTTAGGGTTTCGATTGGTCCTAGGGTTAGGGTTATGTTGAGGGCTAGGGTTAGAGATCCGGTTAGGGTTCCGATTGTACCTAGGGTTAGGGTTATTTTAAGGGCTAGGGTTAGAGATCCGGTTAGGCTTAAGATTGGACCTAGGGTTAGGATCATGCTCCGGGCTAGGGTTAGACATCCGGTTAGGGTTCCGATTGGACCTAGGTTTAGGGTTATGTTGAGAGCGAGGGTTAGAGTTCCGGTTAGGGTTCCGATTGGACCTAGGGTTAGGGTTATGTTGAGGGCGAGGGTTAGAGATCCGGTTATGGTTACGATTGGACCTAGGGTTAGGGTTATGTTGAGAGTTAGGGTTAGAGATCCGGTTAGGGTTCCGATTGGACCTAGGGTTAGGGTTATGTTGAGGGCTAGGGTTAGAGATCCGGTTAGGGTTCCGATTGGACCTAGGGTTAGGGTTATGTTGAGGGCTAGGGTTAGAGACCCGTGTAGGGTTCCGATTGGACCTAGGGTTAGGGTTATGTTGAGGGCTAGTGTTAGAGATCCGGTTAGGGTTCCGATTGGACCTAGGGTTAGGGTTATGTTGAGGGCTAGTATTAGAGATCCGGTTAGGGTTCCGAATGGACCTAGGGTTAGGGCTATGTTGAGGGCTAGGGTTAGATATCCGGTTAGGGTTTCGATTGGACCTAGGGTTAGGGTTATGTTGAGGGCTAGGGTTAGCGATTCGGTTAGTGTTACGATTGGACCTAGGGTTAGGGTTATGTAGAGGGGTAGTGTTAGAGATCCCGTTAGGGTTACGATTGGACCTAGGGTTAGGGTTATGTTGAGGGCTAGGGTTAGAGATCCGGTCAGGGTTCCGATTGGACCTAGGGTTAGTGTTAGGTTGAGGGCTAGTGTTAGAGATCCAGTTAGGGTTCCGAATGGACCTAGGGTTAGGGTTATGTTGAGGGATAGGGTTAGAGATCCTTTTAGGGTTTCGATTTGACCTAGGGTTAGGGTTATGCTGAGGGCTAGGGTTAGAGATCCGGTTAGGTTTCCGATTGGACGTAGGGTTAGGGTTATATTGAGGGCTAGGGTTAGAGATCCGGTTATGGTTACGATTGGACCTAGGGTTAGGGTTATGTTGAGGGCTAGGGTTAGAGATCCGGTTAGGGTTCCGATTGTACCTAGGGTTAGGGTAATTTTAAGGGCTAGGGTTAGAGATCCGGTTAGGGTTCCGATTGGACCTAGGGTTAGGGTTATGTTGAGGGCTAGGGTTAGAGATCCGGTTAGGGTTCCGAATGGACCTAGGGTTAGGGTTATGTTGAGGGCTAGGGTTAGATATCCGGTTAGGGTTCCGAATGGACCTAGGGTTAGGGTTATGTTGAGGGCTAGGGTTAGATATCCGGTTAGGGTTTCGATTGGACCTAGGGTTAGGGTTATGTTGAGGGCTAGGGTTAGCGATTCGGTTAGTGTTACGATTGGACCTAGGGTTAGGGTTATGTAGAGGGGTAGTGTTAGAGATCCCGTTAGGGTTACGATTGGACCTCGGGTTAGGGTTATGTTGAGGGCTAGGGTTACAGATTAGGTTAGGGTTCCGATTGGACCTAGGGTTAGGGTTATGTTGAGGGCTAGGGTTAGAGATCCGGTCAGGGTTCCGATTGGACCTAGGGTTAGGGTTAGGTTGAGGGCTAGCGTTAGAGATCCAGTTAGGGTTCCGATTGGACCTAGGGTTAGGGTTATGTTGAGGGATAGGGTTAGAGATCCGGTTAGGGTTCCGATTGGACCTACGGTTAGGGTTATGTTGAGGGCTAGGGTTAGAGATCCGGTTAGCGTTACTATTGCAAATAGGGTTAGGGTTATGTTGAGGGATAGGGTTAGAGATACTTTTAGGGTTACGATTGGACCTAGGGTTAGCGTTATGTTGACGGCTAGGGATAGAGATCCGGATAGGGTACCAATTGGACCTAGGGTTAGGCTTATGTGTAGAGCTAGGGTTAGAGATCCGGGTAGGGTTCCGATTGGACCTAGTGTTAGGGTTATGTTGAGGGCTAGTGTTAGAGATCCGGTTAGGGTTACGATTGGAACTAGGGTTAGGGATATGTTGAGGGATAGGGTTAGAGATAAGTTTAGGGTTACGATTGGACCTAGGGTTTGGGTTATGTTGAGGGCTAGGGTTAGAGATCCGGTTAGGGTTCCGATTGGACCTAAGGTTAGTGGTATGTTAAGGGCTAGTGTTAGAGATCCAGTTAGGGTTACGATTGGACCTAGGGTTACGGTTCCGTTGAGGGCTAGGGTTAGAGATCCGGTTAGGGTTTCGATTGGACCTAGCGTTAGGGTTATGTTGAGGGCTAGGATTCAATATCCGTTTAGGTTTCCGATTGGACCTAGGGTTATGGTTATGTTGAGGGCTAGAGTTAGAGATCCGGTTAGGGTTCTGATTGGACCTAGGGTTATGGTTAGTTTGGGGGTTGGGTTAGAGATCCGGTTAGGGTTCCGATTGAACCTAGGGTTAGGGTTAGGTTGAGGGCTAGTGTTAGAGATCCAGTTAGGGTTCCGAATGGACCTAGGGTTAGGGTTATGTTGAGGGATAGGGTTAGAGATCCTTTTAGGGTTTCGATTTGACCTAGGGTTAGGGTTATGCTGAGGGCTAGGGTTAGAGATCCGGTTAGGTTTCCGATTGGACGTAGGGTTAGGGTTATATTGAGGGCTAGGGTTAGAGATCCGGTTATGGTTACGATTGGACCTAGGGTTAGGGTTATGTTGAGGGCTAGGGTTAGAGATCCGGTTAGGGTTCCGATTGTACCTAGGGTTAGGGTAATTTTAAGGGCTAGGGTTAGAGATCCGGTTAGGCTTACGATTGGACCTAGGGTTAGAATTATGTTCCGGGCTAGGGTTAGACATCCGGTTAGGGTTACGATTGGACCTAGGTTTAGGGTTATGTTGAGAGCGAGGGTTAGAGTTCCGGTTAGGGTTCCGATTGGACCTAGGGTTAGGGTTATGTTGAGGTCTAGGGTTAGAGATCCTGTTAGTGTTACGATTGGACCTAGGGTTAGGGTCATGTTGAGCGCTAGGGTTAGAGATCCTGTTAGGATTACGATTGGACCTAGGGTTAGGGTTATGTTGAGGGCTAGGGTTAGAGATCCGGTTAGGATTACGATTGGACCTAAGGTTAGGGTTATGTTGAGGGCTAGGGTTAGAGATCTGGTTACTGTTACCATTGGACCTAGGGTTAGGGTTATGTTGAGGGCTAGGGTTAGACATCCGGTTAGGGATCCGATTGGACCTAGGGTTAGGGTTATGTTGAGGGCTAGGGTTAGAGATCCGGTTAGGGTTCCGATTGGACCTAGGGTTAGGGTTATGTTGAGGGCTAGGGTTAGAGATCCGTGTAGGGTTCCGATTGGACCTAGGGTTAAGGTTATGTTGAGGGCTAGTGTTAGAGATCCGGTTAGGGTTCCGATTGGACCTAGGGTTAGGGTTATGTTGAGGGCTAGTGTTAGAGATCCGGTTAGGGTTCCGAATGGACCTAGGGTTAGGGTTATGTTGAGGGCTAGGGTTAGATATCCGGTTAGGGTTTCGATTGGACCTAGGGTTAGGGTTATGTTGAGGGCTAGGGTTAGCGATTCGGTTAGTGTTACGATTGGACGTAGGGTTAGGATCATGTTCCGGGCTAGGGTTAGACATCCGGTTAGGGTTCCGATTGGACCTAGGTTTAGGGTTATGTTGAGAGTGAGGGTTAGAGATCCGGTTATGGTTACGATTGGACCTAGGGTTTGGGTTATGTTGAGGGCGAGGGTTAGAGATCCGTTTATGGTTACGATTGGACCTAGGGTTAGGGTTATGTTGAGAGTTAGGGTTAGAGATCCGGTTAGGGTTCCGATTGGACCTAGGGTTAGGGTTATGTTGAGGGCTAGGGTTAGTGATCCGGTTAGGGTTCCGATTGGACCTAGGGTTAGGGTTATGTTGAGGGCTAGGGTTAGAGATCCGTGTAGGGTTCCGATTGGACCTAGGGTTAGGGTTATGTTGAGGGCTAGGTTTAGATCCGGTTAGGGTATTATTTGACCTAGGGTTAGTGTTATGTTGAGGGCTAAGGTTAGAGAGACGGTTAGGGTTACAATTGGACCTAGAGTTAGGGTTATGTTGAGGGATAGGGTTAGAGATACTTTTAGGGTTACGACTGGACCTAGGGTTAGGATTACGTTGAGGACTAGGGTTAGAGATCCTGTTAGGGTTCCGATTGGACCTAGGGTTAGGGTTATGTTGAGGGCTAGTGTTAGAGATCCCCTCAGGGTTACGATTGGACCTAGGGTGAGGGATATGTTGAGGGATAGGGTTAGAGATCCGTTTACGGTTGCGATTGGACGTAGGGTTAGGGTTATGTTGAGGGCTAGGTTTAGAGATCCGGTTAGGGTTACGATTGGACCTAGGGTTAGGGTTATGTTGAGGGCTAAGGTTAGAGATCTGGTTAGGGTTCCGATTGGACCTAGGGTTAGGGTTATGTTGAGAGTTAGGGTTAGAGATCCGGTTAGGGTTCCGATTGGACCTAGGGTTAGGGTTATGTTGAGGGCTAGGGTTAGAGATCCGGTTAGGGTTCCGATTGGACCTAGGGTTAGGGTTATGTTGAGGGCTAGGGTTAGAGATCCGTGTAGGGTTCCGATTGGACCTAGGGTTAGGGTTATGTTGAGGGCTAGTGTTAGAGATCCGGTTAGGGTTCCGATTGGACCTAGGGTTAGGGTTATGTTGAGGGCTAGTGTTAGAGATAAGGTTAGGGTTCCGAATGGACCTAGGGTTAGGGTTAAGTTGAGGGCTAGGGTTAGATATCCGGTTAGGGTTCCGATTGGACCTAGGGTTAGGGTTATGTTGAGGGCTAGGGTTAGCGATTCAGTTAGTGTTACGATTGGACCTAGGGTTAGGGTTATGTAGAGGGGTAGTGTTAGAGATCCCGTTAGGGTTACGATTCGACCTAGGGTTAGGGTTATGTTGATGGCTAGGTTTAGAGATCCAGTTAGGGTTCCGATTGGACCTCGGGTTAGGGTTATGTTGACGGCTAGGGTTACAGATCAGGTTAGGGTTCCGATTGGACCTAGGGTTAGGGTTATGTTGAGGGCTAGGGTTAAAGATCCGGTCAGGGTTCCGATTGGACCTAGGGTTAGGGTTAGGTTGAGGGCTAGTGTTAGAGATCCAGTTAGGGTTCCGATTGGACCTAGGGTTAGGGTTATGTTGATGGATAGGGTTAGAGATCCTTTTAGGGTTTCGATTGGACCTAGGGTTAGGGTTATGCTGAGGGCTAGGGTTAGAGATCCGGTTAGGTTTCCGATTGGACGTAGGGTTAGGGTTATATTGAGGGCTAGGGTTAGAGATCCGGTTATGGTTCCGATTGTACCTAGGGTTAGGGTTATGTTGAGGGCTAGTGTTAGAGATCCGGTTAGGGTTCCGAATGGACCTAGGGTTAGGGTTATGTTGAGGGCTAGGGTTAGATATCCGGTTAGGGTTTCGATTGGACCTAGGGTTAGGGTTATGTTGAGGGCTAGGGTTAGCGATTCGGTTAGTGTTACGATTGGACGTAGGGTTAGGATCATGTTCCGGGCTAGGGTTAGACATCCGGTTAGGGTTCCGATTGGACCTAGGTTTAGGGTTATGTTGAGAGTGAGGGTTAGAGATCCGGTTATGGTTACGATTGGACCTAGGGTTTGGGTTATGTTGAGGGCGAGGGTTAGAGATCCGTTTATGGTTACGATTGGACCTAGGGTTAGGGTTATGTTGAGAGTTAGGGTTAGAGATCCGGTTAGGGTTCCGATTGGACCTAGGGTTAGGGTTATGTTGAGGGCTAGGGTTAGTGATCCGGTTAGGGTTCCGATTGGACCTAGGGTTAGGGTTATGTTGAGGGCTAGGGTTAGAGATCCGTGTAGGGTTCCGATTGGACCTAGGGTTAGGGTTATGTTGAGGGCTAGGTTTAGATCCGGTTAGGGTATTATTTGACCTAGGGTTAGTGTTATGTTGAGGGCTAAGGTTAGAGAGACGGTTAGGGTTACAATTGGACCTAGAGTTAGGGTTATGTTGAGGGATAGGGTTAGAGATACTTTTAGGGTTACGACTGGACCTAGGGTTAGGATTACGTTGAGGACTAGGGTTAGAGATCCTGTTAGGGTTCCGATTGGACCTAGGGTTAGGGTTATGTTGAGGGCTAGTGTTAGAGATCCCCTCAGGGTTACGATTGGACCTAGGGTGAGGGATATGTTGAGGGATAGGGTTAGAGATCCGTTTATGGTTGCGATTGGACGTAGGGTTAGGGTTATGTAGAGGGCTAGGTTTAGAGATCCGGTTAGGGTTACGATTGGACCTAGGGTTAGGGTTATGTTGAGGGCTAAGGTTAGAGATCTGGTTAGGGTTCCGATTGGACCTAGGGTTAGGGTTATGTTGAGAGTTAGGGTTAGAGATCCGGTTAGGGTTCCGATTGGACCTAGGGTTAGGGTTATGTTGAGGGCTAGGGTTAGAGATCCGGTTAGGGTTCCGATTGGACCTAGGGTTAGGGTTATGTTGAGGGCTAGGGTTAGAGATCCGTGTAGGGTTCCGATTGGACCTAGGGTTAGGGTTATGTTGAGGGCTAGTGTTAGAGATCCGGTTAGGGTTCCGATTGGACCTAGGGTTAGGGTTATGTTGAGGGCTAGTGTTAGAGATAAGGTTAGGGTTCCGAATGGACCTAGGGTTAGGGTTAAGTTGAGGGCTAGGGTTAGATATCCGGTTAGGGTTCCGATTGGACCTAGGGTTAGGGTTATGTTGAGGGCTAGGGTTAGCGATTCAGTTAGTGTTACGATTGGACCTAGGGTTAGGGTTATGTAGAGGGGTAGTGTTAGAGATCCCGTTAGGGTTACGATTCGACCTAGGGTTAGGGTTATGTTGATGGCTAGGTTTAGAGATCCAGTTAGGGTTCCGATTGGACCTCGGGTTAGGGTTATGTTGACGGCTAGGGTTACAGATCAGGTTAGGGTTCCGATTGGACCTAGGGTTAGGGTTATGTTGAGGGCTAGGGTTAAAGATCCGGTCAGGGTTCCGATTGGACCTAGGGTTAGGGTTAGGTTGAGGGCTAGTGTTAGAGATCCAGTTAGGGTTCCGATTGGACCTAGGGTTAGGGTTATGTTGATGGATAGGGTTAGAGATCCTTTTAGGGTTTCGATTGGACCTAGGGTTAGGGTTATGCTGAGGGCTAGGGTTAGAGATCCGGTTAGGTTTCCGATTGGACGTAGGGTTAGGGTTATATTGAGGGCTAGGGTTAGAGATCCGGTTATGGTTCCGATTGTACCTAGGGTTAGGGTTATGTTGAGGGCTAGGGTTAGAGATCCGGTTAGGGTTCCGATTGTACCTAGGGTTAGGGTTATTTTAAGGGCTAGGGTTAGAGATCCGGTTAGGCTTACGATTGCACCTACGGTTAGAATTATGTTTCGGGCTAGGGTTAGACATCCGGTTAGGGTTCCGATTGGACCTAGGTTTAGAGTTATATTGAGAGCGAGGGTTAGAGTTCCGGTTAGGGTTCCGATTGGACCTAGGGTTAGGGTTTATGTTGAGGGAGAGGGTTAGAGATCCGGTTAGGGTTCCGATTGGACCTAGGTTTAGGGTTATGTTGAGGGCTAGGATTAGAGATCCGGTTAGGGTTCCGATTGGACCCAGGGTTAGGGTTATGTTGAGGGCTAGGGTTAGAGATCCGGTTAGGGTTCCGAATGGACCTAGGGTTAGGTTTATGTTGAGGGCTAGGGTTAGATATCCGGTTAGGGTTCCGATTGGACCTAGGGTTTGGGTTATGTTGAGGGCTAGGGTTAGCGATCCGGTTAGTGGTACGATTGGACCTAGGGTTAGTTTTCCGTTGAGGGCTAGGGTTAGAGATCCGGTTAGGGTTCCGATTGGACCTAGGGTTAGGGTTATGTTGAGGGCTAGGATTAGAGATCCGGTTAGTGTTACGATAGGACCTAGGGTTAGGGTTACGGTGAGGGCTAGGGTTACAGATCCGGTTAGGGTTCCGAATGGACCTAGGGTTAGGGTTATATTGAGGGCTAGGGTTAGAGATCCGGTTAGGGTTCCGATTGGACCTAGGGTTAGGGTTATGTTGAGGGCTAGGGTTAGCGATCCGGTTAGTGTTACGATTGGACCTAGGGTTTGTGTTACGTTGAGGGCTAGGGTTAGAGATCCGGTCAGGGTTCCGATTGGACCTAGGGTTAGGGTTAGGTTGAGGGCTAGTGTTAGAGATCCAGTTAGGGTAACGATTGGACCTAGGGTTATGGTTATGTTGAGGGATAGGGTTAGAGATCCGGTTAGGGTTCCGATTGGACCTAGGGTTAAGGTTATGTTGAGGGCTAGGGTTAGAGATCCGGTTAGGTTTCCGATTGCACGTAGGGTTAGGATTATATTGAGGGCTAGGGTTAGAGATCCGGTTATGGTTACGATTGGACCTAGGGTTAGGGTTATGTTGAGGGCTAGGGTTAGAGATCCGGTTAGGGTTCCGAATGGACATAGGGTTAGGCTTATGTTGAGGGCTAGGGTTAGAGATCTTGGTAGGGTTCGGATTGGACCTAGGGTTAGGGTTATGTGGAGGGCTAGGGTTAGAGATCCGGTTAGGGTTCCGATTGGACCTAGGGTTAGGGTTATGTGTAGGGCTAGGGTTAGAGATCCGGGTAGGGTTCCGATTGGACCTAGGGTTAGGGTTATGTTGAGGGATAGGGTTAGAGATCCGTTTAGAGTTACGATTGGACCTAGGCTTAGGGTTATGTTGAGGTCTAGGGTTAGAGATCCGGTTATGGTTACTATTGGACCTAGGGTTAGGGTTATGTTGAGGTCTGGGGTTTGAGATCTGGTTAGTTTTCCCATTGGACCTAGGGTTATGGTTATGTTGAGGGCTACGGTTACAGATCCGGTTCCGGTTCCGGTTGGACCAAGGGTTAGGGTTATGTTGAGGGCTAGGGTTAGAGATCCGGTTAGGATTACGATTTTACCTAGGGTTAGGGATATGTTGAGGAATAGGGTTAGAAATCCGTTTAGGGTTACGATTGGACGTAGGGTTAGGGTTATGTTGAGCGCTAGGGTTAGCGATCCGGTTATGGTTATGATTGGACCTAGGGTTAGGGTTATGATGAGGTCTAGGTTTAGAGATCCCGTTAGGTTTCCCATTGTACCTAGGGTTAGGGTTATGTTGAGGGCTAGGGTTTCAGATCAGGTTAGGGTTCCGATTGGACCTATGGTTAGGGTTATGTTGATGGCTAGGTTTAGAGATCCAGTTAGGGTTCCGATTGGACCTAGGGTTAGGGTAATGTTGAGGGCTAGGGTTAGAGATCAGGTTAGGGTTCCGATTGGACCTAGGGTTTGGGTTATGTTGAGGGCTAGGGTTAGAGATCCGGTTAGGGTTCCGATTGGACCTAGGGTGAGGGTTATGTTGAGGGTAGGGTTAGAGATCCGGTTAGGGTTCCCTTTGGACCTAGAGTTAGGGTTAGGTTAAGGGCTAGTTTTATAGATCCAGTTAGGGTTACGATTGGACCTAGGGTTAGGGTTATGTTGAGGGATAGGTTTAGAGATCCTTTTAGGTTTACGGTTGGACCTAGGGTTAGGGTTATGTTGAGGGCTAGGGTTAGAGATCCGTATAGGGTTCCGATTGGACCTAGGGTTAAGGTTATGTTGAGGGCTAGTGTTAGAGATCCGGTTAGGGTTCCGATTGGACCTAGGGTTAGGGTTATGTTGAGGGCTAGTGTTAGAGATCCGGTTAGGGTTCCGAATGGACCTAGGGTTAGGGTTATGTTGAGGGCTAGGGTTAGATATCCGGTTAGGGTTTCGATTGGACCTAGGGTTAGGGTTATGTTGAGGGCTAGGGTTAGCGATTCGGTTAGTGTTACGATTGGACCTAGGGTTAGGGTTATGTAGAGGGGTAGTGTTAGAGATCCCGTTAGGGTTACGATTGGACCTCGGGTTAGGGTTATGTTGAGGGCTAGGGTTACAGATTAGGTTAGGGTTCCGATTGGACCTAGGGTTAGGGTTATGTTGAGGGCTAGGGTTAGAGATCCGGTCAGGGTTCCGATTGGACCTAGGGTTAGGGTTAGGTTGAGGGCTAGCGTTAGAGATCCAGTTAGGGTTCCGATTGGACCTAGGGTTAGGGTTATGTTGAGGGATAGGGTTAGAGATCCGGTTAGGGTTCCGATTGGACCTACGGTTAGGGTTATGTTGAGGGCTAGGGTTAGAGATCCGGTTAGCGTTACTATTGCAAATAGGGTTAGGGTTATGTTGAGGGATAGGGTTAGAGATACTTTTAGGGTTACGATTGGACCTAGGGTTAGCGTTATGTTGACGGCTAGGGATAGAGATCCGGATAGGGTACCAATTGGACCTAGGGTTAGGCTTATGTGTAGAGCTAGGGTTAGAGATCCGGGTAGGGTTCCGATTGGACCTAGTGTTAGGGTTATGTTGAGGGCTAGTGTTAGAGATCCGGTTAGGGTTACGATTGGAACTAGGGTTAGGGATATGTTGAGGGATAGGGTTAGAGATAAGTTTAGGGTTACGATTGGACCTAGGGTTTGGGTTATGTTGAGGGCTAGGGTTAAAGATCCGGTTAGGGTTCCGATTGGACCTAAGGTTTGTGGTATGTTAAGGGCTAGTGTTAGAGATCCAGTTAGGGTTACGATTGGACCTAGGGTTACGGTTCCGTTGAGGGCGAGGTTTAGAGATCCGGTTAGGGTTTCGATTGGACCTAGCGTTAGGGTTATGTTGAGGGCTAGGATTCAATATCCGTTTAGGTTTCCGATTGGACCTAGGGTTATGGTTATGTTGAGGGCTAGAGTTAGAGATCCGGTTAGGGTTCTGATTGGACCTAGGGTTATGGTTAGTTTGGGGGTTGGGTTAGAGATCCGGTTAGGGTTCCGATTGAACCTAGGGTTAGGGTTAGGTTGAGGGCTAGTGTTAGATATCCAGTTAGGGTTCCGAATGGACCTAGGGTTAGGGTTATGTTGAGGGATAGGGTTAGAGATCCTTTTAGGGTTTCGATTTGACCTAGGGTTAGGGTTATGCTGAGGGCTAGGGTTAGAGATCCGGTTAGGTTTCCGATTGGACGTAGGGTTAGGGTTATATTGAGGGCTAGGGTTAGAGATCCGGTTATGGTTACGATTGGACCTAGGGTTAGGGTTATGTTGAGGGCTAGGGTTAGAGATCCGGTTAGGGTTCCGATTGTACCTAGGGTTAGGGTAATTTTAAGGGCTAGGGTTAGAGATCCGGTTAGGCTTACGATTGGACCTAGGGTTAGAATTATGTTCCGGGCTAGGGTTAGACATCCGGTTAGGGTTCCGATTGGACCTAGGTTTAGGGTTATGTTGAGAGCGAGGGTTAGAGTTCCGGTTAGGGTTCCGATTGGACCTAGGGGTAGGGTTATGTTGAGGTCTAGGGTTAGAGATCCTGTTAGTGTTACGATTGGACCTAGGGTTAGGGTCATGTTGAGCGCTAGGGTTAGAGATCCTGTTAGGATTACGATTGGACCTAGGGTTAGGGTTATGTTGAGGGCTAGGGTTAGAGATCCGGTTAGGATTACGATTGGACCTAAGGTTAGGGTTATGTTGATGGCTAGGGTTAGAGATCTGGTTACTGTTACCATTGGACCTAGGGTTAGGGTTATGTTGAGGGCTAGGGTTAGACATCCGGTTAGGGATCCGATTGGACCTAGGGTTAGGGTTATGTTGAGGGCTAGGGTTAGAGATCCGTGTAGGGTTCCGATTGGACCTAGGGTTAAGGTTATGTTGAGGGCTAGTGTTAGAGATCCGTTTAGGGTTCCGATTGGACCTAGGGTTAGGGTTATGTTGAGGGCTAGTGTTAGAGATCCGGTTAGGGTTCCGAATGGACCTAGGGTTAGGGTTATGTTGAGGGCTAGGGTTAGATATCCGGTTAGGGTTTCGATTGGACCTCGGGTTAGGGTTATGTTGAGGGCTAGGGTTAGCGATTCGGTTAGTGTTACGATTGGACGTAGGGTTAGGATCATGTTCCGGGCTAGGGTTAGACATCCGGTTAGGGTTCCGATTGGACCTAGGTTTAGGGTTATGTTGAGAGTGAGGGTTAGAGATCCGGTTATGGTTACGATTGGACCTAGGGTTTGGGTTATGTTGAGGGCGAGGGTTAGAGATCCGTTTATGGTTACGATTGGACCTAGGGTTAGGGTTATGTTGAGAGTTAGGGTTAGAGATCCGGTTAGGGTTCCGATTGGACCTAGGGTTAGGGTTATGTTGAGGGCTAGGGTTAGTGATCCGGTTAGGGTTCCGATTGGACCTAGGGTTAGGGTTATGTTGAGGGCTAGGGTTAGAGATCCGTGTAGGGTTCCGATTGGACCTAGGGTTAGGGTTATGTTGAGGGCTAGGTTTAGATCCGGTTAGGGTATTATTTGACCTAGGGTTAGTGTTATGTTGAGGGCTAAGGTTAGAGAGACGGTTAGGGTTACAATTGGACCTAGGGTTAGGGTTATGTTGAGGGCTAGGGTTTCAGATCAGGTTAGGGTTCCGATTGGACCTATGGTTAGGGTTATGTTGATGGCTAGGTTTAGAGATCCAGTTAGGGTTCCGATTGGACCTAGGGTTAGGGTAATGTTGAGGGCTAGGGTTAGAGATCAGGTTAGGGTTCCGATTGGACCTAGGGTTTGGGTTATGTTGAGGGCTAGGGTTAGAGATCCGGTTAGGGTTCCGATTGGACCTAGGGTGAGGGTTATGTTGAGGGTAGGGTTAGAGATCCGGTTAGGGTTCCCTTTGGACCTAGAGTTAGGGTTAGGTTAAGGGCTAGTTTTATAGATCCAGTTAGGGTTACGATTGGACCTAGGGTTAGGGTTATGTTGAGGGATAGGTTTAGAGATCCTTTTAGGTTTACGGTTGGACCTAGGGTTAGGGTTATGTTGAGGGCTAGGGTTAGAGATCCGTGTAGGGTTCCGATTGGACCTAGGGTTAAGGTTATGTTGAGGGCTAGTGTTAGAGATCCGGTTAGGGTTCCGATTGGACCTAGGGTTAGGGTTATGTTGAGGGCTAGTGTTAGAGATCCGGTTAGGGTTCCGAATGGACCTAGGGTTAGGGTTATGTTGAGGGCTAGGGTTAGATATCCGGTTAGGGTTTCGATTGGACCTAGGGTTAGGGTTATGTTGAGGGCTAGGGTTAGCGATTCGGTTAGTGTTACGATTGGACCTAGGGTTAGGGTTATGTAGAGGGGTAGTGTTAGAGATCCCGTTAGGGTTACGATTGGACCTCGGGTTAGGGTTATGTTGAGGGCTAGGGTTACAGATTAGGTTAGGGTTCCGATTGGACCTAGGGTTAGGGTTATGTTGAGGGCTAGGGTTAGAGATCCGGTCAGGGTTCCGATTGGACCTAGGGTTAGGGTTAGGTTGAGGGCTAGCGTTAGAGATCCAGTTAGGGTTCCGATTGGACCTAGGGTTAGGGTTATGTTGAGGGATAGGGTTAGAGATCCGGTTAGGGTTCCGATTGGACCTACGGTTAGGGTTATGTTGAGGGCTAGGGTTAGAGATCCGGTTAGCGTTACTATTGCAAATAGGGTTAGGGTTATGTTGAGGGATAGGGTTAGAGATACTTTTAGGGTTACGATTGGACCTAGGGTTAGCGTTATGTTGACGGCTAGGGATAGAGATCCGGATAGGGTACCAATTGGACCTAGGGTTAGGCTTATGTGTAGAGCTAGGGTTAGAGATCCGGGTAGGGTTCCGATTGGACCTAGTGTTAGGGTTATGTTGAGGGCTAGTGTTAGAGATCCGGTTAGGGTTACGATTGGAACTAGGGTTAGGGATATGTTGAGGGATAGGGTTAGAGATAAGTTTAGGGTTACGATTGGACCTAGGGTTTGGGTTATGTTGAGGGCTAGGGTTAGAGATCCGGTTAGGGTTCCGATTGGACCTAAGGTTTGTGGTATGTTAAGGGCTAGTGTTAGAGATCCAGTTAGGGTTACGATTGGACCTAGGGTTACGGTTCCGTTGAGGGCGAGGTTTAGAGATCCGGTTAGGGTTTCGATTGGACCTAGCGTTAGGGTTATGTTGAGGGCTAGGATTCAATATCCGTTTAGGTTTCCGATTGGACCTAGGGTTATGGTTATGTTGAGGGCTAGAGTTAGAGATCCGGTTAGGGTTCTGATTGGACCTAGGGTTATGGTTAGTTTGGGGGTTGGGTTAGAGATCCGGTTAGGGTTCCGATTGAACCTAGGGTTAGGGTTAGGTTGAGGGCTAGTGTTAGATATCCAGTTAGGGTTCCGAATGTACCTAGGGTTAGGGCTATGTTGAGGGATAGGGTTAGAGATCCTTTTAGGGTTTCGATTTGACCTAGGGTTAGGGTTATGCTGAGGGCTAGGGTTAGAGATCCGGTTAGGTTTCCGATTGGACGTAGGGTTAGGGTTATATTGAGGGCTAGGGTTAGAGATCCGGTTATGGTTACGATTGGACCTAGGGTTAGGGTTATGTTGAGGGCTAGGGTTAGAGATCCGGTTAGGGTTCCGATTGTACCTAGGGTTAGGGTAATTTTAAGGGCTAGGGTTAGAGATCCGGTTAGGCTTACGATTGGACCTAGGGTTAGAATTATGTTCCGGGCTAGGGTTAGACATCCGGTTAGGGTTCCGATTGGACCTAGGTTTAGGGTTATGTTGAGAGCGAGGGTTAGAGTTCCGGTTAGGGTTCCGATTGGACCTAGGGTTAGGGTTATGTTGAGGTCTAGGGTTAGAGATCCTGTTAGTGTTACGATTGGACCTAGGGTTAGGGTCATGTTGAGCGCTAGGGTTAGAGATCCTGTTAGGATTACGATTGGACCTAGGGTTAGGGTTATGTTGAGGGCTAGGGTTAGAGATCCGGTTAGGATTACGATTGGACCTAAGGTTAGGGTTATGTTGATGGCTAGGGTTAGAGATCTGGTTACTGTTACCATTGGACCTAGGGTTAGGGTTATGTTGAGGGCTAGGGTTAGACATCCGGTTAGGGATCCGATTGGACCTAGGGTTAGGGTTATGTTGAGGGCTAGGGTTAGAGATCCGGTTAGGGTTCCGATTGGACCTAGGGTTAGGGTTATGTTGAGGGCTAGGGTTAGAGATCCGTGTAGGGTTCCGATTGGACCTAGGGTTAAGGTTATGTTGAGGGCTAGTGTTAGAGATCCGTTTAGGGTTCCGATTGGACCTAGGGTTAGGGTTATGTTGAGGGCTAGTGTTAGAGATCCGGTTAGGGTTCCGAATGGACCTAGGGTTAGGGTTATGTTGAGGGCTAGGGTTAGATATCCGGTTAGGGTTTCGATTGGACCTAGGGTTAGGGTTATGTTGAGGGCTAGGGTTAGCGATTCGGTTAGTGTTACGATTGGACGTAGGGTTAGGATCATGTTCCGGGCTAGGGTTAGACATCCGGTTAGGGTTCCGATTGGACCTAGGTTTAGGGTTATGTTGAGAGTGAGGGTTAGAGATCCGGTTATGGTTACGATTGGACCTAGGGTTTGGGTTATGTTGAGGGCGAGGGTTAGAGATCCGTTTATGGTTACGATTGGACCTAGGGTTAGGGTTATGTTGAGAGTTAGGGTTAGAGATCCGGTTAGGGTTCCGATTGGACCTAGGGTTAGGGTTATGTTGAGGGCTAGGGTTAGTGATCCGGTTAGGGTTCCGATTGGACCTAGGGTTAGGGTTATGTTGAGGGCTAGGGTTAGAGATCCGTGTAGGGTTCCGATTGGACCTAGGGTTAGGGTTATGTTGAGGGCTAGGTTTAGATCCGGTTAGGGTATTATTTGACCTAGGGTTAGTGTTATGTTGAGGGCTAAGGTTAGAGAGACGGTTAGGGTTACAATTGGACCTAGGGTTAGGGTTATGTTGAGGGATAGGGTTAGAGATACTTTTAGGGTTACGACTGGACCTAGGGTTAGGATTACGTTGAGGACTAGGGTTAGAGATCCTGTTAGGGTTCCGATTGGACCTAGGGTTAGGGTTATGTTGAGGGCTAGTGTTAGAGATCCCCTCAGGGTTACGATTGGACCTAGGGTGAGGGATATGTTGAGGGATAGGGTTAGAGATCCGTTTACGGTTGAGATTGGACGTAGGGTTAGGGTTATGTTGAGGGCTAGGTTTAGAGATCCGGTTAGGGTTACGATTGGACCTAGGGTTAGGGTTATGTTGAGGGCTAAGGTTAGAGATCTGGTTAGGGTTCCGATTGGACCTAGGGTTAGGGTTATGTTGAGAGTTAGGGTTAGAGATCCGGTTAGGGTTCCGATTGGACCTAGGGTTAGGGTTATGTTGAGGGCTAGGGTTAGAGATCCGGTTAGGGTTCCGATTGGACCTAGGGTTAGGGTTATGTTGAGGGCTAGGGTTAGAGATCCGTGTAGGGTTCCGATTGGACCTAGGGTTAGGGTTATGTTGAGGGCTAGTGTTAGAGATCCGGTTAGGGTTCCGATTGGACCTAGGGTTAGGGTTATGTTGAGGGCTAGTGTTAGAGATAAGGTTAGGGTTCCGAATGGACCTAGGGTTAGGGTTAAGTTGAGGGCTAGGGTTAGATATCCGGTTAGGGTTCCGATTGGACCTAGGGTTAGGGTTATGTTGAGGGCTAGGGTTAGCGATTCAGTTAGTGTTACGATTGGACCTAGGGTTAGGGTTATGTAGAGGGGTAGTGTTAGAGATCCCGTTAGGGTTACGATTCGACCTAGGGTTAGGGTTATGTTGATGGCTAGGTTTAGAGATCCAGTTAGGGTTCCGATTGGACCTCGGGTTAGGGTTATGTTGACGGCTAGGGTTACAGATCAGGTTAGGGTTCCGATTGGACCTAGGGTTAGGGTTATGTTGAGGGCTAGGGTTAAAGATCCGGTCAGGGTTCCGATTGGACCTAGGGTTAGGGTTAGGTTGAGGGCTAGTGTTAGAGATCCAGTTAGGGTTCCGATTGGACCTAGGGTTAGGGTTATGTTGATGGATACGGTTAGAGATCCTTTTAGGGTTTCGATTGGACCTAGGGTTAGGGTTATGCTGAGGGCTAGGGTTAGAGATCCGGTTAGGTTTCCGATTGGACGTAGGGTTAGGGTTATATTGAGGGCTAGGGTTAGAGATCCGGTTATGGTTCCGATTGTACCTAGGGTTAGGGTTATGTTGAGGGCTAGGGTTAGAGATCCGGTTAGGGTTCCGATTGTACCTAGGGTTAGGGTTATTTTAAGGGCTAGGGTTAGAGATCCGGTTAGGCTTACGATTGCACCTACGGTTAGAATTATGTTTCGGGCTAGGGTTAGACATCCGGTTAGGGTTCCGATTGGACCTAGGTTTAGGGTTATGTTGAGAGCGAGGGTTAGAGTTCCGGTTAGGGTTCCGATTGGACCTAGGGTTAGGGTTTATGTTGAGGGAGAGGGTTAGAGATCCGGTTAGGGTTCCGATTGGACCTAGGTTTAGGGTTATGTTGAGGGCTAGGATTAGAGATCCGGTTAGGGTTCCGATTGGACCCAGGGTTAGGGTTATGTTGAGGGCTAGGGTTAGAGATCCGGTTAGGGTTCCGAATGGACCTAGGGTTAGGTTTATGTTGAGGGCTAGGGTTAGATATCCGGTTAGGGTTCCGATTGGACCTAGGGTTTGGGTTATGTTGAGGGCTAGGGTTAGCGATCCGGTTAGTGGTACGATTGGACCTAGGGTTAGTTTTCCGTTGAGGGCTAGGGTTAGAGATCCGGTTAGGGTTCCGATTGGACCTAGGGTTAGGGTTATGTTGAGGGCTAGGATTAGAGATCCGGTTAGTGTTACGATAGGACCTAGGGTTAGGGTTACGGTGAGGGCTAGGGTTACAGATCCGGTTAGGGTTCCGAATGGACCTAGGGTTAGGGTTATATTGAGGGCTAGGGTTAGAGATCCGGTTAGGGTTCCGATTGGACCTAGGGTTAGGGTTATGTTGAGGGCTAGGGTTAGCGATCCGGTTAGTGTTACGATTGGACCTAGGGTTTGTGTTACGTTGAGGGCTAGGGTTAGAGATCCGGTCAGGGTTCCGATTGGACCTAGGGTTAGGGTTAGGTTGAGGGCTAGTGTTAGAGATCCAGTTAGGGTAACGATTGGACCTAGGGTTATGGTTATGTTGAGGGATAGGGTTAGAGATCCGGTTAGGGTTCCGATTGGACCTAGGGTTAAGGTTATGTTGAGGGCTAGGGTTAGAGATCCGGTTAGGTTTCCGATTGCACGTAGGGTTAGGATTATATTGAGGGCTAGGGTTAGAGATCCGGTTATGGTTACGATTGGACCTAGGGTTAGGGTTATGTTGAGGGCTAGGGTTAGAGATCCGGTTAGGGTTCCGAATGGACATAGGGTTAGGCTTATGTTGAGGGCTAGGGTTAGAGATCTTGGTAGGGTTCGGATTGGACCTAGGGTTAGGGTTATGTGGAGGGCTAGGGTTAGAGATCCGGTTAGGGTTCCGATTGGACCTAGGGTTAGGGTTATGTGTAGGGCTAGGGTTAGAGATCCGGGTAGGGTTCCGATTGGACCTAGGGTTAGGGTTATGTTGAGGGATAGGGTTAGAGATCCGTTTAGAGTTACGATTGGACCTAGGCTTAGGGTTATGTTGAGGTCTAGGGTTAGAGATCCGGTTATGGTTACTATTGGACCTAGGGTTAGGGTTTTGTTGAGGTCTGGGGTTTGAGATCTGGTTAGTTTTCCCATTGGACCTAGGGTTATGGTTATGTTGAGGGCTACGGTTACAGATCCGGTTCCGGTTCCGGTTGGACCAAGGGTTAGGGTTATGTTGAGGGCTAGGGTTAGAGATCCGGTTAGGATTACGATTTTACCTAGGGTTAGGGATATGTTGAGGAATAGGGTTAGAAATCCGTTTAGGGTTACGATTGGACGTAGGGTTAGGGTTATGTTGAGCGCTAGGGTTAGCGATCCGGTTATGGTTATGATTGGACCTAGGGTTAGGGTTATGTTGAGGTCTAGATTTAGAGATCCCGTTAGGTTTCCCATTGTACCTAGGGTTAGGGTTATGTTGAGGGCTAGGGTTTCAGATCAGGTTAGGGTTCCGATTGGACCTATGGTTAGGGTTATGTTGATGGCTAGGTTTAGAGATCCAGTTAGGGTTCCGATTGGACCTAGGGTTAGGGTAATGTTGAGGGCTAGGGTTAGAGATCAGGTTAGGGTTCCGATTGGACCTAGGGTTTGGGTTATGTTGAGGGCTAGGGTTAGAGATCCGGTTAGGTTTCCGATTGGACCTAGGGTTAGGGTTATGTTGAGGGCTAGGGTTAGAGATCCAGTTAGGGTTCCGATTGGACCTAGGGTGAGGGTTATGTTGAGGGTAGGGTTAGAGATCCGGTTAGGGTTCCCTTTGGACCTAGAGTTAGGGTTAGGTTAAGGGCTAGTTTTATAGATCCAGTTAGGGTTACGATTGGACCTAGGGTTAGGGTTATGTTGAGGGATAGGTTTAGAGATCCTTTTAGGTTTACGGTTGGACCTAGGGTTAGGGTTATGTTGAGGGGTAGGGTTAGAGATCCGGTTAGGTTTCCGATTGGACATAGGGATAGGGTTATATTGAGGGCTAGGGTTAGAGATCTGGTTATGGTTACGATTGGACCTAGGGTTAGGGATATGTTGAGGGCTAGGGTTAGAGATCCGTTTAGGGTTACGATTGGACCTAGGGTTAGGGTTATGATGAGGGCTAGGGTTCGAGATACGGTTAGGGTTACGATTGGACCTAGGGTTAGGGTTATGTTGAGGGCTAGGGTTAGAGATCCGGTTAGGGTTCCGAATGGACCTAGGGTTAGGCTTATCTTGAAGGCTAGGGTTAGAGATCCGGGTAGGGTTCCGATTGGACCTAGGGTTAGGGTTATGTGGAGGGCTAGGGTTAGAGATACGGTTAGGGTTCTGATTGGACCTAGGGTTAGGGTTATGTGTAGGGCTAGGGTTAGAGATTCGGGTAGGGTTCGGATTGGACCTAGGGTTAGGGTTATGTTGAGGGCTAGGGTAAGAGATCCGGTTAGGGTTACGATTGGACCTAGGGTTAGGGATATGTTGAGGAATAGGGTTAGAGATCCGTTTAGGGTTACGATTGGACGTAGGGTGAGGGTTATGTTGAGGGCTAGGGTTAGAGATCCGGTTAGGGTTCCCTTTGGTCCTAGGGTGAGGGTTATGTTGAAGTCTAGGTTTAGAGATCCGGTTGGGTTTCCCATTGGACGTAGGGTTAGGGTTATGTTGAGGGCTAACGTTAGAGATTCGGTTATGGTTCCGATTGGACCTAGGGTGAGGGTTATGTTGAGGTCTAGGTTTAGAGATCCGGTTAGGTTTCCCATTGGACCTAGGGTTAGGGTTATGTTGAGGGCTCGGGTGACAGATCCGTTTAGGGTTCCGATTGGACCTAGGGTTAGGGTTATGTTGATGGCTAGGTTTAGAGATCCAGTTAGGGTTCCGATGGGACCTAGGGTTAGGGTTATTTTGAGGGATAGGTTTAGAGATCCTTTTAGGGTTACGATTGGACCTAGGGTTAGGGTTATGTTGAGGGCTAGGGTTAGAGATCCGGTTATGGTTACGATTGGACCTAGGGTTAGGGTTATGTTGAAGGCTAGGGTTAGAGATCCGGTTAGGGTTCCGAATTGACCTAGGGTTAGGGTTATGTTGCGGGCCTGGGTTAGAGATCCGGTTAGGGTTCCGATTGGACCTAGGGTTAGAATTATGTTCCGGGCTAGGGTTAGAGATCAGGTTAGGGTTCCGATTGGACCTAGGGTTAGGGTTATGTTGAGGACTAGGGTTAGAGATCCGGTTAGGGTTCCGATTGGACCTAGGGTTAGGGTTATGTTGAGGGCTAGGGTTAGAGATCCGGTTATGTTTCCGATTGGACCTAGGGTTACGGTTATTTTAAGGACTAGGGTTAGAGATCAGGTTAGGGTTACGATAGGACGTAGGGTTAGGATCATGTTCAGGGATAGGGTTAGACATCCGGTTAGGGTTCCGATTGGACCTAGGTTTAGGGTTATGTTGAGAGCGAGGGATAGAGATCCGGTTATAGTTGCGATTGGACCTAGGGTTAGGGTTACGTTGAGGGCTAGGGTTAGAGATCCGGTTAGGGTTCCGATTGGACCAAGGTTAGGGTCATATTGAGGCCTAGGGTTAGAGATCCGGTTAGGGTTCCGATTGGACCTAGGCTGAGGGTTATGTTGAGGGCTAGGGTTAGAGATCCGGTTAGGGTTCCCATTGGACATAGGGATAGGGTTAGGTTGAGGGCTAGTGTTAGAGATCCTGTTAGGGTTACGATTGGACCTAGGGTTAGGGTTATGTTGAGGGTAAGGGTTAGAGATCCTTTTAGGGTTACGATTGGACCTAAGGTTAGGGTTATGTTGACGGCTAGGTTTAGAGATCCGGTAAGGTTTCCGATTGGACGTAGGGTTAGGGTTATATTGAGGGCTAGGGTTAGAGATCCGGTTATGTTTACGATTGGACCTAGGGTTAGGGTTATGTTGAGGGCTAGGGTTAGAGATCCGGTTAGGGTTCCGAATGGACCTAGGGTTAGGGTTATGTTGAGGGCTAGGGTTAGAGATCCTGTTAGCGTTCCGATTGGACCTAGGGTTAGGGTTTTGTTGAGGGCTAGGGTTAGAGATCAGGTTAGGGTTCCGATTGGACCTAGGGTTAGGGTTATGTTTAGGGCTAGGGTTAGAGATCCGGTTAGGGTTCCGATTGGACCTAGGGTTAGGGTTATGTTGAGGGCTAGGGTTAGAGATCCAGTTAGGGTTCCGATTGGACCTAGACTGAGGGTTATGTTGAGGGCTAGGCTTAGAGATCCGGTTAGGGTTCCCATTGGACCTAGGGTTAGGGTTAGGTTGAGGGCTAGTGTTAGAGATCCTGTTAGGGTTACGATTGGACCTAGGGTTAGGGTTATGTTGACGGCTATGGGTAGAGATCCGGATAGGATTCCAATTGGACCTAGGGTTAGGCTTATGTGTAGGGCCAAGGTTAGAGATCCGGTTAGGGTTACGATTGGACCTAGGGTTAGGGATATGTTGAGGGATAGGGTTAGGGATCCGTTTAGTGTTACGATTGTACCTAGGGTTAGGGTTATGTTGAGGGCTAGGGTTAGAGATACGGTTAGGGTTCCGATTGGACCTAGGGTTAGTGGTATGTTAAGGGCTAGTGTTAGAGATCCGGTTAGGGTTACGATTGGACCTAGGGTTAGGGTTATGTTGAAGGCTAGGGTTAGAGATCCGGTTAGGGTTCCGATTGTACCTAGGGTTAGGGTTATTTTAAGGGCTAGGGTTAGAGATCCGGTTAGGCTTACGATTGGACCTAGGGTTAGGATCATGTTCCGGGCTAGGGTTAGACATCCGGTTAGGGTTCCGATTGGACCTAGGTTTAGGGTTATGTTGAGAGCGAGGGTTAGAGTTCCGGTTAGGGTTCTGGTTGGACCTAGAGTTAGGGTTATGTTGAGGGAGAGGGTTAGAGATCCCATTATGTTTACGATTGGACCTAGGGTTAGGGTTATGTTGAGGGCTAGAATTAGAGATTCGGTTAGGTTTCCGATTGGACCTAGGGTTAGGGTTATGTTGAGGGCTAGGGTTAGAGATCCGGTTAGGGTTCCGATTGGACCTAGGGTTAGGGTTATGTTGAGGGCTAGGATTAGAGATCCGGTTAGGGTTCCGATTGGACCCAGGGTTAGGGTTATGTTGAGGGCTAGGGTTAGAGATCCGGTTAGGGTTCCGAATGGACCTAGGGTTAGGGTTATGTTGAGGGCTAGGTATAGAGATCCAGTTAGGGTTCCGATTGGACCTAGGGTTAGGGTTATGTTGAGGGCTAGGGTTAGCGATCCGGTTAGTGTTATGATTGGACTTAGGGTTAGGGTTACGTTGAGGGCTAGGGTTAGAGATCCGGTTAGGGTTCTGATTGGACCTAGGGTTAGGGTTATGTAGAGGGGTAGTGTTAGAGATCCCGTTAGGGTTACGATTGGACCTAGGGTTAGGGTTATGTTGATGACTAGGTTTAGAGATCCAGTTAGGGTTCCGATTGGACCTCGCGGTAGGGTTATGTTGAGGGCTAGGGTTACAGATCAGTTTAGGGTTCCGATTGGACCTAGGGTTAGGGTTATGTTCAGGGCAAGGGTTAGAGATCAGGTTAGGGTTCCGATTGGACCTAGGGTTAGGGTTATGTTGAGGGCTAGGGTTAGAGATCCGGTTAGGGTTCCGATTGGACCTAGGGTTAGGGTTATGTTGAGGGCTAGGGTTAGAGATCCGGTTATGGTTCCGATTGGACCTAGGGTTAGCGTTATGTTCAGGGCTAGGGTTAGAGATCCGGTTAGGGTTCCCTTTGGACTTAGGGTTAGGGTTAGGTTAAGGGCTAGTGTTATAGATCCAGTTAGGGTTACGATTGGACCTATGGTTAGGGTTATGTTGAGGGCTAGGGTTAGAGATCCGGTTAGGGTTCCGATTGGACCTAGGGTTAGGGTTATGTTGAGGGCTAGGATTAGAGATCCGGTTAGGGTTCCGATTGGACCCACGGTTAGCGTTATGTGGAGAGCTAGGGTTAGAGATCTGGTTAGGGTTCTGATTGGACCTAGGGTTAGGGTTATATGTAGGGCTAGGGTTAGAGATCCGGTTAGGGTTCCGATTGGATCTAGGGTTAGGGTTATGTAGAGGGCTAGGATTAGAGATCCGGTTAGTGTTACGATTGGACCTAGGGTTATGGTTACGTTGAGGGCTAGGGTTAGAGATCCGGTTAGGGTTCCGAATGGACCTAGGGTTAGGGTTATGTTGAGGGCTAGGTATAGAGATCCAGTTAGGGTTCCGATTGGACCTCGCGTTAGGGTTATGTTGAGGGCTAGGGTTACAGATCAGTTTAGGGTTCCGATTGGACCTAGGGTTAGGGTTATGTTCAGGGCTAGGGTTAGAGATCAGGTTAGGGTTCCGATTGGACCTAGGGTTAGGGTTATGTTGAGGGCTAGGGTTAGAGATCCGGTTAGGGTTCCCTTTGGACCTAGGGTTAGGGTTAGGTTAAGGGCTAGTGTTATAGATCCAGTTAGGGTTACGATTGGACCTATGGTTAGGGTTATGTTGAGGGCTAGGGTTAGAGATCCGGTTAGGGTTCCGATTGGACCTAGGGTTAGGGTTATGTTGAGGGCTAGGGTTAGAGATCCAGTTAGGGTTCCGATTGGACCTAGGGTTAGGGTTATGTTGAGGGCTAGGGTTAGAGATCCGGTTAGGGTTCCGATTGGACCTAGGGTTAGGGTTATGTTGAGGGCTAGGATTAGAGATCCGGTTAGGGTTCCGATTGGACCCAGGGTTAGGGTTATGTTGAGGGCTAGGGTTAGAGATCCGGTTAGGGTTCCGAATGGACCTAGGGTTAGGGTTATGTTGAGGGCTAGGTATAGAGATCCAGTTAGGGTTCCGATTGGACCTAGGGTTAGGGTTATGTTGAGGGCTAGGGTTAGCGATCCGGTTAGTGTTATGATTGGACTTAGGGTTAGGGTTACGTTGAGGGCTAGGGTTAGAGATCCGGTTAGGGTTCTGATTGGACCTAGGGTTAGGGTTATGTAGAGGGGTAGTGTTAGAGATCCCGTTAGGGTTACGATTGGACCTAGGGTTAGGGTTATGTTGATGACTAGGTTTAGAGATCCAGTTAGGGTTCCGATTGGACCTCGCGGTAGGGTTATGTTGACGGCTAGGGTTACAGATCAGTTTAGGGTTCCGATTGGACCTAGGGTTAGGGTTATGTTCAGGGCAAGGGTTAGAGATCAGGTTAGGGTTCCGATTGGACCTAGGGTTAGGGTTATGTTGAGGGCTAGGGTTAGAGATCCGGTTAGGGTTCCGATTGGACCTAGGGTTAGGGTTATGTTGAGGGCTAGGGTTAGAGATCCGGTTATGGTTCCGATTGGACCTAGGGTTAGCGTTATGTTCAGGGCTAGGGTTAGAGATCCGGTTAGGGTTCCCTTTGGACTTAGGGTTAGGGTTAGGTTAAGGGCTAGTGTTATAGATCCAGTTAGGGTTACGATTGGACCTATGGTTAGGGTTATGTTGAGGGCTAGGGTTAGAGATCCGGTTAGGGTTCCGATTGGACCTAGGGTTAGGGTTATGTTGAGGGCTAGGATTAGAGATCCGGTTAGGGTTCCGATTGGACCCACGGTTAGCGTTATGTGGAGAGCTAGGGTTAGAGATCTGGTTAGGGTTCTGATTGGACCTAGGGTTAGGGTTATATGTAGGGCTAGGGTTAGAGATCCGGTTAGGGTTCCGATTGGATCTAGGGTTAGGGTTATGTAGAGGGCTAGGATTAGAGATCCGGTTAGTGTTACGATTGGACCTAGGGTTATGGTTACGTTGAGGGCTAGGGTTAGAGATCCGGTTAGGGTTCCGAATGGACCTAGGGTTAGGGTTATGTTGAGGGCTAGGTATAGAGATCCAGTTAGGGTTCCGATTGGACCTCGCGTTAGGGTTATGTTGAGGGCTAGGGTTACAGATCAGTTTAGGGTTCCGATTGGACCTAGGGTTAGGGTTATGTTCAGGGCTAGGGTTAGAGATCAGGTTAGGGTTCCGATTGGACCTAGGGTTAGGGTTATGTTGAGGGCTAGGGTTAGAGATCCGGTTAGGGTTCCCTTTGGACCTAGGGTTAGGGTTAGGTTAAGGGCTAGTGTTATAGATCCAGTTAGGGTTACGATTGGACCTATGGTTAGGGTTATGTTGAGGGCTAGGGTTAGAGATCCGGTTAGGGTTCCGATTGGACCTAGGGTTAGGGTTATGTTGATAGCTAGGGTTAGAGATCCAGTTAGGGTTCCGATTGGACCTAGGGTGAGGGTTATGTTGAGGGCTAGGGTTAGAGATCCGGTTAGGGTTCCCTTTGGACCTAGGGTTAGGGTTAGGTTAAGGGTAGTGTTATAGATCCAGTTAGGGTTACGATTGGACCTAGGGTTAGGGTTATGTTGAGGGCTAGGGTTAGAGATCCGGTTAGGTTTCCGATTGGACGTAGGGATAGGGTTATATTGAGGGCTAGGGTTAGAGATCTGGTTATGGTTACGATTGGACCTAGGGTTAGGGTTATGTTGAGGGCTAGGGTTAGAGATCCGACTAGGGTTCCGAATGGACCTAGGGTTAGGCTTATGTTGAGGACTAGGGTTAGAGATCCGGGTAGGGTTCCTTTTGGACCTAGGTTTAGGGTTATGTTGAGGGCTAGTGTTAGAGATCCGGTTAGGGTTACGATTGGACCTAGGGTTAGGGATATGTTGAGGGATAAGGTTAGAGATCCGTTTAGGGTTACGATTGGACCTAGGGTTAGGGTTATGTGGAGGGCTAGGGTTCCAGATCCGGTTAGGGTTACGATTGGATCTAGGGTTAGGGTTATGTTGAGGGCTAGGGTTAGAGATCCGGTTAGGGTTCCGAATGGACCTAGGGTTAAGCTTATGTTGAGGGCTAGGGTTAGAGATCCGGGTAGGGTTCCGATTGGACCTAGGGTTAGCGTTATGTGGAGAGCTAGGGTTAGAGATCCGGTTAGTGTTCTGATTGGACCTAGGGTTAGGGTTATATGTAGGGCTAGGGTTAGAGATTCGGGTAGGGTTCCGATTGGACCTAGGGTTAGGGTTATGTTGAGGGCTAGGGTTAGAGATCCGGTTATGGTTACGATTGGACCTAGGGTTAGGGTTATGTTGAGGGCTAGGGTTAGCGATCCGGTTATGGTTACGATTGGACCTAGGGTTAGGGTTATGTTGAGGTCTAGGTTTAGAGATCCCGTTAGGTTTCCCATTGGACCTAGGGTTAGGGTTATTTTGAGGGCTAGGGTTTCAGATCAGGTTAGGGTTCCGATTGGACCTAGGGTTAGGGTTATGTTGATGGCTAGGTTTAGAGATCCAGTTAGGGTTCCGATTGGACCTAGGGTTAGGGTTATGTTGAGGGCTAGGGTTAGAGATCCGGTTAGGGTTCCGATTTGACCTACGGTGAGGGTTATTTTGAGGGATAGGTTTAGAGATCCTTTTAGGGTTACGATTGGACCTAGGGTTAGGATTATGTTGAGGGCTACGTTTAGAGATCCAGTTAGGGTTCCGATAGGACCTCGGGTTAGGGTTATGTTGAGGGCTAGTGTTAGAGATCCAGTTAGGGTTACGATTGGACCTAGGGTTAGGGTTTTGTTGAGGGATAGGGTTAGAGATCCTTTTAGGGTTTCGATTGGACCTAGGGTTAAGGTTATGCTGAGGGCTAGGGTTAGACATCCGGTTAGGTTTCCGATTGGACGTAGTGTTAGGGTTATATTGAGGGCAGGGTTAGAGATCCGGTTATGGTTACGATTGGACCTAGGGTTAGGGTTATGTTGAGGGTAGGGTTAGAGATCCGGTTAGGGTTCCGATTGTACCTAGGGTTAGGGTTATTTTAAGGGCTAGGGTTAGAGATCCGGTTATGCTTACGACTGGACCTGGGGTTAGGATCATGTTCCGGGCTAGGGTTAGACATCCGGTTAGGGTTCCGATTGGACCTAGGTTTAGGGTTATGTTGAGAGCGAGGGTTAGAGTTCCGGTTAGGGTTCCGATTGGACCTAGGGTTAGGGTTATGTTGAGGGAGAGGGTTAGAGATCCCATTATGGTTACGATTGGACCTAGGGTTAGGGTTATGTTGATGGCTAGGTTTAGAGATCCAGTTAGGGTTTCGATTGGACCTCGCGTTAGGGTTATGTTGAGGGCTAGGGTTACAGATCAGGTTAGGGTTCCGATTGGACCTAGGGTTAGGGTTATGTTGAGGGCTAGGGTTAGAGATCAGGTTAGGGTTCCGATTGGACCTAGGGTTAGGGTTATGTTGAGGGCTAGGGTTAGAGATCAGGTTAGGGTTCCGATTAGACCTAGGGTTAGGGTTATGTTGAGGGCTAGGGTTAGAGATCCGGTTAGGGCTCCGATTGGACCTAGGGTGAGGGTTATGTTGAGGGCTAGGGTTAGAGATCCGGTTAGGGTTCCCTTTGGACCTAGGGTTAGGGTTAGGTTAAGGGTAGTGTTATAGATCCAGTTAGGGTTACGATTGGACCTAGGGTTAGGGTTATGTTGAGGGCTAGGGTTAGAGATCCGGTTAGGTTTCCGATTGGACGTAGGGATAGGGTTATATTGAGGGCTAGGGTTAGAGATCTGGTTATGGTTACGATTGGACCTAGGGTTAGGGTTATGTTGAGGGCTAGGGTTAGAGATCCGACTAGGGTTCCGAATGGACCTAGGGTTAGGCTTATGTTGAGGACTAGGGTTAGAGATCCGGGTAGGGTTCCTTTTGGACCTAGGTTTAGGGTTATGTTGAGGGCTAGTGTTAGAGATCCGGTTAGGGTTACGATTGGACCTAGGGTTAGGGATATGTTGAGGGATAAGGTTAGAGATCCGTTTAGGGTTACGATTGGACCTAGGGTTAGGGTTATGATGAGGGCTAGGGTTCCAGATCCGGTTAGGGTTACGATTGGACCTAGGGTTAGGGTTATGTTGAGGGCTAGGGTTAGAGATCCGGTTAGGGTTCCGAATGGACCTAGGGTTAAGCTTATGTTGAGGGCTAGGGTTAGAGATCCGGGTAGGGTTCCGATTGGACCTAGGGTTAGCGTTATGTGGAGAGCTAGGGTTAGAGATCCGGTTAGTGTTCTGATTGGACCTAGGGTTAGGGTTATATGTAGGGCTAGGGTTAGAGATTCGGGTAGGGTTCCGATTGGACCTAGGGTTAGGGTTATGTTGAGGGCTAGGGTTAGAGATCCGGTTATGGTTACGATTGGACCTAGGGTTAGGGTTATGTTGAGGGCTAGGGTTAGCGATCCGGTTATGGTTACGATTGGACCTAGGGTTAGGGTTATGTTGAGGTCTAGGTTTAGAGATCCCGTTAGGTTTCCCATTGGACCTAGGGTTAGGGTTATTTTGAGGGCTAGGGTTTCAGATCAGGTTAGGGTTCCGATTGGACCTAGGGTTAGGGTTATGTTGATGGCTAGGTTTAGAGATCCAGTTAGGGTTCCGATTGGACCTAGGGTTAGGGTTATGTTGAGGGCTAGGGTTAGAGATCCGGTTAGGGTTCCGATTTGACCTACGGTGAGGGTTATTTTGAGGGATAGGTTTAGAGATCCTTTTAGGGTTACGATTGGACCTAGGGTTAGGGTTATGTTGAGGGCTACGTTTAGAGATCCAGTTAGGGTTCCGATAGGACCTCGGGTTAGGGTTATGTTGAGGGCTAGTGTTAGAGATCCAGTTAGGGTTACGATTGGACCTAGGGTTAGGGTTTTGTTGAGGGATAGGGTTAGAGATCCTTTTAGGGTTTCGATTGGACCTAGGGTTAAGGTTATGCTGAGGGCTAGGGTTAGACATCCGGTTAGGTTTCCGATTGGACGTAGTGTTAGGGTTATATTGAGGGCAGGGTTAGAGATCCGGTTATGGTTACGATTGGACCTAGGGTTAGGGTTATGTTGAGGGTAGGGTTAGAGATCCGGTTAGGGTTCCGATTGTACCTAGGGTTAGGGTTATTTTAAGGGCTAGGGTTAGAGATCCGGTTATGCTTACGACTGGACCTAGGGTTAGGATCATGTTCCGGGCTAGGGTTAGACATCCGGTTAGGGTTCCGATTGGACCTAGGTTTAGGGTTATGTTGAGAGCGAGGGTTAGAGTTCCGGTTAGGGTTCCGATTGGACCTAGGGTTAGGGTTATGTTGAGGGAGAGGGTTAGAGATCCCATTATGGTTACGATTGGACCTAGGGTTAGGGTTATGTTGATGGCTAGGTTTAGAGATCCAGTTAGGGTTTCGATTGGACCTCGCGTTAGGGTTATGTTGAGGGCTAGGGTTACAGATCAGGTTAGGGTTCCGATTGGACCTAGGGTTAGGGTTATGTTGAGGGCTAGGGTTAGAGATCAGGTTAGGGTTCCGATTGGACCTAGGGTTAGGGTTATGTTGAGGGCTAGGGTTAGAGATCAGGTTAGGGTTCCGATTAGACCTAGGGTTAGGGTTATGTTGAGGGCTAGGGTTAGAGATCCGGTTAGGGCTCCGATTGGACCTAGGGTTAGGGTTCTGTTGAGGGCTAGGGTTAGAGATCCGGTTAGGGTTCCCTTTGGACCTAGGGTTAGGGTTAGGTTAAGGGCTAGTGTTATAGATCCAGTTCGGGTTACGATTGGACCTAGGGTTAGGGTTATGTTGAGGGCTAGGGTTAGAGATCCGGTTAGGTTTCCGATTGGACGTAGGGATAGGGTTATATTGAGGGCTAGGGTTAGATATCTGGTTATGGTTACGATTGGACCTAGGGTTAGGGTTATGTTGAGGGCTAGTGTTAGATATCCGGTTAGGGTTACGATTGGACCTAGGGTGGGATATGTTGAGGGATAAGGTTAGAGATACGTTTAGGGTTACGATTGGACCTAGGGTTAGGGTTATGATGAGGGCTAGGGTTCGAGATCCGGTTAGGGTTACGATTGGACCTAGGGTTAGGGTTATGTTGAGGGCTAGGGTTAGCGATCCCGTTAGTGGTACGATTGGACCTAGGGTTAAGGTTCCGTTGAGGGCTAGGGTTAGAGATCCGGTTAGGGTTCCGATTGGACCTAGGGTTAGGGTTATGTAGAGGGCTTGGATTAGAGATCCGGTTAGTGTTACGATTGGACCTAGGGTTAGGGTTACGTTGAGGGCTAGGGTTAGAGATCCGGTTAGGGTTCCGAATGGACCTAGGGTTAGGGTTATGTTGAGGGCTAGGTATAGAGATCCGGTTAGGGTTCCGATGGACCTAGGGTTAGGGTTATGTTGAGGGCTAGGTTTAGAGATCCGGTTAGGGTTCCGATTGGACCTAGGGTTAGGGTTATGTAGAGGGGTAGTGTTAGAGATCCCGTTAGGGTTACGATTGGACCTAGGGTTAGGGTTATGTTGATGACTAGGTTTAGAGATCCAGTTAGGGTTCCGATTGGACCTCGCGTTAGGGTTATGTTGAGGGCTAGGGTTACAGATCAGTTTAGGGTTCCGATAGGACCTAGGGTTAGGGTTATGTTGAGGGCTAGGGTTAGAGATCAGGTTAGGGTTCCGATTGGACCTAGGGTTAGGATTATGTTGAGGGCTAGGGTTAGAGATCCGGTTAGGGTTCCGATTGGACCTAGGGTTAGGGTTATGTTGAGGGCTAGGGTTAGAGATCCGGTTAGGGTTACGATTGGACCTAGGGTTAGGGTTATGTTGAGGGCTAGGGTTAGAGATCCGGTTAGGGTTCCGAATGGACCTAGGGTTAAGCTTATGTTGAGGGCTAGGGTTAGAGATCCGGGTAGGGTTCCGATTGGACCTAGGGTTAGCGTTATGTGGAGAGCTAGGGTTAGAGATCCGGTTAGGGTTCTGATTGGACCTAGGGTTAGGGTTATATGTAGGGCTAGGGTTAGAGATTCGGGTAGGGTTCCGATTGGACCTAGGGTTAGGGTTATGTTGAGGGCTAGGGTTAGAGATCCGGTTATGGTTACGATTGGACCTAGGGTTAGGGTTATGTTGAGGGCTAGGGTTAGCGATCCGGTTATGGTTACGATTGGACCTAGGGTTAGGGTTATGTTGAGGTCTAGGTTTAGAGATCCCGTTAGGTTTCCCATTGGACCTAGGGTTAGGATTATTTTGAGGGCTAGGGTTTCAGATCAGGTTAGGGTTCCGATTGGACCTAGGGTTAGGGTTATGTTGATGGCTAGGTTTAGAGATCCAGTTAGGGTTCCGATTGGACCTAGGGTTAGGGTTATGTTGAGGGCTAGGGTTAGAGATCCGGTTAGGGTTCCGATTTGACCTACGGTGAGGGTTATTTTGAGGGATAGGTTTAGAGATCCTTTTAGGGTTACGATTGGACCTAGGGTTAGGGTTATGTTGTGGGCTAGGGTTACAGATCAGGTTAGGGTTTCGATTGGTCCTAGGGTTAGGGTTATGTTGAGGGCTAGGGTTAGAGATCCGGTTAGGGTTCCGAGTGTACCTAGGGTTAGGGTTATTTTAAGGGCTAGGGTTAGAGATCCGGTTATGCTTACGATTGGACCTACGGTTAGGATCATGTTCCGGGCTAGGGTTAGACATCCGGTTAGGGTTCCGATTGGACCTAGGTTTAGGGTTATGTTGAGAGCGAGGGTTAGAGTTCCGGTTAGGGTTCCGATTGGACCTAGGGTTAGGGTTATGTTGATAGCTAGGTTTAGAGATCCAGTTAGGGTTTCGATTGGACCTCGCGTTAGGGTTATGTTGAGGGCTAGGGTTACAGATCAGGTTAGGGTTCCGATTGGACCTAGGGTTAGGGTTATGTTGAGGGCTAGGGTTAGAGATCAGGTTAGGGTTCCGATTGGACCTAGGGTTACGGTTATGTTGAGGGCTAGGGTTAGAGATCAGGTTAGGGTTCCGATTAGACCTAGGGTTAGGGTTATGTTGAGGGCTAGGGTTAGAGATCCGGTTAGGGTTCCGATTGGGCCTAGGGTTAGGGTTCTGTTGAGGGCTAGGGTTAGAGATCCTGTTAAGGTTCCCTTTGGACCTAGGGTTAGGGTTATGTTGAGGGCTAGGGTTAGAGATCAGGTTAGGGTTCCGATTGGACCTAGGGTTAGGGTTATGTTGAGGGCTAGGGTTAGAGATCCAGTTAGGGTTCCGATTGGACCTAGGGTGAGGGTTATGTTGAGGGCTAGGGTTAGAGATCCGGTTAGGGTTCCCTTTGGACCTAGGGTGAGGGTTAGGTTAAGGGCTAGTGTTATAGATCCAGTTAGAGTTACGATTGGACCTAGGGTTAGGGTTATGTTGAGGGCTAGGTATAGAGATCCAGTTAGGGTTCCGATTGGACCTAGGGTTAGGGTTATGTTGAGGGCTAGGGTTAGAGATCCGGTTAGGGTTCCCTTTGGACCTAGGGTTAGGGTTAGGTTAAGGGCTAGTGTTATAGATCCAGTTAGGGTTACGATTGGACCTAGGGTTAGGGTTATGTTGAGGGCTAGGGTTAGAGATCCGGTTAGGGTTCCGATTGGACCTAGGGTTAGGGTTATGTTGAGGGCTAGGGTTAGAGATCCAGTTAGGGTTCCGATTGGACCTAGGGTGAGGGTTATGTTGAGGGCTAGGGTTAGAGATCCGGTTAGGGTTCCCTTTGGACCTAGGGTTAGGGTTAGGTTAAGGGCTAGTTTTATAGATCCAGTTAGGGTTACGATTGGACCTAGGGTTAGGGTTATGTTGAGGGCTAGGGTTAGAGATCCGGTTAGGTTTCCGATTGGACGTAGGGATAGGGTTATATTGAGGGCTAGGGTTAGAGATCTGGTTATGGTTACGATTGGACCTAGGGTTAGGGTAATGTTGAGGGCTAGGGATAGAGATCCGACTAGGGTTCCGAATGGACGTAGGGTTAGGCTTATGTTGATTACTAGGGTTAGAGATCCGGGTAGGGTTCCTTTTGGACCTAGGTTTAGGGTTATGTTGAGGGCTAGTGTTAGAGATCCGGTTAGGGTTACGATTGGACCTACGGTTAGGGATATGTTGAGGGATAAGGTTAGAGATCCGTTTAGGGTTACGAATGGACCTAGGGTTAGGGTTATGATGAGGGCTAGGGTTCGAGATCCGGTTAGGGTTACGATTGGACCTAGGGTTAGGGTTATGTTGAGGGCTAGGGTTAGAGATCCGGTTAGGGTTCCGAATGGACCTAGGGTTAAGCAAATGTTGAGGGCTAGGGTTAGAGATCCGGGTATGGTTCCGATTGGACCTAGGGTTAGCGTTATGTGGAGAGCTAGGGTTAGAGATCCGGTTAGGGTTCTGATTGGACCTAGGGTTAGGGTTATATGTAGGGCTAGGGTTAGAGATTCGGGTAGGGTTCCGATTGGACCTAGGGTTAGGGTTATGTTGAGGGCTAGGGTTAGAGATCCGGTTCGGGTTACGATTGGACCTAGGGTTAGGGATATGTTGAGGAATAGGGTTAGAGATCCGTTTAGGGTTACGATTGGACGTAGGGTTAGGGTTATGTTGAGGGCTAGGGTTAGCGATCCGGTTATGGTTACGATTGGACCTAGGGTTAGGGTTATGTTGAGGTCTAGGTTTAGAGATCCCGTTAGGTTTCCCATTGGACCTAGGGTTAAGGTTATTTTGAGGGCTAGGGTTTCAGATCAGGTTAGGGTTCCGATTGGACCTAGGGTTAGGGTTATGTTGATGGCTAGGTTTAGAGATCCAGTTAGGGTTCCGATTGGACCTAGGGTTAGGGTTATGTTGAGGGCTAGGGTTAGAGATCAGGTTAGGGTTCCGATTGGACTTAGGGTTAGGGTTATGTTGAGGGCTAGGGTTAGAGATCCGGTTAGGGTTCCGATTTGACCTACGGTGAGGGTTTTGTTGAGGGCTAGGCTTAGAGATCCGGTTAGGGTTCCCTTTGGACCTAGGGTTAGGGTTAGGTTGAGGGCTAGTGTTAGAGATCCAGTTAGGGTTCCGATTGGACCTCGCGTTAGGGTTATGTTGAGGGCTAGGGTTACAGATCAGTTTAGGGTTCCGATTGGACCTAGGGTTAGGGTTATGTTCAGGGCTAGGGTTAGAGATCAGGTTAGGGTTCCGATTGGACCTAGGGTTAGGGTTATGTTGAGGGCTAGGGTTAGAGATCCGGTTAGGGTTCCCTTTGGACCTAGGGTTAGGGTTAGGTTAAGGGCTAGTGTTATAGATCCAGTTAGGGTTACGATTGGACCTATGGTTAGGGTTATGTTGAGGGCTAGGGTTAGAGATCCGGTTAGGGTTCCCTTTGGACCTAGGGTTAGGGTTATGTTGATGGCTAGGGTTAGAGATCCAGTTAGGGTTCCGATTGGACCTAGGGTGAGGGTTATGTTGAGGGCTAGGGTTAGAGATCCGGTTAGGGTTCCCTTTGGACCTAGGGTTAGGGTTAGGTTAAGGGTAGTGTTATAGATCCAGTTAGGGTTACGATTGGACCTAGGGTTAGGGTTATGTTGAGGGCTAGGGTTAGAGATCCGGTTAGGTTTCCGATTGGACGTAGGGATAGGGTTATATTGAGGGCTAGGGTTAGAGATCTGGTTATGGTTACGATTGGACCTAGGGTTAGGGTTATGTTGAGGGCTAGGGTTAGAGATCCGACTAGGGTTCCGAATGGACCTAGGGTTAGGCTTATGTTGAGGACTAGGGTTAGAGATCCGGGTAGGGTTCCTTTTGGACCTAGGTTTAGGGTTATGTTGAGGGCTAGTGTTAGAGATCCGGTTAGGGTTACGATTGGACCTAGGGTTAGGGATATGTTGAGGGATAAGGTTAGAGATCCGTTTAGGGTTACGATTGGACCTAGGGTTAGGGTTATGTGGAGGGCTAGGGTTCCAGATCCGGTTAGGGTTACGATTGGACCTAGGGTTAGGGTTATGTTGAGGGCTAGGGTTAGAGATCCGGTTAGGGTTCCGAATGGACCTAGGGTTAAGCTTATGTTGAGGGCTAGGGTTAGAGATCCGGGTAGGGTTCCGATTGGACCTAGGGTTAGCGTTATGTGGAGAGCTAGGGTTAGAGATCCGGTTAGTGTTCTGATTGGACCTAGGGTTAGGGTTATATGTAGGGCTAGGGTTAGAGATTCGGGTAGGGTTCCGATTGGACCTAGGGTTAGGGTTATGTTGAGGGCTAGGGTTAGAGATCCGGTTATGGTTACGATTGGACCTAGGGTTAGGGTTATGTTGAGGGCTAGGGTTAGCGATCCGGTTATGGTTACGATTGGACCTAGGGTTAGGGTTATGTTGAGGTCTAGGTTTAGAGATCCCGTTAGGTTTCCCATTGGACCTAGGGTTAGGGTTATTTTGAGGGCTAGGGTTTCAGATCAGGTTAGGGTTCCGATTGGACCTAGGGTTAGGGTTATGTTGATGGCTAGGTTTAGAGATCCAGTTAGGGTTCCGATTGGACCTAGGGTTAGGGTTATGTTGAGGGCTAGGGTTAGAGATCCGGTTAGGGTTCCGATTTGACCTACGGTGAGGGTTATTTTGAGGGATAGGTTTAGAGATCCTTTTAGGGTTACGATTGGACCTAGGGTTAGGATTATGTTGAGGGCTACGTTTAGAGATCCAGTTAGGGTTCCGATAGGACCTCGGGTTAGGGTTATGTTGAGGGCTAGTGTTAGAGATCCAGTTAGGGTTACGATTGGACCTAGGGTTAGGGTTTTGTTGAGGGATAGGGTTAGAGATCCTTTTAGGGTTTCGATTGGACCTAGGGTTAAGGTTATGCTGAGGGCTAGGGTTAGACATCCGGTTAGGTTTCCGATTGGACGTAGTGTTAGGGTTATATTGAGGGCAGGGTTAGAGATCCGGTTATGGTTACGATTGGACCTAGGGTTAGGGTTATGTTGAGGGTAGGGTTAGAGATCCGGTTAGGGTTCCGATTGTACCTAGGGTTAGGGTTATTTTAAGGGCTAGGGTTAGAGATCCGGTTATGCTTACGACTGGACCTGGGGTTAGGATCATGTTCCGGGCTAGGGTTAGACATCCGGTTAGGGTTCCGATTGGAGCTAGGTTTAGGGTTATGTTGAGAGCGAGGGTTAGAGTTCCGGTTAGGGTTCCGATTGGACCTAGGGTTAGGGTTATGTTGAGGGAGAGGGTTAGAGATCCCATTATGGTTACGATTGGACCTAGGGTTAGGGTTATGTTGATGGCTAGGTTTAGAGATCCAGTTAGGGTTTCGATTGGACCTCGCGTTAGGGTTATGTTGAGGGCTAGGGTTACAGATCAGGTTAGGGTTCCGATTGGACCTAGGGTTAGGGTTATGTTGAGGGCTAGGGTTAGAGATCAGGTTAGGGTTCCGATTGGACCTAGGGTTAGGGTTATGTTGAGGGCTAGGGTTAGAGATCAGGTTAGGGTTCCGATTAGACCTAGGGTTAGGGTTATGTTGAGGGCTAGGGTTAGAGATCCGGTTAGGGCTCCGATTGGACCTAGGGTGAGGGTTATGTTGAGGGCTAGGGTTAGA